>NC_080774.1:8040151-8343181 GCF_020826845.1 Diceros bicornis minor
GGGTCCCAACCTTAGCCAGTCAGTGGATGGTCTAGCCAGTTGATTTTTTAAAATAATAGCTTTACTGAAATATAATCAACATACCATAAAATTCACCCTTTTCAAGTGGTTTTTAGTATATTCACAGAGTTGTGAAACCATCACCACAATCAATTTTAGAACATTTTTGTCATCTGAAAAAGAAAGCTTTTACCCATTAGCAGTCACTCTCCTTCTCCCCTCCTCCCAGCCCCTGGCAACCACAATTCTACGTCCTGTCTCTATGGATTTGCCTATTCTGGACATTTCACATAAATGGAATCATATGATATGTGGCCTTTTGTGTCTGCTTCTTTCACTTTGCATATTTCATATTTCACAAAGCATATTTTCATCCATGTTGTAGCATGTATAAATGTAGCATGTAGCAGGTACTTCATTCCTTTTTATGGCTGAATAATATGTTCCCTTGCATGAATTTACCATATTTTGTTTATCCGTTCATGCATTGATGGACATTGGGTTGTTTCCACTTTTTGGCTATGATGAATAATATTGCTATGAACATTAGTATACAGGTTTTTGTACAGATGTGTATTTTAATTTTTCTTGCTTATATATCTAGGAGTAGAATTGCTGGGTCATATGGTAACTCCACACTTAACACTTTGAGGAACTGCCAGACTGTTTTCCAAAGCAGCTGCCCCATTTTACAGTCCCACCAGCAGTGTGTGAGGGTTCCGACTTCTCCACACCCTTTCCAACACTTGTTATTGTCTGTCTTTTTGATTTTCGCCATCCTAGTGGAGGTGAAGAGGTATCTCATTTTGGTTTTGATTTTGACTTTGATTTCTGAGGCAGTGGAGGGGCAGTGGAGAAACGACTTACGGCAGAAGTGGCCCCTGGCGAGCCTAAGAGACGGGAGGCACCGAGCTCCCAGGGGTGGCAGTGCCGTTGGCAGCCTGGCCTTCTTGGTTCCTGCTCATTTTCAGAACTTGCTTCTCCAGTCTCTCCATTGATTCTGTAAGTTACCTGATAGTCTTCAAATAAAGCCTCTTTCCAGAAAAGCTAACCAGAGCCAATTTCTATTGCTGCGAACCAAACATCATGATGGATACCATATTTAAGCTGCCTCTTAGTCTTTATACTTATTTATACTTCCTTAATGCCTCTTCTCTTATTGCAATCCTTCACTTCTCCCCAAACTACTGTAATAATGTTGTCACTGTTGTCCCTTTCCCCAGCCAACCCCTCCTGCCCATCACCCAGTCCTATGCCTCTAAGGTGCAAATTTGATCCACTTTCCCTTCATTTTAATCAAGTTTAACCTCCTTGATTTAGCACACAAGGCCATCCATAATGTGACCACTGCCTTCTCTGGGTTGCTCTCCTGCCACTGCCCCTAGGCACTCCTCAGATTGGCTTGGAGTGCCTCATTTATGTAATTTCTCCTCCACCTTCCCTGGTCTCCTCCTCCTTCCCACCCCATCTGCTCTGGATGCCCCTATATCATATCACAGGATACTGTAATTATATTTTCTGTTTCCCTCACTACAACATAACCTTCTGAAGGGCAAGAACCACGCTTCGTGCCACATTGTATCTCAGGGTTTAGCACTCTCAGTTGACTCTGAGGTCACTATTTGTTAGAGGATTTGTAGGCCACAAGTTACTGCCATTCTGTCACTTATCCTAGAAAAGTGGAAAAGGCAGAGATGACCAACGGGACACTGCGGGAAGGGTAAGTGGCAAGCATTTGTTGAAGCTTCATTGTCTTCTGGCGATCACCAGCTACTCAGAGGAATGTATATTTAAACACAGTTGTGCACGAAGGGACAACCAGATCACTGAGAAAATCATGGTTACATTTTTTAAAATGCTGAAATCCCCGGAAACCTAAGAATGATGAAGAGATGCTGACTCAGGACTTAAGGTTTAAGGGGCTGAAACCCACTGGGAGCTTTTTCACCTTTGGCAAGTGTCATGTGATAGAACACACCAACTTCAGGGCTGGCTCCTGGGATCCTCTGAGTGACAGCCTAACCCACATCAAGACTCTTTGGAAATAAAGAAATGAGAACGGCCAGATCTTCCACTTGGAAGACTTGGCCGGCCTCCATTCCTCCTGCTGATTTCCCACATGAAAACATTCCTATTCAGACTCTTGAGGAAGAACCATACAATGGTAGTGCTGAAGGAACGCTAGAGATCCTTCTGGACCCCTGCAGACCTCGTCTTTATGGTCTGACCGCATGAACCTTTGGTGCACACTGTCCCCTCTGTCTGGAACGTTCTCCCCTTCTGTTTCAATGACTGGCTCTCAACTCCAATGTCTCAGAGAGCCTCTCCCTGACCACCTTAACTAGAACACATTCCCCTCCTGGTATGCTCTCTCACACGGCCCGGGCTTTTCCTCCATGACTCTGAGCACAATTTGCAACGACATATTTATGTGTTTGGTTAACATGAGCTCCCTCAAGACAAGGGCCGTGCCTGTCTTGTTCACCGCTGCATACCCAGCCCTAACACAGTCTAGCACGCAGTAAATATTTGCTGAACTCGTGAATGGATAAATGAACAAAGCCCATCTATGAAGAAATCAGACACGCGCAGAGGAGAAGCCGGGCGGCGGCCAGCCCCTTGCACCGGACTCTGTGCTCTGGGTTTGCCACAGCCCCACATCTCCATCTTCCTCATGCTCAGAGCCTGCTGTTGATGCGCTCTCTCCTTCAGGTCCCAGATCCCGCCCCCTGCTCCATTCCCCGGGGTGGACACACTGGCAGCGGGCTGGGGGACTCCCGCTTACAGCACACTCTTCTGTACTGTCTGAAGTGCTGTCAAGGAGCATGTACTAGTTATTGTGACTAAACTCATCCCCCTCCCAAAGAAAACAGCCCCACTTGCTTTGAAGAGTAAGATATACAAAAAATGAATACCATGTTTACATTGATGCGGTTGGTGACTTCCAATCGACAAGAGAATGTGAAGGGTGCGGGCGGAACACAATGCTTCAGCCCCTTTCTGTGGGGGCAACTTTGGTGCTGAACTGCCCTGTCATGTCGCCAGTGATTTCCAACTATCAATGAGGCAGCGGTGCCAACAGTGGATGGTGATCTTCCCGGGCCCAATGCCTCTCACCTGGGCACTGATAGATACCCACTGCCACCTAGAAAGGCAAGAGGCCTGCCTTACACATCAGCAGCTCAGGAAAACACCAGCGAAGGGGCACAGGAACCCCGCTATGAACTGTCCCCTGAGGTTGGTCCTGCACTCAGTATTGCACTGACAGCGAAGAATGTTGCATCAGCCTGGATTCTTTTTTTTTTTTTAAATATTCCTTTAAGCTAAGCTAGCAGAGGGTAGTTATGTGCTACATGAGAGGATGGCAACTTGCTGTCGATTCCCAGTGCCCTGCATC
The DNA here is from genome assembly GCF_020826845.1 of Diceros bicornis minor. NCBI lineage: Eukaryota > Metazoa > Chordata > Mammalia > Perissodactyla > Rhinocerotidae > Diceros > Diceros bicornis. The sequence goes on from NC_080774.1 coordinate 8,043,549, forward strand.
CATTTATTACAGGCAATGTTGAAGCCGGGGCCTGTAGGGGAAATGCTGGCCAAATCCCTCAAGAACATGCTCACCAACACCACCAGTGTCCAGGGAAGCTGTGGCTCAAGGACACACATCTTTAAAAAAAAGACCCTTTTTGTCTGCATTGCCTGGAAGCACAGCTGAGGGTCGTGTTCGCAGAGGACAGACAGCAAGTGAGGTGACCCAGGAGCAGCAGGCCCTGACCAGCTTCAGGAGTGTTTGCTTGAAAACTAAGAGCACAGGGCAGATCATGAAAACAATTCAGGGGTGGCTGAGTCAGAAAGGTGGTATGGATTTCATTTTTTAAAAAGTTTTAATTTTGGGGGCCGGCCCGGTGGCACAAGCGGTTAAGTGCACGCGCTCCGCTGCGGCGGCCCGGGGTTCGCTGGTTCGGATCCCGGGCGCGCACCGACGCACTGCCTGGTAACCCATGCTGTGGCGGCGTCCCATATAAAGTGGAGGAAGATGGGCACCGATGTTAGCCCAGGGCCGTCTTCCTCAGCAAAAAAAAAGAGGAGGATTGGCGGATGTTAGCTCAGGGCTGATCTCCTCACAAAAAAAAAAAAAAAAAAAAGTTTTAATTTTGAAATAATTTTAGATTTACCGGAGAACTGCAAAGGTAGAACTGAGAGTTTCCACGGACGCTTCACCCAGCTTCCCTAGTGCACACAGCTTATAGAACCATGATGCATTGATCATTGATATCATTGATCGTTGATTATCATGACACATTGATAAGAAATCAACATTGGTGCAATGCTATTAACTGAACTACAGACTTTAACTGGGTTTCACCAATTTTTCCTAACGTCCCTTTTCTGTTCCAGAAATCCAGGATCCCACTTTGCATTTAGTCATTGTGTCTCCTTAGTCTCCTCCGGTCTGTAACGGTTTCTCAGTCTTTTGCTGTTTGTCATGACCTTGACATTTTTGAAGAGTACTAGTCAGGTATTTTGTACAGATTCATTCTATTCGTAAAAATCTGTTGGAATGAGTAATCCTGGCCTGAGGTAGAGCAAACTCCAGCCTGCAGGACAAATCTGGGGGCTGTTTTTGTGTGGTCCACAAGCTAAGAATAGTTTTCACATTTTTAAATGGTTGAAAAAAATCAAAAGAAGAAGATTTCACGATATGTGGAAACTATCACGAAATCCAAATTTCAACGTCCATAAATAAATGTGATTGGAATGCAGCCACATCATTCTTTTCTGGATTGTCTGTGGCTGCTTTTGCACTCGAGCGGCCGAGCTGAGGAGTTGCGACGGAGGCCACTTGGCCGGCAGAGCCTCGATATTCATTCTCTGGCCCTTTCCAGAGAAAGTTTGCCGACCGATGTAGAGGGCCTGTGAGGACTGGCAGTCACTTTTACTCAAAAGCTAAGTCAGCTATTCAAAGCACTGACGCTCCAAGTTCATTCATTTGATCTTCCACAAATATTTTTTGAGTGCCCAGTGTCAGAACTAGCAGAGACCCCTATCTGAGCAAGTGTTACTGGTGCTAAAACTCTGGAGTTGGGAGGTTAATTCTCATCAAATGTCTTTCCGAGTCCCAGGCACAGTTTCTGCCTGTAATAATAATAGCTGCTGTCCTATTTTGAGCGCTACCTTCTGCCAGTAACCCTTTACTTGCACTGTCTCTTTTAATCCTCACAACTACCCCGGGGGTTGTTCCAGGAGGAAACTGAGGTTTAAGAGATTAGCCACACCCAAGGGCACATGGAGCCACTCAATGGCAGAAGCAGAAGTGAGCCCAGCCCAGCCCATGGCTTCCAGAGCTGGCGCTGTGCAAACAAGACGCTCACCATGCTCAGCAGGGGTCTGGGCGTCTGGAGTAGGCAGTGGGGGTTTGGGGGAGGCTTTGGTGGCTCCTGGAATACCACTGCTATTCTACATGTTCCTGAACTCTAGAGGCAACACACCAGGACGTCAAGGCCAGTAGCCAGAGGCCCCGTCTGAAATGGTATTCTTTTCTCAAAGGAACATCACAATGTGCCTTTTCTGTCCCCAAGTCTTGATGTGCAAGCCCAGCGATACTATCTTCGTTCTCGCCTTCCTCCTTTTCTGTTGTTGCTGCTCAGCCACCCACACTGCTGGAGAGTCTGAGTTCTCTGCTCACTTGGCAGGAAGGCCGCCGTCCGCCTCCTCCCCGGGATGGGGCACTGGCGCCCTGCCTCTCCACTACCTGTGTGGCCAGCAGGTGGGCCTGCCTGGGACGGGAGGCAAAGGTGATGGAAGCACCTGGAAGGTACACAGGTGCTGCTCTCTGCCTTGGGCAAACAGGTTGAGAGAGACCCAAACAAAAGCGCCTGCAGAAAGGGGTCCCGGAGGTGAGAAGGGGCCAGGCCAGGCTGGGGCTGGGGTGGGAACGCCACTGACACAGACCCTGCTGTCCTTGCTGTTTTGGCTGTCCTGGACGAATGTCATAACCAGGCTCCCCCACCCCCCGCCCCCATCGTGCCTTAAAGAGAGACGCAGGAAGCCGGCTCAGCGCAGAGGGGGCACCTCGGCCTGGGTCTGACGGTGGTTCCAGCTCACTGGTCCAGCCATAGTGGGTCTAACTGGTCGCTAGCCAGTTCTGCTCAAGACAATTATCCCAATATATGTAGTCAATAAGAACAAAATCAGAGTGTGCCAGATTTAATGAGAGAAGGCTCTGGTCGGTGTCCAGACTGCATCCTATTCTGAGGGGTTTTTTTGGAGAAAACAAGTCATTTGAGAGTTTCCTCTTCCCTAAAATGTCCCCAGGAACTTTTTAACTGGCTTGGTAATATATTTCCTGGGCCCTTAGCAGCTGCAAAATTGATTCATAAAGCTTGTTTTTCCTTTCGTGTTTTTTAAGAAGAACAAAGTGTAAACCAGGTTGCAAAGCCCTGGCGACACACTGTGACGAGCAGGCTTCTGCGGGAACTTGGCCCGCGCTGTCCATCCCCAGGTCACAGTGACACAGCCTGGTTTGAGACACACGGTTCCGTTCTGTGTTCTGGGGTGTTCCCAAGACTCACTATGCCAGATTTCCAAGTGGACGCCATGAGGTGGGAGGGCTCTGTGCACGGAGGGTGCTGCTGCCTTTCTAATTCTCTCACACAGATCTCTGCTCCTACAGAGAACATACCTTTATGGGGATCATAAACATTATCTCAAATGCTAGTTTCTCTGGGGAAGGACCTGGTTTGGGTGAGAGGGTGTGCTGGACTGAGTATGCGCGAAGAATAACATGTGGCACGTTTGCCTGAATGAGACTCCATAACCGATGACCAAACTCTAAAATTAGACCCTAACTTTCATCTGTTTACATGATGATGGTACTCCTTTTTCAAGGTCAAACACTGCTGAAAACTTAGTGATGTTCCCTAAATAGCCCCTGAGCTGGTGAACTGGCCATTTTTGCCTACTACGTGTTTTGAAGCCCAGCGGAGTGTGAGGTGGTGGATCAACCACGTAGATCTGTGTGGTGTGTGCATGGGAAGGGGGCTCACAGACTCTAGTTGGTGAGTTCTGCCCCACGGGGCTGGCCGTGTGGTTTCTGGTCCAGGTGCAGCACACACAGACTCTGGGGCTGCTTTTTGCATTCTCTCTGGCAGTTGCCACTGGGGTTAAGCATGGCCAGTGATGCTCTTCATAACGGCCGCACACAACTGCTTGGGTATTTTGCTGATAAAAAGGCACAAGCATGGCCTCTCAGGAGCCCAGAGCACCCAGCATCCCTACCCCAGCCCAACAGCAGGCTGGGTGACCCACATTAGGTCACATTAGGCCAAGGGTCCAGGTGGCACTTGAGGGGAAGGGAATAAGGCCATATATGTCACAGGGAAGGCCTGCTGCTGGCTGAGGCCCTCTCTGCCCCCAGGGACCACACCACCTCCGTGTCCTGTTCAACCCCCCAGATAGTAATGCCTGAGACCAGGGGTGAAGACAGGCCAGGGTACCCAGCCACTACTGACGTCCAGCTGCCAGTGTTTTTCTTGCCTCCACCCATTTTTCTATTTCAGAAACAGTGGAATAGCCAACTTTGTGAACTCCATAGCTTAACAGAAATTTGCTTTTAATGTCTAAATGTTCTCAAGATTAGAGTAGCGGGTGGCAGATGCGGGAAAGGCAGTGGCTCTTGGAAGAAAACCACACACCAAGTCCTGTGTGCTTCAAACATTCCTTACAACTGCCCCAACCACGGGATCTTCTCTGAAATCTTGTGAAATGGTTAAGCCAAGAATTTCAGTCGTGAATATTTCTGCAGTGATTTCGTCTGGAAGTTCTTCTTCAAAGCAGATTTCTGAACCTAGCCAAACAAGAAAAGAAAACAAATGCCTTCATAATGATTAGGTTTCTAACTCAGAAGCACTTTCCAAAAATACACGGAAACAATACTAAAGAGTGAGAGGTGCTTTGTGCTGTGGTTTGGCTTTGATTCCCTGAAAACCCCTGGGTGGAAATGGGTTAAATCGCTCTCTTATAGTCTGGAGCCCTGTTACCCAGATCTCTGCAAACTTCACTGGAAAGCCGTAACTACACAGTATCGTTGATTTTACTGTTTCAAGACACCTAGGCACACACATAAAAACGTAACAATTCAGAAAGTTACGTTCTGAGATCCCAAGTACACAAGGAACGGGGTATGAGGAGCTTGCAGCTTGGAACAGACCCATCAGATACCGGAGTCTAGAACTGTCTGAGTTTAGGAACTCTGTTTAATTTGAAATTGAGAACGGACAATGAAAGGAGAGGGAGAAGGAAGCCCGGTGAGGAATCTCTGCTCCAGACTCCAGTCTCTGTAACCGTGACGGCTGAACCACCACGGGGTCAGCGGGGCAGCGTCCTGGGCTGGTCAGGGGAGACATTCCCGCACAAGCAGGCCCAGGAGAGCTGTTTGGATTCGTTCCTCCTGAGCTTAAATTCACAACCCTAACTTCAGGTCCATTTTCCTCCCTCCAGTGGACTAAAAGAAGGAGGTGGGAACTCCTCAGGCAGGAAAGGGGAGGAACTTTCAACTTCAACAACTCGAAAGTTCGGCAGCTTGAAGTCAGGCTTGTGCAGCCTACCAAATCGCTGCCCTCTCCTTATTCAAATCTCTCTCAATAATACCTCTTCTTCTGCAACAGCTTCTGAACTGTATCCTCTGCTTGGGGCCAATATTCACCCAGCCAAGTCGGGAAGATGAAGACCGAGTCAGTAGAATAAAGGGAAAAACAAGGCCAGAAGACACCAAGGGCGGACAGAGCAGGGGAACAAAAGCTTTCATTTCTCAGACATAACCACCGCTCACTGGTCTTTTCATAACTTAGTCATGTTGGGTTCCCCACAGACTCGCTTTGCTGTGTGCACGGTATTACGGAGAGTGGCTTGCACAGTCAGGAGAAATAAATGCACTTAAGTCTGCAACAAATTGGCGAGCCACGGCTACATGCCCAGACAGAGCCGGCTATGGTACCTTTCACAGAGGAGGCCGCAGGCTCGGATTTCCAGCCCTCAGGATTCAGTCCGAACAGCGTAGCAAAGCAGTCAGACATCTCCTCTTCTGTCATGTGCTCACCTAGGCAACAGGAAGGAAACAGGTGGCCGTTCAGCTCTTGGCACTAAGCAAAACGTCAGGGCTTAGTGTCATCGTTCCGAGGTCTTAAAGAGAATTATTCCATTATTTCCTTTTCTTGAGACACAAAAACAATCTAGAGAATCCCACATTACTGTCACATACAGTTCCTTATATGATGTTAAAAATGGTACTCCAAACAGGGGAATACATTGGGGCTCATATAGAGAAATAAGACAACTTTCTGATAAAGACAGTGCTTGGCTTCATTTCAAACTCCCTGACATTAGAACCACCAGTTTGACTAAGATGAAACGATCACCCAGAGAGAAAGGCTACTTGACTTCCTCACACAAAATAATGAGGCAAACAGTAGGTAAAAATGAAAAATTTTACTTTGGTGTGGTGTTATTTCACAGACGCCTCCCAAGCCCGTGACAGCCCTGTGAGATGGATGCCTGGCACTTTTATTCCCATTTTACAAGTGAAGACACTGAATCTTGCAGTTTCAGGAAGCTGGGAAATCAATCGCATTCTTCTGGTTCCCGGGTCAGCACCCTTCCCATTACTCCACGTTTGCCGGCTGGGGCTCAGGAAGCAACATCCCTGTCGACTTAAGGATGTCAGGGGCTCTGTCTCCCCAAACTCAGGTCTCTCCAATGGGAATGGCCCCAGGGTGGTACACGATATCCCCATTTATGTATTTACCTTTCGTTAGAAGCAATTTCAGGAAATCCTCTCTTCGAATGACCTTTTCTCCTTTTGAATTGGTAAAACCCAGAATGTCAAAGCTCCGCTGGATGCCACTCATGGTGTTACCAAAAGGTGGCCTGTGATTAACGTAGACTTTGAGGAAATCTGGTAAGTTGATTTTGTCAATTAGCTTTCCGGTGTCCACATATTCACTAAATCTGATTTCATTAAACATATCTTCAATCTAGGGAAGAGGTTAAAAAAAAAAAAGGCATGGTAAGCAGAAAAGACACCTTGATATACCTTCTAAAAATTGGAGAGACACATGTTCACAGTTCGTTTAGAGCATGGCTGTTATGGGTCAATTGTATCCCCCAAGAAAGATATGTTGAAGCCCTAACCCCTAGCACCTCAGAATAGGGTCATGGCAGATGTAATTAGTTAAGATGAGGTCATACTGGAATGGGGCGGGCCTTTCATCCAATATGACTGGCGTCCCTATAAAGAGGAGAGAGATGCTCAGGGAGAAGATGGCTGTGTGATGTTGGAGGCAGAGATTGGAGTGACACAGCCTAAGCCAAGGAATGCCAAGGATGGCTGCTAACTACCACAAGCTAGAAGAGGGAAGGAAGGATTCTCCCCTACAGATTTCACAGAGAGGATGGCCCTGCTGACACCTTGATTTCGGACTTCTGTGAGAATAAATTTCTGCTGTTTTAAGCCACCCAGTTTGTGGTACTTTTTACGGCCGCTCTCATACAGTGTCCAACTGTCAAAACTGCAGCACTAGCATAAACGCTGCTTCATTTCACGACTTTTCTAGCATAAACGCTGCTTCATTTCACGACTTTTCTCGTAAGTATCACACAGTGTATCAACTACTTCCTTGCCTTCTGAAGCAGATACTAGTTTCATTTAAAAGACAGAATTCTCAAGAATTTAGAAATTAGTTTATACGAATAAGCAAATAATTCAGTGTGAAACTCAAATATAGGATCTGCGGCCCTAGTAAGTTTCCTAAGACAATGGACTGCGCCGTGATTCTTCTTTCCTGTCTTTCTTTGCCATTTTTATTCTGTGATTTTTTTTGTGATATTTTATATATACAAAAGATTATATGTAACATCTATATAACTTATGTGGTATAATTTAAAAAATGAACACCTAAGAAGCCAGCATTCACTGAAAAGATCAACAAAATTGACAAATCTTTAGCTAGACTAACCAAGAGAAAATGAGAAAAGATTCAAATTACTAAAATCAGGAATGAAGAGGGGACACCAGGACAGACCTTACAGAAATAAAAAAGAGTATGAACAACTGTGTGCCAACACATCAGATAACTTAGATGAAATGGACAAATTCCTGGAAAGATGCAAACGACCAAAACTGACTCAAGAAGAAATAGAAAATCTAAACAGACCTATGACAAGAAAAGAGATTGAATTAGTAATTTTAAAACTTCCACAAAGAAAAGCCAAGGACCAGATGGCTTCACTGGTGAATTCTACCAAATATTTAAAGAAGAATACCAATTCTCCACAAACTCTCCCAAAAACAGAAGGAAAACGAACAAGTCCCAATTCGTTCTATGAAACTGCTTCCTGATTTGGCAAGTCATTCTTTGTATATTTTCCAAATTTTCTAGAATGAGCAAAGGGTGCTGACATATCTATGGATTCAAATGTTAAAGCAGTGCCAGTTAAAGCAGGTCTCCACACAAGGCTTCTTATGTTACTGGCAAAACGTAAGGAAGAGAGAAATATAACATAAAAACAAATAAAACCACTCCTCAATGCCATCAGCCTGTCTCTGTGCAGTATTTTGTACCATGCATGTTGCAGTCGGTTGAGATTCAGAAATCTGAATTATGCCCAGCAAAGGGATAGAAATGAGTAGTTTATTTTAGTATCTACATTTTTTTTTGGTGAGGAAGATTAGCCCTCAGCTAACATCTGTGCCCATCTCCCTCTATTTTATATGTGGAACGCTGCTACAGCATGGCTTGATGAGCGGTGCGTAGGTCCGTGCCTGGGATCCAAACCTGTGAACCCCAGGCCACCAAAGCAGAGCCCGCAAACTTGAGCGCTATGCCACTGGGCCGGCCCCTAGTATCTACATTTTAAACTAATATGTCTCTCAATAAATTGTGGGGTTTGGAATTTTACAAATAGAATAAGAGCCACAGAAAAGTGGGAAATAATTTTTTTTTCCAGAACGTGAACTCTACTTTGGTCTGTAGGACTGAATCAGGAAGTGAATCTATATTTGGACACAATATTTATCAGTAGGTAACCAATTTCTCCCTGTCCACCAAATAAATGCAGAACAAAAATTGAAAGAGCATCAGTTTGAAGCAACGCCAAATATCAGCCTATTTGGGCCACCCTAGTGTCTTGGTCTGGCCCTGAGTATCAAGAAGAAAATAAAAACCTCTTGCAGTCCAAGCATAATTTCTGTGAAAGATTTGGGGCACTTTCTTTCCATTTCCCACGTATAGAAAATATGTGTATTTTTTTTTTGCAAAATTGGTATCATATATAAATATATATTTATATACACACTTTTGTATCCTGCTTTTTTCCTTTAACACTGTATCTTAGTAATCACCTAGTATTTTCAAAGAAGCCATATATTCTCAACATTTATATCCTGTAACATTCCAGGAATGGTCTTTAAATACAACATTATCAGTGACAGATACAAATGAGCTATAATTGATACTATATAACTACCTTTAAATGGTAACGTTTTCATATTGCATTTATTGAGTTTATATTATGTACAACTGCATGTTATGCACAGTTTTATGTATAAATAAAACGCTATCCAGCAGCATTTATTTACATGTTGTACTATATAATTTTAATAATATTATACGCATGCAATACTACTCACTATGAGCCAGTAAAGATTGGGGCTAAAAGTATGATCTTTGATGACAGACCTAGCTGTCTGGCTCTGCTATTTTCTGTGACCTTGGGTAACTTAACATTCCTTATCATCAGTTTCCTCATCTTGAAAAAGGGGGTAATATGGTAAAACACGCAACGAACTGTTTTGAAGCTTATTGTGACAAGGTATGTAAAGTGCTCAACAGAATGCCTAACACACAGAAAGCACTCAACAGGCAGTAACTATTCTTGTGATTATTAGATTGTCTATGCCCTTGGTAATTACAATATATATAATTATAATATAAATTATGATTGATAATTACATAAATTATAATGTAAATGATATATGTAAATGATAAATGTAATATCTAATTTAACTCAATTCAGAAATAGAAGACTAACTCAAAGACGACAAAAAGGAATCCATAAGTGCCTGGAGTTACTCACACCCAGAGTGTTCCAAGGATCTCAGCGAACACTCTCAGCACAAACCACTCCGTAGGTGACTCACCTCTTCTCTTTTCCCGTATGACTGATCAAGAATGACTGCTCAACAAGCATAGATTTGGCAGCTTCAGCATCACTGACACTTCTTTCCTGAGCCTACTTTGCATGTGTTCGCTAAAAAGGCAGGTTCTGTTACATGTCTAAACAAAGTTCATGCTTGGGAGAGGAACCTCGGAGATGGAGATGCTGAGAGCATTCCCAGTGCCCCATGGGAAGCTGACTCGGGGGCCGTGGGAGGCCCCGCTGTCCTGCCCAGAGCACGCTGGTTGTCTTCGGCGGGGCCTTTTATTGGCATCCTCACACGGGCCTGTCGTCCGCCAAGGCAACGGTTCATTTGATTCACCCAGGGAGCTTTAAACATTCTGAGGCCCAGGCCCCATTCCCGGAGATGCTGATTTAATTGCTTTGGGGTGGAGTATGAGCAGTCATATTTTTTAAAAGCTCCCCAGGGGATCTGAATGTGTGGCCAAGGTTGATAAGCATGGCTTTAAGGCAGGAGTTCTCAAACTTTGTCATGCATCAAAATGACCGGGAGGGCTTGTTAAAACACAGACTGATGTTTTTGATTCAGTGAGTCTGGGATGGGGGCTGGGAATCTGCATTTCTTACAAGTCCCCAGGTGGGGCCAATGCTGCTAGTCTGGGGGCCACATCTTTGAGAACCACTGCTCTTAGACCAGAGTGGTTCACGAAGGTGATACTCGTGCCCAAGGAATCAGCACCAGGCTTGGGACTCGCACTAGAGAGTAATGGTGGCTGGCAGCCGTGGTGCATGCACTAATTCTTTGGGCCCACATCTGTCTCCTGCATTAAGCTGCAGCAATAGCTTTCATCTCTATTTCCTCACAGCTTTGTTCAGAGCCTGACACATTGTAGGTGCCTACAGAAATGTTTACTGAATGAATGAGTGAATGAATGAATGAAACAAACAATGCAGGGACAAGTGAGGCCATGGAAGAACTTCTCTTAACACTCATAGAAGGCTTCTTTAGAAGAACCACTTACTGCCCTAGGCAATTTAGTTCAATGTACTGGTAGTTACTGAGCATTTGGCTTAGTGCTAAGTGAATGAAAGGCAAGTCACTTAATCATTACTAGAACAGCTCTGCACTCTAGGAGTTCACAGTCTGTCAGTCAGTCAGCAAACGTTTATTAAATACCTACTAAATGCCAGGCACTGGTCTGGGCTCTGCAAAGAGACACTCAAAAGACAACATACACACACGGAGAGAGTGAGAGAATACGAAGGCTCCATCACTGAGGTTCTCAGCTCCGACTGCCCGTGAGAAACACCTGGGGGCTTTTAAAGCCTATCCATGCCCCGACACCACCCTTAGGTTCAACTGGTGGGGGTGGGCCAGGTATCAGTATTTTTTAAGTGGTCTCAAAGTGATTTTAAGTGGGTGGATACCACGGCTCTAAGAGATTCAGTGTCCAAGTGCAGGAGATCAACACCAAGGGCTGCAGGAGTGCTCCACGCACGAGGTGGGCTTGGGAAGGCTTTATGGAAGAGGTGGGCCTGGAGGACAGCCACCAAGGATCCAGCCAGAAGCAGGTGAGAGGAAGGCACTGTGGGCTAGGAAACAAGTGTGAGGAGGGGGGCACAAAGGAGGGTGCCTGTGAAACTCTCCCCAGGCACCTTCTGTATTAGTCTCCCATCACCGCTGTAACAATGATGACACACTTAGTAGCTTAAAGCACACAAACTACCTTACAGTTCTCAAGGTCAGAGGTCTGAAATTGGTTTTGAGGGCCAAAATCAGGGTGTCAGTAGGGCTGTGTTCCTCCTGGGAGCTCTAGTGGGGAATCCACATCCTTCCCTCTTCCCGCTTCTAGAGGCTGCCGTCATTCCTTGGCTCGTGTCCCCTTCCATCTTCAAAGCCAGCCATCTCATCATTCTCTCTGACCTTTTCTTCCATTATCATATCTCTTCCTCTGACTCAACCCTCCTGCCTCCCTCTTATAAAGACTCTTGTGATTACATTGGGTCCACCAGATAATCCAGGAAAATCTCATCTCAAGATTCTTAATTTAATCATACTTGCAAAATCTCTTTTGTCATGTAAGGTAATGTATTCACCAATTGCAGGGATTAGGACAGAGACATCTTTGGGGACCATTATTCTGCATGCCAGCCAGCCCTGAGGGTCCAGCGGTTAAGATTCAGTGCTCTCACTGCCACAGCCCAGGTTCGTTTTCCTCTCAGGGAACCACACCACCCATCTGTCGGTTGTCGTACTGTGGTGGCTGCCTGTTAACAGTGATGCTGAAAACTATGCTACCAGTATTTCCAATACCAGCAGGATTACCCACGGCGGACAGCTTTCAGTGGAGCTTCCAGACTCAGACCGACTAGGAAGGACCTGGCCACCCACTTCCTAAAAAATTGGCCATGAAAACCCTATGATAGCAGCAGAGCACTATCTGATATAGTGACAGAAGGTGAGAGGATGGCGCAAAAAGACCCGGCAGGGTTCTGCTCTGCTGTACACAGGGGCACTAGGAGTCAGAATTGACTCAATAGCACTAACAACAAAAATTCTGCATATCACACCTTCCATTTGTGTTGAGAAGTCTTAAGAAGGAGAGCTGGAGGGTTAGGGTTTGATTAAGGCATCGAGGGCCTTGGTGCCATCTGCAGCTCAGAGAGTACAAACAGGTGGTCCCAGGTTAAATCTGCAGATGTGCTTTGTTTGGTTCATATGGTGCTTTAAATATTAGGAGATTTCACATAGAAACCTGGACTTAAAACCTCTCTTGAAAAATCAGAGAAATCTGGTGATGGTAGGCCTGCATTTCCAGAAGGTAAAAGCTGAGTAGAGCTGAAAAGAAACTGTCCCCTCAGAGAGATGTGCCCCCTCATTCTACACCATACTCTGGGTACCCTGAACTCCAAGATCCCCTCCCCCAAATAACCCAAGCCCACTTCTAGGGCCTGTGGGGGTCTCTTCCTGAAGTCGTCCTCGGAGAGTGAGCTGTGCGCCTAGTGTGCCCCCATAGGCCTGAAGGGCGGCCAAGGATGGAGCCAGGCAAGAAAACAAGCGGGCAGTCGCCGGCCTGGCTCTCGCCATGCCGCCCGGCCAAGTGCAAAACTCGGCGGAGTCCCAGAATTCCACGTTTGAACCAGCTTGTGTTAAAGTAGCACTGTCAGTTTACTCAACAGCTTGTCGCTTGATTTATAACTTTTAAACATTTAGACAGAGGACACCTGGGCCTCTGCTGGCACTGCTGCCCAGGCCCCATGACACGAGGGTGGCCTGTTCCTGGTGGGCTGAGTCCCCTCACTCAGGATTACTTGATTTCAGCCTCTGTCATTCACCCTTTGGGCTTGTGATCCGGCTGTCCGCCTCAGGATGCCATTGATGGCTACAGAATTATGTTTTATAATTAAGTTTTATAACCTCCCTGTTAGAGAGGAACATGATACATTTGAACTGAGGCCATACCTCGTTTTTATAAACAGGTTTCCGGTGTGGGTTGGTTTCTTTTGTGATAGTTTTACAGACTTGAAGACTGCAGGACTGTCCTTCCTTCTTATATCCCTCCTCCCAACACACAGCACTCTTTAGAACATCCTCAACAAACGCGGAGACAGTCTTTTGTCACAGCGCATCATCTTTGCCTCACATCTCTCCTTGTCGCCTACTCAGGCATTTGGGCACCGACTGGGGCAGGGAAGGAGGGGGCCGAGGAGCAGGTTTCACCGCTGGGCAGCTTCACCGCATGGCCACATCTGGAGACACCTCTGCTGTTTACTGCACCGCTCCGTGACTCACAACTGCCCCCTGCCCTCCTCCAGTAACTACACCTGGACAGCAGCTGCCTCTTTCTCCAGGAGTAGGACATGTATGGTCAGGTCCTGCCCACTGGACCAGTCACAGGGGAAGGCCAGTCCTTAGTGCTCGGCCACGGTGCTCTCTCCCTGCTGTCTGTGGTGAGGTGACTCAGAAACGATACCACCACCCATTCACAGGGCCCTTTATGGTGACCTTCAACACAGCCCCTCATCAGAGCCAAGGCCTCAAACACCTGCAGGGACTCTTCCCCACCAGGGTGAATGTTTTTAAAGGCTTTAAAATCTGAATGACAAGTCCTTCACCTTGTCCCAAACCCAGAACCAAGGGTTTGTTAGTTAAGTGCCCACAGCTCTCTGAAATCCTGATCCTGCCTTCTGGCTGCACCCAGAAGTATCAGATGTGTCCTGGTTCAAGTCAAGAAATAGTATGGATGATGTATGGTGACAGATAAAAACTAGACTATTGGTGGTGAACACGATGCAGTCTATACAGAAACTGATATATAATAATGTACACCTGAAATATACACAATGTTATAAGCCAATACGATCTCAATAAAATAATTAGATAAAAATATATTATTCAGACAAATCAGGGGGTAAAAAAAGAAATAGTATGGATGAAAAACAGTTTGGCAGTTCCTCAAACAGTTAAACATGGAGTTACCATTTGACACAGCAATTCTACCCCTAGGTATATATGCAAGAGAAATTAAAACACACCTCTACGCAAAAATGTGTACACAAATATTTATAGCAGTATTATTCATAATAGCCAAAATGTGGAAACAACCCAAGTGTTCATCAGTTGATGAAAGGAAAAATAAAATGTGGCATATCCATATGAATGAATAGAATATTATTCAGCTACAAAAAGGAATAAAGCACCGATTCATGCTACAACACGGATGCACCTTGAAAACAGAGAAAGAAGCCAGACACAAAAGACCACATATTGCATGATTCCATTTATATGAAATATCCAGAATAGGCAAATCCATAGAAACAGGAAGTAGATTAGTGGTTGCCAGGAGCTACAGGGAGGGGGAATGGGGAGTGACTGCTAATGTGTATGGGATTTCTTTTTACGGTGATGAACATGTTCTGGGATTAGGTAGTGGTGATGGTTGCACAACTCTGTGAATACACTAAAAGTCACTGAACTGTACACTTTAAATGGGTGAATTGTATGGTATGTGACATATCTCAATAAAGTTGTTAAAAAGAAAGAAAAATAATATGGAGGTGAAGCCATGGCAAAGGCAAGGAAGAAAGCAAATAACAGTAGTAGTTTTAAAAATATATTTTCCACTATCACCATGATCTATCCTTTTATATTCATAAAACCAGAAAAGATTAATACATTATAAAAATTCAAACAATGGAGATAAGAGAGAAGGGGAATAAAATGCCCTACAACTCCCCACCCTTCAGCAATACCCGCTGTTCAATGTCCCGCCTTTTAGAGATTCCTTCCTGGTTTGCACTAAGGCACACATGTAGAAACAGAACATGGGGTCTGGGGCCAGCCAGCTGGGGTGCAACCCCCAGCTCTGCCCTCGGCAGCTGAGAGACTGTGCAAGCTTCCTCACCTCCCTAAGCCTCCCTTTCTCCATCTGTACAATGGAGATGCTGAAAGCATCACCTTGTTGTGAGGATAAAGGACGAGGAGGGGCAGTTAGCATGGTACTTGGCAGCAGTGAGAGCTCAGGAGAGACGAGCTGTTTTGCGGTTGCTGTTGGTGGTGGTGGTGTTATAGTATTATCATCACCTCCATTCTTTTTTAGTGGCTCCGTGGCATTTCAGGACTTATTTCTTTAAATGTGTTAAGTGTGAAAAACAGAAATCGTTTGTGCCCTGATCTCTCTGCAGGGAGGCCCTGCCTGTGGGGTCTCAGGTGACCAGGAAGGCCTCCTAGAACAGTGGGCCGTTTCTCTTACCGTCAGGGTGGAAATACCTTCTGATATTTATGTTTCAGAGCAAATGCTATGTACTGAGGGCCTCTCTTCAAAGTGCAAATTTCCAAATTCCCATGGGGTCTTTATCAGAGCAGAAACTGTGCCCATGATCCTTGGCTCAAATTTCTCCTCCTCATATGGGGAGGCTGAACCACTTGGCCACGGTCCCTCCATCCCAGCTGGGACCATGGTTTAGCCACAGAGATTAGCACACAGGGCTTCGGGAGGATTTATTTGTTTATCTTTCTGGGTTTTGTTCTGAATACAAAAGCTGCACAAGCTACACGCTTGTAGTTAAGAAAAATTAAATACTACAGAAATGCATATATGAGGTCCCCCCCTCAATTTATAACCACAACCATCTTTTAGGGAGGGTGGATGCCACTAAATGGGAAGTTTCTTCATTAACAGACCCTGTGGATGGGCTTGTGTTGCAGGTTTGGGAATCAAAGCTACGAAGAGCTGTCTGGCTAGCAGACAGAGAAGAATGTGGCATTCCTGGGGTACTCCAGGAAAGAGAAGGGAGCAGAGTGCCAAGTGCTGTGTGGGGTGAAGGCCAGCAAGGAAGCCCCCTTGGGGGTATCATCAGGACTGGGAAGAAGGTCCAATAAGTAGTTTTAGGTAACCTGCTGTGAAATGCAGTTATGTGTGGCCCTTTCTAGTGATTCCCAAATTTGCAATTTGTCTTTCATGAAAGGGCTTTCTGTTTTTGTGGAAACTGAAGAGGGGGCTGAGTGTCAGGTTTAGGATGATGTGGGGTGGACAGAGCCTGCACACGCACACGTGGGAGTCCCCAGGCCAGGATGGCACAAGCCCGCAAGAGCTGCCCCAAAACTCCGACGGGTGGGGACCAGAGCCAGGTTCCAGCTGGTACCAGAGGCCCCAGCTGACATGGGGTTATGTGTAGAAAGTATAAGTTCTCCAAATTCCATCTCTCAGAAATCAATGTCATTAAGGGTTTAGAACATGTTCTTTCAGAGTTTAGCTAGGCATATACGAATTTATATATATTATTATTACAGAAATGAGACCATGCTTTACATGCTGTTTTGCATCTTGCCTTTTGTAATTTAGCAACAAATCCTACGCATTCTTCCTGAGTCAAAAAACATAGGTCAGGGCCGGCCCCGTGGCTTAGTGGTTAAGTGCACGCGCTCCGCTACTGGCGGCCCAGGTTCGGCTCCCGGCCGTGCACGGACACACCGCTTCTCCGGCCATGCTGAGGCCGCGTCCCACATACAGCAACTAGAGGGATGTGCAGCTATGGCATACAACTATCTACTGGGGCTTTGGGGGAAAAAAACTAAATAAATAAAATTATAAAAAAAAAAAAAACATAGGTCAATTTCACTTTTTAATGCCTACTAAGTACAGGTGTGCCTCATTTTATGGACCCCATCTCCTATCAATGGACATTAGGGCTGTTGTAATTTTTCACTATTATAAACTATGCTGTAGTAATTGTCCCTTCCATATGTACATCACTGTACACTTGTGTGAGTTTTTCTGTAGGATAGACTCCTAAGAGTAGATTTGCTGGCTCCAAAAATATGCACATTTAAATACTCTTAAACAATGCCAAAGCTCCTAAAATTACTAAACACTTTAGAGCCACTGTCAATTACTCTGAGATCAAATAATATCATCAGGGATTCTATTTTCCTCATTGTCTGTGAAGTCAAATATAACCAACGAGCATCATTCATTCATTCTCTCATTTGACCAACATTTGCTGAATGTTCACTATGTGGGCACTAGCCAGGCACATACTTCTCTGCCAAGATTAGCCTTACATTTATAGAACTAAGTGGTTGCACTACTGCTAATTCATGGCAAAAACCTGTCAAGATTATACAATGCTCTGCAAGCTAAATAGAAATGTAACCACCAGTGACCACGAAACACAAGTGACATGTGGGCCCCGCCCCAACATGATATTCCAAAGTCCCAGAGATAAAAATCATTTATAAAGATAGAAGACAATCAGCTATAGAAACCGTGACACCTAAATTTTGGTTCCTTCTATAACATCATAAACATTACAAATCTTTCACTTAAAAAAATGAAGATTTGTTAGAGCAGCCTACCCCAACCACACTTTGGCTGTGTTTTGCCTGACTGTAGCGCTCTGCACAAGATGGGAGGATGGGAACGGTTAGGAATTCTTTGGGGAGGGTTATAGTCTGTATAATTTGGCTTCAATTTACCACACTGAGTAGATTCAAATCCCCAAGGCAGTTAAAATGATGTAAGAAAAATACAAATAATGTATAGCCTTTGGACGGCTGGTTTGAATCTCTGTGTCTGAGTCTTGTAAGTAACCAAGTGTTAAAATACTCTATTAGCTAGGCATGCTTTTTCATACAACTTCTTGGGGGAGGGGGAACAGCTGCATCTTAATAGGAAATGTTTCATTAACCACGACAAAGCCTGGATTTAAAAGTTTCAAAGCCCTGAAAACATTTTTATTAAAATCACTATAAATCTGACATGAAAACAAGAGATCAAAAAGTTCTCTCTGTGCAGCTTCAGATATAAACGAACTCACCAACTAACAATGTTTGCACACTGATGTGGCCACATCTGGATCAGAGGCCTTCAGAAAACATCTCCAAAGAATAAATGTATTTTTTAAGTGGATTAAAAACCCTGGAGACCAAGGGATTTATGAAGACACTGAGTAGGCCACTGAAACCTCTTTTCTCAGCAGTGGGGGGAGATGGGTACAACAGCCAGTGAAAACCTTATAATGACCATTTTAATTTCTTTTTGTTTTTATGTTTGTAAATAATGCTCAATGTCACCTTATAACATTTGTCGCAGACTTAACATTTTTTTCTGTGTACCTTTTACTCATCTGATAGGTTGTTAAGCTTTATTATTTTTCGCCAGTGATAGGATAACTGAGTGGCCCTTAAGTGATTACACTTCCCTACCTCTTCAGGAAGCAGAACAAGACTGGTCCCTCCCTCTTTCTTTAGCACTTTGTATGGCAGGTGGGTGATGGTCGCAAAGGCTAAATCCCCAGAATTCCCTTATCAACAAAGCAGGACTGCAGAGAAGGACACAGGTATATGAGCCCAGGGTTTAACATCAAGAATCCTGAACGAGAAGAGTGCCATCAGTTTGATGACTTTCGGTCATTTATGTAAAGCACCTTTAACAGATGAATCAAGAAAATAAACTGATTTTAGAAAGCGTATTGTGAACAAAGAACCCTGAGATCAGAGAAACACTCATCTAAAGGCCTTTTATAATCACACAGCCAGAGATGAGGATATGATGATGGAGACAATAATATTGGATGATGTTTTTCAAACATTTAACATGTGCCACATACTGTACTAAATAGACACTCATTTAATCTTCACAATAATTCCAGGAGGTGGGTAATACTATTTTCCCCATTTTATAGATGAGGAAACTGAGACTTGGAGAGGGCCAGAAACTTGACCAAGTCTCACAGCTGGCAAGTGGTTACAGGATTCAAACCCGGAGCCACCTGACCCAGGAGCCTGTGCTCCTAGTCGCTACACGGCCCTGCCTCCCTAGCAGGACAGCTTGGATCTGCAGCCATCAGAGAGGCCCCTGAACACTCACAGGAAATGTGAGATGCATGGCCCATGATGGCATTTTGGTGACTTTCATATGAACATGAACCTCAGACACCTGCAGGCAGCAACTGAGTCTGTGTGGCATCGTGGAGGAGGGCCCTCTCCCCGGCTAGATTACTGAGGAAGGGGCACCTCAGTTCCAAGGGCCTCCCCATGAAGTGAGCGTGCCTGGGACTTGCTTCAGAATAACCCCTGGGGTGGGGAGAAAATTGGAGGGTCTGGACGTAACAGGAGTTGATCACTGTTGAACTGACTGATGGGCACACAGAGTTCATTTTTTCTACTTTTGTGTATGTTTGGAATTTTCCAAAATACAAAGTTAAAATGGGTAAAAGAAGGGCTACCCCACCAACCTCTTAAAAAGAACATACCATTTTGACAGGAAATACTGAAGTTAGAAGAAGCACTCCATTGAGTAAGTACCTACTCTGTGTGACAATGGCTGGGGCACTCAGACTGTTGTCCTTTAGTCCTCGTGACAATTCTATAAGTTTGGAGCTGTTTCCACCTTCATCTTACAGAGGAGGACACAGGAACTCAGACTATAGTTGAAACGACCTGCCAAGTGAGTGGCTAGGCATTGCACCCAGGTCAGCCAGATTCTGAGTCCCCACACTTCCCACCAACATATGCTTTCCTACCCGTCTTTGATCTGGAAGTGCTAGGCATTATGCTAGCTACCCAGAGAAGATGGGTATTAATTTAAGAAAAACGTTTGGCTAAAAAAGAGAGAGGAAGGGGCCAGCCCTGTGGCGTAGTGGTTAAGTTCAGCACACTCCATCAGCCTGGGTTCGTGGGTTCAGATCCCTGGCGCAGACCTACACCACTCAGACAAGCAAGTTTTTGACTTCAGCAACTCTATGGCCAGTTGTGCCAATCACTGAAGGAAGCAACACTAGAGGTGGACCAGGTTTAATTGGTGTGTGGGTAAGAAGAAAAGATGAGTTCAGTTTTTGATAGGTTGAGTTTGTTATTCCACTGGACAGCGAAGATATACTGAGGAACACCATGAGGAACAGAGATATGTATTTGAGAGTCATCGACATGGGAGTAGATAAGATCACCTGGGGAGGGTGTGTAGAATGAGGATGAGCTAGGTTCCTGAAGATACTACTGTTCAGGGGAGGAACAGAGAGAAGAACCTGTAGAGGAGACTGAGGAGGAGCCCCAGAAGTATAAAGAAGAACAGATATACGGGGGGGTGGGGACGACAGACAAGTGTCAGGTCATGGAGGCCAAGAAAAGGGTGTGTTTCAGGAAGTAGGGACCAAAGATCAAAACATACTATGAAAGTACAACGATTAAAATATTGTTGAACCAAGAAAATTTGAAGATCTAATTGGCTTTGTCGGCCACGCTGTGGCGGCAACCCACATACAAAATAGAAGAAGACTGGCACAGATGTCAGCTCAGGGTGAATCTTCCCCAAGCAAAAAAAGAGGAAGATTGGCAGTGGATGTTAGCTCAGGGCGAATCTTCCCCAGCAAAAAAAAAAAAAAAAAAAAAGGGAGAAGAAGACAATAATGAAGACAATATGCAGTGGAAGGGGAAACCCAGTAAGAGGTCTAAGGCAACGTTTCTAAATGAAATGAGAAAAAGATCCATACTCAATCCCGTTTGGGAATGCTATACTGCACGTCATATATCCCTCACTTTGAGATCCCTAATGTCCAGGAACATTTTAAAGCCTCTGAACAGTGGACCCATTTTTTTCCTACGCAGAATTTCATTTGGAGACCACTCCTCCTGGCTCCGAGTCCTCATGGTCAAGGTGGCTGATGTGCATCAGACTCCAGGTGGGGGAAGTGTCCAGCCCTGGCCGACTGGAGCAAGCATGCCCTGATGGCAGTGACAAGGAGGCTGGGGGCAGTGGCTGGGGCTCTGGGAAGAAGGCAGAACTCCTGCCTCTGGGGCTGTACCTGCTGACTCAGGCTGGGGACTCACTGGAGAAAGAAGGCAACACAGAGGAATGTGAGCCCAGGGAGAAGATCGCTTCCTGAAGACATAGTTTGAGGAACTAGATTAGGTTACAGAGGACATGACCTCTACCTCTGGACTTGGAATTCTGTGAACCAAAAACTGGTTGACTTAGGTTTCTGTAACTTGTAACCAAAGAAGAGTCTTGACTAATAATCCTATTTAACTTTGTTGAGTCCTCGTTCCTCGAACTTGTGGCCCTGGTAAACACCCTGCCGGGCCAGTGTTCTAAAAGCAGGGGTTCACCACCTGGCTGCACATCAGAATGACCCCGGGAGAGGGAAAAAGGCAGACTCCCAGGGTCGGTATTTGGAGATTCTAATTGGCTAGATTTGGGGCGGGGCCCAGGAATCTGATTTTTTGGTAAATGCTCCAGGTAATTCTGATACAGCTTGCCAATTTGGGAACCAATGTTCAAAGGAACACTTTTATGTGGGTTGTACAAACTTTCTTGGTAGTTGCTTCCATTTCTGGCCATGTACTTTGACAAAATGCACATTGGTCAGAAGACCTTTTGAGGAGCTTAAAAGAATCCCTGGTGTTTTTAAGAAACTCATTCAAGACTCAGCACGGGTTTATGGGCTCTGATAGCTCATTTCTCCAGATGCTATTTGGAGAATAAAAGTCACCTTCCAGTCATACCTGGAGACCACTAAAACAAGTGATTCTGGGTAGGCCACTGAAGCCAAGAGAAGTGACTGCGACCACAGCTTTTTTTTTTTTTTAATAATTTTATTTATTTATTTATTTATTTTTTTCCCCAAAGCCCCAGTAGATAGTTGTATGTCATAGCTGCACATCCTTCTAGTTGCTGTATGTGGGACGCAGCCTCAGCATGGCCGGAGAAGCGGTGCGTTGGTGCGCGCCCGGGATCCGAACCCGGGCCGCCAGCAGCAGAGCGTGCACTTAACCGCTAAGCCACGGGGCCGGCCCCACCACAGCTTATATCACTAAAATGTGCTCAGTCACCTAAAGTGAACATCAAGTCTTAGCTGGGTTTCAGAAGTTATGTATGCTTAATGGCAGGCTATAAATGCTACATTTTTGGAAAGCTGTTTGGCACAAGGTCTTAAAGTTCATATTCTTTGACCCAGTAATTCTATTTCTAGGACTCTGACCCAGGAAAATAATCAGAGAAGTATGCAAAAATCATACAGAGATCCTCATCATAGCCATGTCTCTGACGGCCAAAATAATTCAGACAACATATGTGTCCGTCAACTGGAGAATGGTTCAATTAAGTATACAGCCTATACAAAGCATGTTTTCTATATTAAACTAAAAAGCTTCTGCACAGCAAAAGAAATGATCAGCAAAACAAAAAAGCAACCTACGGAATGGGAGAAAATATTTGCAAACCCCATATCTAATATGGGATTAATATCCAAAACATATAAGGAACTCATATAACTCAACAGCAAAAAAAAAAATAACTCATTTAAAATATGGGCAAAAGACCTGAACAGACATTTTTCTAAAGAAGATATTCAAATGGCCAATGAGTACATGAAAAGGTGCTCAACATCACTAATCATCAGGGAAATGCAAATCAAAACCACAATGAGATATCACCTCACACCTATTAGAATGGCTATTATCAAAAAGATAAGAGAAAACAAGTGCTGGTGAGGATGTGGAGAAAAGGGAACACTTGTGCAGTGTTGGTGGGGATGCACAAAGAAAATGTGGGGTTTGGAATGGAATATTATTGGAATATTATTCAGCTATAAAAAGAAGGAAATCTTGCCATTTGTGACAACATAGATGAAACTAGACAACATTATGCTAAGTGAAATAAGTCACACAAAGAAAGACAAATACTGTATGATCTCACTTATATGTAGAATCTTAAAAAACCAAACTCATAGAAACTGAAAACAGATTGGTGGTTGCCAAGGGTGGGGGTGGGGAGTGGGAGAAATGGGTGAAAGTGGTAAAAGAATACAAACTTCCCATTATAAGATAAACAAGTCCTAGGGATGTAATGTACAGCATGGTGACTACAGTTAACAATACAGTACTGCGTATTTGAAAGTTGCTAACATAGTAGATTTTTCAAGTTCTCACCACAAACAAAAAAATTATAACTATGAGAGGTAATGGATATGTTAACTAACCTTATTGTGGTAACCATTTTGAAATATTTACATATATAAAATCACTACATTGTATACCTTAAACTTACACAATGTTATATGTCAATTATATCTCAATATAGCTGGGAGAAAAAAGCATATTGTCAAGGAATTTTCACCACATGCTCACAAAACAACAGTTACTGAGAATGTTGATATACATATATACATACATACAAACACACACACATATATACATATACACACATATATACACACATATATATATATATACACATACTCTGGAAAATGTTGATATATATACTGATATATACCTATACTGTATGCACCATATAATGTCAATTCTTTGTTTAAAAATATAGATATATCGGCTTAGCAGTTAAGTGCGCGTGTTCCACTACTGGCGGCCCGGGTTCGGATTCCGGGTGCGCACCGACACACCGCTTCTCCAGCCATGCTGAGGCCGCGTCCCATGTACAGCAACTAGAAGTATTTGCAACTATGACATACAACTATCTACTGGGGCTTTGGGGGTGGGGGGAAAGGAGGAGGATTGGCAATAGATGTTGGCTCAGAGCCGGTCTTCCTCAGCAAAAAGAGGAGGATTAGCACGGATGTTAGCTCAGGGCTGATCTTCCTCACACACACACACACACACACACACACAAAAATATATATATATATAGATATATCTATATCCATATATAAAACAATAGAAGGAAGTCCACCAAAATGTTAACAGTTATTATCTCTGAGTAATTTCTATTTTCTTCTTTAGAGTTCTATTTTCTAAATCAGAAAAAGTTACACAATTAAGATACATCTTTTAGAAATCATGTTTTCAGAGAATTGTTAATAAAATAGAAAATGCTTATGCTATAATATCAAGTGAAAATATAGGATAAAAACATATATTCAACATGGCACCAATTAGTTTTTAAAAATTATATATATATATCTCCACAAAATCCAGGAAGATTCTAGTAACTGTTAAGTCTGTGTAGTGAGATTATCTAAGTATTTTTCTTCATTCCACTTGTGTATCTTTTCCAAACTTTCTACAATGAGAATGTGTTAACATTTCAAGTCAGAAAGAAAACCCAGTCGATGCCATTTTAAACCACCGCATCTATGAGGAACAGTTTCCCTGGAGTGCCTCTGGCCCCTGCTCGGAGACCCGTTTTGTGAGGTCACAAGGAGTGACTACATCTTCTGAGCTCCACAGCCCAGGATGAGCACCCGCCTCCCAGAGGCACCATTCACGCAGGCCAGGTTAACAGCAGCCATACAGTAAAACAGTCATAACAGCAAGCAAGCACTGAGCTCTTCCTATGCATCTGGCGCTGTGCCAAGGACTTCACAGGCATCACCTCTGTGAATCCTATGAGGCTGGTCCTGACCCAGCGAGAGGCAGTCTGTCTAATTCCAAAACCCACCCTCTTACCAACACTAAACTTTGGTAAGGAATATGTCTTTCAGGAATATCTTTATGGTGAGTCTGTTTCTAGCCAGCCTTGGTGGTCTAGTGCTTAAGATTTGGCATTCCAACCACCACGACCCAAGTTCATTTCCGAGTCAGGGAACCACACCACCCATCTGTCGGTTTTCACACTGTGGCGTCTGCATGTTGCTGCGATGCTGAAAGCTGTGCCACTGGGATTTCAAATACCAGCAGGGTCGCCCATGGCAGACAGGTTTCAGAAGAGATTCCAGACTAAGACAGACTAGGAAGAAGGACCCAGCCACGCACTTCTGAAAAAATTGGCCATGAAAACCCTGAGAATAGCAGCGGAGCACCGTCTGAGAAAGTGCTGGAAAATGAGAGATGGCACAAAAAGATAAGGCAGGTTCCGCTCTGCTGTCTGCAGGGGCGCTAGGAGTCGGAATCTGCTCGACAGCACTAACAACAGAAGTCTGTCTCTCAGGAGTACATCTGCTATGCCCAAAACCTTCTTTCTGTTTCATTTATGTAAGAAGAATGTTAAATTTTTACTTTGACCTATAATTACTGTTCCCAGAGGTGGTTTTTACAAATAACACATCCCACTGCTGTTCTTGTTTTCCTTCTACGTACCTCTTCTTCCGATGGGTAAAAGCCAATTGCTCTCATGACAAAAGGAAGCTCCGACAAGTGAATGTGTTCCGACACCTTTCTGGTCTCCATTATATCGATACCTTGACTACGGAGCTGGGAATAGTAAAAATAGTCTTCCAGCTCCTATGTGGAAATAAAATGGAAACACAATATGCATTTTGGCTTAAGTCTGAAGCATCCATTAAGACTTCAAGGACATTTCCTAGAAAGTACATTTTGAGCTCAGTGGGGAAAGAGCTTTGGAAAAAACCAAGAGGCTTAACCCCGGGCACATTTGTTTTACAAACTTAACTAGATGTTACCAGGAAGTGTTTACTCGGAGGACAATTACCCTGTAGAATTTTCCTTCCCTGCCACCAGACACCAGACCATAGAACGGGGTCAAGTCTTCGCCCCCAAGAGAAACTGCTGCCTCCAGGGCACTAGAACAATAACAGAAACATGACTGTTAGAAAGCACTCGTGCGCAAACACGCTCAGCTGGGAGGGTGCCTGGCACTGCGGACATCTGAAGGGTGTTGTAGCACAGACGCAACTAGGGTCTCTGTAAGCTTGTTAAGAAAATTCCCTCCAAAATGAAGCTGAAGATGGAAATTTCAGTTTCAAGTGTGGAACCCGGTAGGACAGGGCACCCCCCTTAATGACGGTGGTATTCTCTCGTGGATGACGGGGCAGGTGCTTGGCAATCTGTCTGCAATCTTTGGGGAGCGTGTCTCTCCTGAGGGAGGGAGGGCAGGCAGGCTCCTGCATGCTGAAATCACAACCCTCCCCAGCAGAGGGGCTCTACCCGTCACTTTAGATCTGCACGTGACCAGAGCCAGAAGAATGGGATGTGGTACGGGGGACTGCCAACACTAATTGCTTCCATAAAAACTCCGGAGGCCACAAGGGACTCCTGCCAGTCAGATAAAAATAACCCTCTGCTCTCTAACACTGGGTCAGATTTTCCAAAAATAGCCCTTTAAATGGTAAGAAAATCTACTTTTTGTATGAGACTGACTTTGCCTCATACCAAATGCTAATAATATGAAATCATTATAATAATCCACTAACTGGATTTCTGCTAATCAGGCCATTAGCCTCTTTGTGGGATTATTAAAACACACTTCAATGTAGACCACAGCGGGGAAGTGGTTAAGTATCCAGAATCTGGAGTCAAAGGGACACGTGTGCGAGTCCCGGCTCTGTCACTTGCAAGAGCTGTGATCATGGACAAGTAACTTAACCTCCCTGGGCCTCAGTTTCCTCGTCTGTAAAATGGAAATAATTTCAGGGTCTGACTCACAGGGTTGTTGTGAGAATGAAATAAGTGAATGCACAGAAAGGATTTGACACAAAGGTGTTTATTTTCCTCCTGTGATGAATGTTTGTTGAGGTGTGGGGTTGAATCAGAAAGACCTGGATGTGAATCTCAGCCCCACCACTTACTCCATTGCTTGGGCGGGTCATTTAACCCCTCGGAGCTAGTTTCCAGATCTGTGCAATGGGGATACCAACAGTCCCTATCTCACAGGCTGGCTGTGAGGGAGAAATCAGACAACACAGGGAAGGCACTCGGTCAGGGCCTGGCGCAGAGAAGGCTCAGTCCAAGGCGGGTAGGGTTATTATTACTGTTGAACTGGGTATTGATATGCGCCTACACCTCTCTTAAAAGAGGCAGCCACAAAACTGTCCTTGGTCTTCTTGTCGGGGCCCTGCACAAGCAGGCTGCGTTAGGGTCTGTGGGAGCTGGAGTATTCTTCAGGTGGGCCTGGGGTCCAGGTGGACCTGAGGCCTGTCTCCAGCAGGCCCCAGTCTTCTCCCAGCTCTTGGCTACGATATTAGCCATTGAGGCAGGTGTTCAGCTGAGAGGGCTCCCTCTCTGTGGCCTCCAGGCCAGCCCAGGCCCAATGCTATCAGGCTCTGTGGGCAGTGAGGCCACTTTTAGCCATGTGGTTCTGGAGCAGGGCCAGGTAAAGGCCAGAAGTGACACGGAGGAGCCTGTCACCACCAGGAATGCCTGAGGGGACAGGTTTACAAGAGCTCCGGATTCTCCGGGAACAGCCCTCCAGTGGTCAGGACTATACTACATCCCCTCCTTCCTGGCCACTGTCAACTGACTCGACAGAGCCAGAGGGACAGGACTGGGGTTGTCCAACCAGAGCTGGGGAAAGAGACTCACTCTCTCTGTGGTGAGAGCTACAGTTTTTGCAATTTGGGGACTATCAGTGGCCACATTCCCATTGAGTGACAAAATCCAGTTGTGCAGAGAATGAAGCCAATAGCAGAGGCAAGCAGAGAGCAAGTGCCAAGGGCATCTGAGAGTGCACTGCCCCTGCTCTTCTGCAATGTGGTTACCCGAGATCTCGGTGACCTTCTCATAAATTCCCTTTTTGCCTAAGCTGGGTTTCTAACACTTGCAACAAAAAAAGAGGTCACTGGGGCACAAAAGGGAAGCACACTTATTGAAAACCTATTATGCGCCCAGAAATACATACAGTACTTCCAGGAAATGAGCTAAAGCTGGAGAAGAAGTGAGCACTGTAACTAGCACTAGTAAGTGCTCAGTAACTGCTCCCTAGGGGAAGAAGAGGAGGAGTAATAGTAATGGCAGAAATCATTACCCTCAAACAACTCTGAACTCAGCAATAATATTCCCATTTAACAGATGGAGAAACTGAGACTCAGAGAAGTTAAGGGACTTGCCTGAGGTCATCTAGCAAGTAGGTACAGAGGGTGGGATTCGAACCCAGGTCTTTCTGCTCTTGTCTGAGTAGGGCAGCAGGATTACAGGTGGGTGTAGACAAGGAGAAAAAAAGGGTGGCATACGAGCAAAGATGGGGAGAAGGGAGAATACGTGTGGAATGAGCTCCAGGGGAAAGAGGAAGGGATGGGGTCGCCCAGGGAAAAGTTCCATATGCTGCCACAATGGAATTTGGGCCTAGGAGTACATGGATTAAAATCATTGGAATATGTGAGGATTTATCGTCCTTATTTCACCCTACAACTCGCCATCAGTAGCTCTAGTAGGGAATTTTGTTTACTTGTTCAGGGTTTTTACATTTCTTCCCATTAGTGAAGCTACGAACATACTAAGACACCAGAAGCAGCAATGAAGTGCTAATTAGTTTATAATGATCCTTTGTCCCCACAACAGATTAAATCGAAATCTCAGAAGCCTGGACTCCGGCCAGGCACAGGAAAGCTATTGGAAAGCGAGTGCCTTTTTTTTTTTTTTTTTAATCTCTACCATTCCAGATCCCCAGCTGATGGAGAAGAGGACGAAAATAAAAAGGGAAGATTCTGTTCTCCCTCCAGGGTGTCGCTCGCCCCACCATTCCAGGCAACAGGCTAGATGTCAAGGAATCCAGGGGCTCATTCTGAGGACACGTTGGATTGGGAGGTGCTTTCAATGGGAGAGCTCACCTCCAGCTTCTAAACTCCCCAAATTCCCAAGATCTGCTCTCTCAGGTGAAGGCAGAGGTGAAGGTCAGAGTTGCAAACGCAATCTGAAACAACCATGGCTCCAAAGTGGGTTTACCTAGCTATTTTTGCTCCAATTCAGGTTCAGAGGAGAAACTTCTATGTCTGCTGTAAACGAAAGATGTGCACTCGGCAGATGGTAAGGGGTGTGCTTTCACTGGGAGCCATGAATCGAGTTTGCTCTTTAGGAAAGAAGGTGACTCTGAGCTGTTTCTACCAGCTACTCGATGTGACATTGCCAGGCAGAGGCCATCTGAGAGACGGGCTGGGAGAAGGCGGTCAGGGATGGGAACTGGCTGCCCTGCAGCAGCTCTCTGAATTTGGTTAGATAAGAGGATCGCTGGTGCTTGCCCCCTCTTCTAGTAAGAAAGATCCTGAACTCATAAGCAAATGCCTTTATAAGGAAGAAGAGAAGAACGGAAATCATTAATTTACTGAGCCCTTAGCTCTGTGCTGGGTGCTTTACATATATTAACCTACCGGATCCTTACAAAGATCCTATAAAGGTCCCTATTATTACCCCCATTTCACAGATGAGGAATCTAAAAATCAGAGACATTAAGAACCTTGCCCTAGGTCCCACAGCCAGCAGAGAGTAGGCTTCATATTCAAACCCATGTCTCTTTGACCCCAAAGTCCCTGTACTCTCTGATGCTTGACCATGGAATCCTCCAGCTGCGCCCTAGGTGGGGATTCTCTGCTCAAGGCCAGGGGTGAGAAGAGTAACCTGAAAATACATACTTCAAATAACACTCCTACTATTTCTGTAACTCACACTTCGGAGATTAGGGCTAGACCTTTCTAGCTGGTGTGGATTTGCGGACAACAGAGTGAGGAGTATTTAGGGGGCACAGGTGAACAGTGGAACCACACTGCCTCAACTGTGAACACCATCAGTCCCTGAGACGGAACAGTAACCTTCTGTCTGCACACTAATAAGAACAGATGTCATAGGGAGCAGCCTGAGGGCAAGGCCTGAGTCGTGGTCATCGCAGGCCTGGCACGGAGCCCGGTACGTGAAAAGGGTTGAACACCTGTCTGCTGCTGCTGAGTGAAAAGAAGGGGTCTGCACCTGATACCTTTCTCATGGGGCTAAGCTTCTCGCCCCATCATGTACCTTAAGTTGATTTCCCACTGCAGCACTGATCGGTCCTGTCCTCCTGCTGTGAAGGCATAGCGGCCGTCATAGGAAAGAGCCATTCCGGCTACCCCATTTGGGTGGCATATAATAGCAGATGTCTTATGTGGATTCCCATCAACCGGTAAGATCTGAAGTCCAACCTAGAAAGGAATATGTAATTGGATATTCAGACTCAGATAACTGGGCCCCAGGCTAGGCCTGGCACGTTCACATATTACCTCCAGATCTGTTTACTGGAAGGACGTGTGTCTGGAACCATTTCAGCGTGTGAGAGCGATGTTTCACAAGGCGGGGGGTTCACACACACTGACCCCTGCAGCGTGGTCCCATGGGAGAGAGAGACCAGGTTCCAGCAGGGACACAGAAAGGAAGCCTTTCTCCTGTTTTCATAGTCAGATGTCCAAGTTTTCCAGAATAATTCTGGCATCCTATGATTTTACGCTTTTCAATATAGATTATTTATTAAATGTACAACTAAGTGTAACTAATTTGTATGTCTTTATAAGATTTTTCCATGTAAATAAATCAGAAAGAAAAAATCCTTTGGTGGACCATATGTCTTCACTGAGGGTACAGAAAAGGCGTAACTCTGCTTGGAAATGCCTCCTGAGTCATTCTCACTCATTCATGGCAATTTTCAGTATCACTGTTGACCAGGATGGAAGTAGTTGGGCTTAGCTATGAAACCAAGCATGCTTGAGTCTTATAATACTTGGGACTGACTGCTGCTCAAAATACAGAGTCACCTTACAGAGGTAGACAGCAAAGGCTAATACCTTATCTCTGTTAATAAACACCAGGTAGCGTTTCTGCAGTTCCATAGTGGTTTTCACTGGGAGGATCTGCATCTGCTCAATGGGAGAACCATAAACTGGCCCAAGAAGTGTCTTTCTGCATGAGAAGAAAAGGAACTTTTTTTTAATTCCACTAATTGGAACGAAGGTTTTATCACTAGCACCTTTCATGATACCCTCTACATTTTAAATTCCGAACTTTCTGTCTTGTCACTCAGCGAAGCCCATCCGTAAGAACCTCTCACTCAACTGCTGCTAACAGCTGCCATAAATAAGGGGAAACAGCTCCAAACACAAATGCTCCAGGGAAGCTCTGTGAAGGATGCTTTGTGCAGTCGAGGCTCTGACTTTCCTCCTTGACAGCTGAGTGAAGGGAACACGATGCCTTGAGAACGTGTACATGAACAAGGGAGGAGAAAGACCCTGCGAGGAAGCGACATGCATTGGCAGGCTGCAAGAAGAGAACCCCTCCCCTCATGGAAGGCCAAGAGATTAGAATGAGATGCCGTCCGTTGTTGCAACATCTGACACACAGGTCTAGGTGCAACACACAGACTTCCAAAAAACTATCTGAATCAAACTGTAATGAACTGTATCCCCGCAATGGTCAGACTTCTTTAATTCAGACTCTATTACACTAATTAGGAATCTGATCTGAGATGAGGTTACCGTACGTTATGTTAAGCCCAGAGTTGGGTTTTCCCAGCTAGAAAAACTTGAGCTTCAGGACCCCTCACTCGCACAGGCCCTGGGAGGGGCCCTAGCCATTTTTTATTCTTAATTATATATCCTTTTTTTTTCTAAGAGGGCCTACAAAACCGAACACACTTCACACCCCACAAAACCTGCATCGGCCCCTGTGTAAGGCCGGTAGCTATTTCATTTTATTATGTCATAAGCCCCTCACTGTTTGGATGTGTTTTCTCCCTGTGTCCCCTGCACCCAGCCCGGGTCTGGCAGGGACAGTAGATACTCCATGTATGTGTGCTGAATAAATGAAGAGCAAATCCATTAAACAGCCTTACTTGAGCAAACTCTCTATGCCAGGCACTGTGTTAGGTGCTCGGGACACAGACACGAGTGAGATTTGGTTGCAGGCCCTGAGCTCACAGCCTAGCAGGGACAACAGACATGGGAGCCCTAGGAGGGGAGAGGTGTGACACAGAGACTGTGCTAAGAAAGGAGTTAGGAGTTCTCAGGAGACACCTGAGCTGAGTCTGGAATGGTGAATCGGGAAGGTAGAGAAGAATATGGAGGTAACGGAAAAAACAGGCAGTGAGAACAGGAGGATGTACAGCTATGGGATGTGGAATACTGGAATACTGTTTGAAAACTGCAGAAACAGAAAACGTAAGGGGGAAGGAGTGGGAGGAGGAGGGAGGTGAGACTGAGGAGGTGAGCAGGGGCAAGTTCTGCAGGCGCTTGATCACCAGGCTGCAGGATGCTGTAGGAGGGTGTCAGGCTGGCCTGATCCATGATCAGGTTTATATCCATGGAGAATTAGGTGAAATGTCAAAAAGACTAAAATGACCAACTGGTAGACAGTACACCAGCTAGTTATAAGTCACCATTATCTAATCATTCAAGTAGAAACGTTTAAGGACCTTCCCCAAATATCACTGAGTGGATAGAGGCAGGGTAGAGCACAGTTAAGAGCAGACTCTGGTTTGAATCCCAGATCTGATACTTAAAAATGAGGGGCAAGTTGTGGAGAAATCCGACCTTTATACACTGCTGGTGGGAATGCAAAATGGTGGGGCTACGTTGGAAAACAGTCTGGCAGTTCCTCAAACAGTTAAACATAGTTGCCATATGACCCAGCAGGTCCACTCCTAGGTCTATATCGAAGAGAAACAAAACATATGTCTACACAGAAACCTATACACGAATGTTCGTAATAGCCAAAAAGTAGAGACAACTCAAATGTCCAACAACTGATGAATGGGTAAACAAAATGTGGTCCATCCATACAAAGGAATATGATTCAGCCATAAAAAGGAAGGAAGCACTGACACCTGCTACAACCTGGATGTACCTTGAAAACATTATGCTAAGTGAAAGAAGCCAGACACAAAAAGCCACATATTATATGATTCCACTTATGTGAAATGTCCAGAATAGACAAATCTACAGAGACAGAGAGTAGACTGGTAGTTGCTAGGGGCGAGAGTAGGAGGTGGGGGAGAGAGTGAAGGGAATGGGGAGTGATTGCTAACGGGTATGGGCTTTCTTTTTGGGGTAATGAAAATGTTCTTGAATTAGGTAGTGGTGATGGTTGCACTTTGTGAATGTAGCAAAAACCACTGAAAAAGGGTAAATTTTATGGTATGTGAATTATATCTTGAATTGTAAATAAGTAGGGGCTGGCCCAGTGGTGCAGTGATTAAGTTCGCGTGCTCCACTTCAGCGGCCCAGAGTTTGCGGTTTGGATCCGGGGTGTGGACCTGCTCACTGCTCATCAGGCCATGCTGAGTCGGCATCCCACAAAGAAGAGCTACAACTCCACAACTACGATACACAACTATGTACTGGGGCTTTGGGGATAAAAAAGAAAAAAAAAAAAAAAAGAGGAAGATTGGCAACAGATGTTAGCGCAGGGCCAGTCTTCCTCAATAAATAAATAAATAAATAAATAAATAAATAAACCAAAAAAAAAAAAAAGGTCAAATTATGCAAGCTCTCTGTGCCTCAGTTTCCTCACTGGTGAAACAAGGATAACGACCGTACTTCCCCTGTAAGACTGTGGTGAGCATTAAACATGTTAACATGTATAAGGCGCTCAGAACAGTTCCTGGCACGTAGCAGGAGCGATGTAACTGTTACTCAGTATTGTTAAAATATCTAACAAGTTCATAAAATTAGTGTCTTTTTATTCTGACAGAAAAAGTATTATATATTCATTGTGAAAAATTTCAAACACTTAGACCTTCGTAAAGTAGAAAATCTACCCATAACTCAACATTGCCACACCTTTTTTCCCAAGATAATCATGGGGAATAGTTGGTGTTTTTGACTCAAGAATTTCTTTTATATATATTCTAACCCATATAATTATAATTTTATATGAAAATATGTAAGTTACATAAATATAATTTCATATGAAAATATATTCAGGCTTATTTGGCAAGTTGCTTTATCTCATATTATGTCTTGGAGATATTTCCATGTTACTATGCAGAGCGCTATCTTATCTTTTTCTTTTCTAAAAGCAGCATCGTGTTTCAGTATACTGACAAGCCATCATTTAACTAATCCCCTATTAATGGACATCTGGATTGTTTCCATTTTTAAAAATATTTTCGAGCAAGACATCCTTTTACTTATGTCTTGGCATACTATGAGTACTTCTGTGGGCTACATTCCTAGAAGTCAGAGATACGATAAAATTTAATAGAGGGTAACAAATAGCTCTCCCAAAAGGCCGTCCCGATTTACAACCCCCCAGCAGCCAGGGAGGGCGCCCGTTCCCGTGGACCCTTGCCAACACTAGACGCTATCGATCATTTTTATCTTTGCTAATCTGATTCGTGAGAAATGCTGTCTCATTTTCATGTGCATCTTTGATATACTAGTGAGCATCTGCTCATAGGCTTATTGCCCTTTTTCTGTGAACTACCTTTTCATGTTCTTTTAAATATTTTTAAGTGCATTTTTAAATGCTTTTAGATTTATCATGAAAAGGTCATTCCTTCCCAATTAAGCTGTGGTTACGAGGCTTTATTATTCCTACCACTTATGAGAGCTTTATGCAAGGGGTTTTACTTTGGGGTGATGGAAATATTTTGGAACTAGATAGAGGTGGTGGTGGCACAACATTGTGAAGGGACTAAACACCACTGTTCACTTTAAAATGGTTAGTTTTATGTTATGTGAATTTCACCTCAATAAACTATCTTTTTTAAAAGATGCTTTATGCTAATTTTTGACTGATCGTCAATGGCAGAAACTCCTAACTATGTGGCTAAGTCCCTGGTTACTAACTGTCAGCAGGAACCTCAAGTCTGGGTCGCTCCATCCCCAATCCACCTGCTCAGCAAATTCAGATTTTCTCAGGACTGGGCATATCTGTGGGAGATTCTTTGTCCAAAAAGTTTGTGTCCACTAAAGATGAAGCATGAAGATTCTGAAATCTTCCTAAAATTCCTTTTTATGTATTTCTTTTAAATGTCTCCTTCTCAGTGTTTTAATATAAAAAAAATTGTTCTGGATTTCTCTCCTGCTACATGACATGGCATTTCTCAGTCCATTTTACTTGTGCCCTTCAGGAAAGAATTGTTAAAAAAAAAAAAAAAAAGGATCCTGGGTGATCTCGGCCTTTTTGAGGACCTATCTTATCTGAGACACATTTCAAAAAAATGACCTTCCGGGGCCAGCCCGGTGGCGCAAGCGGTTAAGTGCGCACACTCTGCTGCGGCGGCCTGGGGTTCGCAGGTTCGGATCCCGGGCGCACACTGACGTACCGCTTGTCAAGCCATGCTGTGGCGGCGTCCCATATAAAGTGGAGGAAGATGGGCATGGATGATAGCCCAGGGCCGGTCTTCCTCAGCAAAAAGAGGAGGATTGACAGATGTTAGCTCAGGGCTGATCTTCTTCACAAAAAAAAAAAAAATGACCTTCCTCAAGCATGGGGCCAGCTGCCGTTGGTCAGTTTTCCAACGTCCTTCTCCCAGGTGGGGTCACCAAAGCATTCCCACTTCCTGTTTCTCCTGTCTCAGTGCCTCTGCTCCTTGCAGCCGTACCCACGAGGCAGCCAACCTGCAGGCGGAAAGAGGATGCCCTCGAAGGGCTGACTAGGTGGGATTGCAAAGCCAGGGCTGCATCAGGGCCCAGTAGTGACAAGTAGAGGACAGAGTCAGAGCTGGGTTCGGGTCAAGTCCTGCCCTGACCAGCTGTTTGACCTTGGGCAAGTTTCATCACCTCTCTGAGCCCCAGTGGGGTTGCTGAAGATGAAATGGGATGATGGGAGTGCAGGGCCCTGCTGCAGGGACGGTGCACCATAATTAGGATTTATCATGAGGAGCAAACCCTGAGACCCACAGGCCTCACAGCACAAGAGGTCAACCACACATGTGGACCTATTTCGGATGGGGGAGCTGCTGCTCTAAGATGCTAAGCTTTGGATGCCCTGGGCCTTTGACCTCTTCTCCATCTACCCTTCCCCTCTGGAATCTTCTCTTGTGTGGCCTTAAGCCACTGTGTGCTCTTGACCTCAAATGTGGATCTCGAGCCCAGCCTCCCCCATGAACTCCACTCCACCACTAAAATGCAAACTCACAATGACAGAAACATTGTTTTGTTTTTAATCCTTGCCTTCAGCACCTGGAACAGCACCTGGCTTGTACAGGAACTCAGCAAATACTTACTGACTGAACAAATGCATGCCATCAGGCGAACTTAAAAACTCCTTTAAGAACCAAGAGCAAGAAAAATCAAATAATTGGTAGTATTCAGGTGGAAATATCTGTTTTTATCCACGAGGGAGGAATAGGAGATTTTATAGAGCATCAGCGATTTTTCCAGTTCTTTCCCTGCGTCTCAGGTCCTGAGCTCTGGGTACCTTATCTCTGTGCAGTGTTGGGCTCAGAAGCGAGGGCTCTGGGTTTGAATCCTGCCTCTGGCTTTCCTAGCCACATGCCCTCGGGTGAGAATTACTTACCTTATCTGTGCCTCAGTTTCCTCCTCTGCAAAGTGAGGGAGATAGTAAAGGTAGCTATGCTGGTCCTTATGGGGGTCCTTAAGTTGGGACTTGAAATAAGCTGGGGGCTGAGAAACTGGTTTATGCACCACGTTAGTGGGAAGCTCCCGGTGCTTACCTGCACATTTTTGTGGTAGAATTAAAAAGTTTCACTTTGTAGCCACTGTTGCAAATGAGCAGGAAGAGTTCCTTGGTGAGTGGCGGGTACCAGACCATACAGGTGGGGTAGTTGCCCTGGTCAGTTCGGTGAATGTCCAGGACTTCCAGGTGGTCTTTGTAACTCTTGAGAAGATTATACTCGATCTGCAGAGGAGCCCAGATGGATACACACGAGGACTGAGCCAAATGAAATCAGCCAACAGTGCTTTTCTGGGGGGAGACAGTATCAGGCCTCCTAAAAGAATACATGCCTAGACTCTTATACCTCATAAGCTACCATTATGGAGAATTCATTATGAGCAAGATGATGAACTAAGTGCTCCAAAAACATCATGCCATTTAATACTCATGACTCCCCTGCAAAGTAGTACTATTTTGCCCACTTTACAAATGAGAAAACAGATGTTCACAGAGTTCTGTGGCTTGCCCAGGGTCACACAGCTAAGAAGTGGTAGGATGAGAATTCAAAGTTAGGTCCAACTGACTCCAAAACCTGAACTCTTACAGTTATGTTATACTGCTTCTCTTACCATTATCTTGGAACTCTTCCAGGGTAGGAATTAATTCATATCTAAATCTCAGCACCTGACAGTCATAAATTAGCAGCCTGCTGGATTTCACCCATAAGTAGGTTTTGGTGGCCAGACCAGCATGGATGGATGGATGGATGGATGCATGGATGGATGGAAGGGTGGGTGGATAGATGGATGGATGGGTGGGTGGATGGGTGGATGGATGGATGGAATAAAAGGAAGGGAAGAAAGGAAGTTAAGATGGATGGATGGATACATAGATTGATTGATTGACTTTGAATTCTTTTGGCTTGATCATGAACATCACATTTGCCAGGGTCCCTACCTTTCCCTCTTATCTCACATCCTCTATTAGTGTCACATTTAGGTAACAGCCTGGCCCCAAGCCCTGGACACAAAGAAAGCGTGAGTGAGTGTCGGCTTTCCAAATGTACACTGAGAGGTGAGGGTGGCTGAGTTCTTCGTGTTGTGGGGAACACCACCTCCCCGCCATCCAATGTGATGCTCCCCAGAAGCCTCCTCGCTCGGGAAATGAGTTCCCACGTGGCTTCACAGCCATGCTAAGGCAAAATGCCTCCTCAGAGAGGTTTATGCTACTTTGTTGTATATTTATCTTCTCCAACAAACACACAGACTGTGGGCCCAGTTCTATGCCAGACGCCAGGGATGTAGCAAGAATGAGACAAACACAGTCAGGTGACCAGGTAGACAAACCCTGAACAGCTCACCAGGACCCTATCTTTCCCGAGGCTCAGCAGTCGAGGCTCATTGATGTCCAGGTGAAGCCCGAACAGGAGACTCTGGATGCTTTTGTGATGAGAACGAAGTCTCGCCAAATATTCCCAGACCCTTTGTCCGTTTTTGACTACCACCATGTAAACGGCCACAGTAAAATTTACATCCTGGATAGAAGCAAAAGAGCAGAAGTTATTCCTTTTTAAATTTTGTAACTTAAGAATCATCATTATGTTTTTCATACTAATTTTGCTCTTAGAATATTTTATCCAAAAGAAATCTTAGTCTATCAGAGCAAGTAATAAAATAACGCCCATTTTACAGATGAAAAAATTTAGGTTAAAAGTAGGTAACTCACAAAGGTGATGAGGGAGACAGTATTTATCTGACACTACGGTCTTACTCTCCTTTCCAGCCCCCACCTCATTCTCTGCTGGAAACTGAAACCCTGACTCCTTCCGCCTTTGTTCTCTCTTCTCTTTATCCAGCTACTCAAAAGGTATGATTGAAAAAAAAAGTATGATGGCTGAGAGTGGAAGGGGTCAGAGAGTGGCTGAGACCAGCCTGAAGGGACCTGGGGCACCTGAGTCAGTGTGCGGACGGGAAGCACGAGGGACGGCTTTGGGCCTTTAAAAGTGTTGTGTACGCAGATCAGAACAGAGGCGACAAGAGAGCATTAGAAGGGACAATGGTTTAAGTGAAGACGGCTGTGTCCCCTGCCACCCAACATCAAGGCACGATGAGCACACTGCAGACCAGGAGAACTGGCAGGAAGAGGAGGTTAGAGGTCTAGGAAAATCTTCACTGAGATTAAGAGCCCTGTTCACAGAGGGAAGGAACAGAATCCGAAATACCAGTGGAAGACTTTGCTTTGAGATAAATGAGAATGTCATCTTGTCAAAATCAAAGGGAAAGATGAAAGACTGGATGCAGAGAAAGGGTTCCAAAAAACTAACAAACCAAAAATGAGCTGTCAGAGCAGCAGAATCCAAGTCTGGAAGTTCTGAGGCCCTGCTCTTGTTTTCAGGCAAAAGTCCTCCCACCTCCCTTACCCCTTTCTCTTTTTATGACAGCTTTATTGAGATATAATTCACACACCACACAATTCATCCGTTTAAAGTGTACAATTCAACGGGTTTTGGTATATTCAGAGAGTTGTGCATCCATCATCACAGTTTTAGAGTGGTACTTCATGACCCCAAAAGAAACCCCGTACCCACTAGCAGTCACTCTCCATTTGTCCCCCAGTCCCCTTTCTCTTTTGGTTTTAAATAAGGTTGCTAACCCACCAGACAGTGCTCAGTGAAAATACTTACAGCAGTTGCCATATACTGGGAGTTATGGGAGAAGCTGATATGAGTCACGCTGGTTCTGGAATATCTGAAAGGCTCTGGGATTTCGTTTTCTAAGGACATGGCATCGAGAATGTAAACTGTCCCCTCTGTGAAGCCAGCTCCAAGAAGGGCCCCTGAAATCACAAGCCAGAGAACCAGGATCAAAAAGGAGCTCGTTCCCTTAGGAAACATGGACTCCGTGCCAGGCCTTGTCCTGGGTGCCGAGGAGACAGCAATAAACAGACAGAGTCCCTAGAAGGAGAAATCAACTGAAAGGCCTGACACCCTGGGATGAGTGCTCAAAGAGTACTAAGCACAGAGGGCTGCGGACGCAGAGGAGAAGCTGTCTCTTCTAACCTGGTGGGGAGAGCGGGGTCGAAATTCCTGGAGGTGTTACAGCCAACCAGCATAGCCATTGGGTCCGTTTTCGATTTAGAACCTAAAATAGACTGATAAGATGAAAATACCTTCGGGGTTGTAGGTCAGACTTTGGACTCCAAGCCCCTTCTCAAAGACCCTGCTGAAAAGGTATTTTTTCTTTTCATAATCCCACACTTTGATCATCCCACAGAAACTCCCAATGGCGATGAGGGGTTGATACGGGTGGCAGGAGATGGCACAAATGGCATCCTTGGGCTCTACAAATAACTTCTCAAGTTTGGTCCCATCTGTCGTTAAGTGGTACACTGTTGCATCAGATGTTCCAATGATAAGATTCCTGTTTGCCAAGGAGAAACCAAACAGTATCAATGTTTGCAGGGAATGGGCACGCCAGCTATTCTCCTTCTAATTGCACATGAAATGCCTCTGTCGTCTGTAATTTAGTGACATGATTAACCCAACATCTCCAAAAATATACCACTACCACCCAGCAGCCTCCATTTGCAAGTGAAAAAGCCCACATTTCCACATGTAAATTGAGTCATTAAGTATGCAGATGGACAGTCAGTTGTACAATTAGCTAATCTGCACATGCAAATATTCATTTGTGTATGCAAATACGGAGTTTGGTGCACACATACAGATGTGCCTGCAAATACTGCAAGGGTAATTAAGCAGACTCACAGATAATTCAGTCTTGAAATGTTATGGCTATTAATTATCAAATGCCTTTAACTGCAGTGCTAGGACAAACTCAGCTTTGAGAAGGAGACTAACCTACAGCAAAGGACTCCAGACGCAACAGAGGTGAGAGCTCAGGGATAAGCCCTTTCCAGCTCCCTGTCACTAAAAATCCTTCACAGGAAAATAATGTTGCATTTTAAAAAATGATTAAATAGTGATTATAATCAGACAAGGAGATCCACCTGCAAGCCAGGGAAAGGCCTGAGCAGGAAGGCCAGTTCCCTCTTTTCTATACCCCAGGAACAAGAGGAACATTCCACTCCACATAAACCAAAAGAAGACATCAATCACTTTTAACCATTCAAACGACTAGACTCATTAACAACTTACCTCACAATAAAAAGGTCACCTTTTAAAGTGCAGTCTGGAGGATAGTTTGATTTTTTGGTAGGAGGAGTTGCCGGGGTCTTTGAAAAGGACAGAGTTCTTATGGAGCTCAAGTTGAAGTGGCTGTACCAGTTAACAATGGACAGGGTGTGATCATAGAATTTAATGTTCCCCTTAACGTCACCTGTGACAATATAGCTGCAATGGAGAATAACATCAGTTTGTTAAATAACAGTAATAACTACCATCTATTGAACACCTAATTATATATCAGGCTCTGGACTCTGGTTGTTGTAAAAATTTCACTTAATACTGCCCTATGAGGCTGATTTTACTGTTATCTCACTTTATATAGAGGAAACTAAGGCTCAGAGAAGTTAAGAAATTTGCTCGAGGCCTGGGGTTGCCAGATTTAGCAAATAAAAATTCAGGATACCCAGTTAAATTTGAATTTCAGATAAACAATGAGTAATCTTTTAGTATAAGTATGTCCCAAATATGGCATGGGACATACTTATACCTAGCAATTCCATCAGGGCCACGTGGCTAGACCGTGCAGGGATCCAGGTGTGTCTAACACAACGTCCCTGCTCTCTGCTCTCCTCTTCCCTGCCCACCAAGATCAGCCACATGCCGTGGCGGTGGGCAGTGATTTACATTCTCCGCCGCAAGACTACAGATGATAACAGGGTCTGTCTACCAGCCCTCTGAAATCACACAGGCTGGCAATGGGATATAAGCCGCTTTATAGGAAGGCGCTGCTGTTAGAGCTATCGTAAAACCCCGTCCAGTCATCACAGCCAAAGGCAGTGCCGCGTGACAAAATGGCTTTTATTTCCAGTCCTCAGATCCATCCCAAATGGGCTTGTTTTTTTTTTAAGCCTCTGACATAATTCTAATCATGAGGGGAGTAGAGGGATGAATTTCCTCTTTATATACACAAAGTGATTAAATGAGGTTTCTGATTAATAAGCAAGGCAGGTGGGCAGAGTAATTGGCTAGAACATCTTTCACTGCCCTCTGCTGGACAGAAATGGCAAAACAGGCCAAGTGTTTTCAGAGACCTTTTCCTTCAAGGACTCCCTGGTCCTGGCTGGGTTTTATTTAACATGGAGAGGAGAGGGTTTTATTTAACATGGAGAGGAGAATGGAGGCCTGGTCTTCACTGGGTCCTAACCCCCAACTAGT
The DNA here is from genome assembly GCF_020826845.1 of Diceros bicornis minor. Classification (NCBI taxonomy): domain Eukaryota; kingdom Metazoa; phylum Chordata; class Mammalia; order Perissodactyla; family Rhinocerotidae; genus Diceros; species Diceros bicornis. Next base: position 8,085,220 of record NC_080774.1, read on the forward strand.
TAAAAGTTGATTGCATCAGCAATTGCAATTCCACTATTGTCTTTTCGCAACACGGAGTGAGGATGACAATTTGCATTTCTCTTTGTAAATCCATGCCGGGACCTCACTGTTGCCCTGTATTAAAAGAAAGGTAGAGGAAAGCAAATGGGCTTCTGGAAAGCAGATGGCACAGTGACTCCAATCATATGGGCAGGGTCCTCATCATTAGGCAATTTTCTCCACCACTTTTGGGAACTTCTCTAGCATGCTAATAATGACTGTTTTACCTAGAGCTCCCCTGTGCCAGACAGCGTGCTAAGAGTTTTACATGCCTTGTCTCACTAAATCCTCATAAAATCACTCTGAGATAGATAGTACTGTTACGCCCATTTTACAGATGGAAAAATGGAGGCTCAGCAAAGCTAAGTCCCTTGCCCAAGGTCACTCAGCAAGGAAGGGATGTATCTGGAATGTGAACCCTTTCTATCTGAGGCTGAAGCTTTTTTAATGATCATCTGTAAGCCCCTACAGCCTCTCAAAATCAAAGAGTTAGTGAACTTGATAAAGTTCTGTTGTATTTCATCTTTTCATAATGGGTAAATGTTATTTTGTAATCAGAAAGAACAATATAGCTATTCATATTATTTTCTTAAATTTAAAGTATGTAAAATTTAGGGTATAAAATAAGTCTAATTAGTGCAGAAGAAAAAAATCACTACTTTTTGTTTCACCAACACAAAGAGATTTTTTTAAAGTAATACATGCCCATGATTTAAAAAAAAAAAGTAAACCAATTAGTACAAATGAGACTAAAGAAGAAGTAAATCCACCCCCATCCTTGAACCTAGTTCTTAGTTTTTTTCCTTAGAGGCAACCAACATTCCCAGTTAATTGCGACTCTCTCCAGAAATATTCTGTGCATATACATAATATGTGTATACATCCAAAAGGGTTTTAGAATACTTTTATAATCATCCATAGCTACTTTCTAATTAAGGTAATTACCTATCAACTGTAGTAAGCACAGTGATACTCTCTCTCTGCAAATGAACCAATTTACAAGGTTTGATATAGGGTAAGTTCAAAGAGGTGGAGGCAGACGATGGTGGGCGGTAAATGTCCCAGACAACCAGCTTCCCCTCCATTGTTGCCGAGAGAATTTGTGTTAAATTCAGATGAAAGATGGACTGGCTATATTTTCCCACAAGCTTGTTGAATGTCTGCAATTCAAAAGACAGGTTATGAGTTACCATTGGTAATAAATATAAAACAAAGCATTTATCAACACAGCGTTTTATAATATTACACTGAAATATAGTAGAAAAAAGATAAAGTAAAAAAAAAAAAAATCACTAAAAAAACCTTCCCCCATGGATTGCCATGGTCCAGGCAGCTCTGAACCTCTCAAGGTTTGCTAAGAGCAAGTGAACGGTTATGTGCATACTGTCAATTACACTGTTTGCTTAAAGCAAATGAAAAAGTGGTCAATCACTGTTTATACCTGTTCAACTCTCTTATTGAGGTTTCAGAGGCTGATAAAGAAACTAATGCCTATAGTGAGCAAAAGTAGGCTCCAGCTATAAAATATCATAATTCTCCCAGTCTCCTTTTGATCATAAATTATTTTTCCATCAGTAGAAATTAAGTACTGTACATAGAAATGCCCTTAAGACTATTAAATTTGTGCTAGATAAAATAAGGCACAAGGCCATCTTTCTTAGAGAATGTCTTAGACATGAAGTATAGAAAGAACCCAGAGCAGTGAGTGAAGCCCCTCAGCGAACACTTAGCAAATAAATAAATGAAACTCAGCAATCTGTCATATGACACAGTAGTCTGCTGCCCATTCTCTAATTAGGCAGAGAAGATCCTAGGGTTTACTTCTTCTGACTTGAACACAAGAGGGTCAGTAAAGTGACAAGTGGTCAAGCAACAGCATCACGATCTTTCTAAGAGCAGCACTATTTCCATTTTTATCATTTCAAATCACAGTGGATCCTCGTTAATTGTGGATTCCGTATTTGTGAATTTAACTACTGGCTGAAGTTTATCTGTAACCCCAAATCATCCTCGTGGCACTTTCACAATCATTTGCAGATGTGTACACGTGCAGAGTGGTGAAAAATTTGATGTTCCCAGCCAAGGCCTAACAAGGCAACACTTTGCCTTCTTGTTTCAGCTCATACTAGAAACAACTGTCCTTTCCACGGTCTGTTTAGTTCCACGTTGTTTGCATTTTTTTTTTAACGTTTTTTGTTGGTAATTTTAGTATTTAAATTGGCCCCCAAACATTGTACTGAAATACTGTCTAGTGTTCCTAAGCACAAGAAGGTTGTGATGTGCCTTACAGAGAATATACCAGTATTAGATAAGTGTCATTCAGGCATGAGTTCTGATGCTGTTGGCTGTGAGTCCCATGTTAATGAATCAACATTATATATTAAATATGGTGTCTTTCAACAGAAACATACATAAAAAAAGATTATGTATCTGTCAGTTGATGAAAATGTTGTGACCATAGGCTGGCAGGCACCTATTCTTGTATTTCTCCTAGGAGCAATGATTCAGTATGCGCTAATTGTGGTCTGCAGAGATTTTATAGAACATAACTGCCACAAATAACGAGAATTGACTATATTTATTTTTTGATACTTTGATTTATGAAAAACAGAGTTTGCAGACAGAATAATCTTTCTTGTGTCCATCTGGCTTATCCTTTTTTTTTTCTCTTGGCATCCTCTCTTAAAAAATAAACTTCTATAAGTCATACCAAGAGCGAAGGAAGGAAGCAGAAAAATCACCATAATGTTCTCACTGCAGGAGACAGAACTTGAGTTCCATCTCAGATGAAACAGCTGGAGGCAAGCAGGCAAGATAAATGTTTCCTCCAATACCTGCCTCACCACCTTTCTATCGGCTCTTAAACATCTAAATATCCAGTATCATTTTCTATTACTGAAAACTCAGCAGCTTAAAAGAGACCCACTCATGTTCAACCACTATCCTCACACCACTCCAGTTAACTTTCCTTCTTCGTCACATGCACACATATATTACAAAAGCCATCACTTTTTTGAATATTTTTTCATGGTAGTAAACTTTCTTTTCCACAACATTTTATTTTTAATAACAGTTCCATTATTTCAACTGACAATTCAATATGGTAAAGGACCAAGTAAATTTTTCAAATTGTTTCCCAGTAGCTCAATATCAAGACATACAGAGAGTAGCCCAAAGTGACGAAGCTTACACATCCATATTTGTTCTCCACAAAATCAGACGCATAAAAACACAACAGGCATACTCACTTTTTCTGTTAAAAGTGGGGCACTGTGAACAAGTATATCTCCCTCTTCATACTGACAAACACAGAAAAAATAATCACTACTAAAAAAAAGACCTGGTTTCCAAAAGAAGAACTACATAATAACAAAATCAAAACAAATGCATCTAAACAGGGTGGGAGCTTTGCACCTTCTACAGGTAGGAGAACCCACTGCCTCCAGGAATATCTAAAAACATTCTGGAAGAAAAGCAAATACATAAAAAATGCCACAAATGATTGTGACTTTCAATGGTAGTTAAGGGAAATCTGAATTCTACATTTATAAGGCTTTAAAGCTATAATAAATATCTGAAGTAATGACTATCACTGAAAATCAGCGATTCAATGTGTTTTTGTTTTGCATTTCTTATTGAGGCAAAATTCATAACATAAAATTAACCATTTTAAAGTGTACAATTCAATGGCACGTTAACAATGTTGTGCAATCATCATTCTATCTAGTTCCATGCCACTTTCGTCACCCGAAAAGGAAGCCCCTTATCCATTAAGCAGTCACGCCCCATTCTCCCTCCTACAGCCCCTGAAAACCACCATTCTGCTTTCTGTCTCTATGTGTTTACCTATTCAGAACATTTCATATCAATGGAATCATACAGTATGTGGCTTTTGCATCTGGCTTCTTTCATTTAGCCTAATGTTTTCAAGATTCATCCATGTTGTAGTATATGTCAGTACTTCATTCCTTTTAATGGCTAAATAATATTTCATTGTATGGATAGACCACATTTTGTTTATCAATTCATCTGTTGATGGACATTTGGTTTGTTTCTACCTTCTGGTTACTGCAAATAATGCTGCTGTTATGAACATTTGTGTATAAGTATTTGTTTGAATGCCTGTTTTCAATTCTTTTGGGTATATATCTAGGAGTTGCTGAGTCACATAGTAATTTTATGTTTAACTTTCGATGTTTTGTTAATCTCATGATTTTGCCCTGTGTCAGAATACATATCGCTGATCTGTTTGCTAATTCCTTTCTAAAAGGGAATAAAGTTCAAGATCTTGAAAAACCCTATATTTTAGACCTGTTAACTACATTCAAATAAATATCTGCCTCATTACTTTAAAAAACTTAAATGAAATTTAAATTATCTGCTTATGATTTAATATGCTAATTTCCAATGGGACTAAAATAAATACTATAATTAAATCAAAACATTTTAATATACATTTATTGCTTCCTAAGTAGATACTATATTGTTACATTACCAAAATGTCTATACTCAAAGAATGAATATATACTTGTCCATACATTTAAAACAAATCAAAATATTTCTACTTACCCACAAATAATATATTGCCTGTGTTTTACTATTGCTCACCAATTCTTTATTATTTGTTGGATTAAAAGTAAGGTAGTTCTGAAATATAAAGTATAGAAATATATTACATTATAATAAATTTTCTGTTTCTCTCTGGTTAAGCTGAATTTTAAAATTAAATAATATTTTTTATTAAAATAAATAACTGAGTAGGAATATAAAACAGAAAAGACATGGCATTTTGTAAGCAATAGGAATATAATTTGAATACTGAGTGTTAAAATTAATGGTCTCAAATGTGATCCCTTTCTTATTTAGTCTTACTTGTTATAATTCATCACCTATAAATTAGAACAAACAAAAGTAAACCGGTATTCACCAATAACCTCTATTCTGTGTCCTTTCGGACAAAAACTGCTACATACACATTTCTAAATTTGACAGGGCCACAAGGTGACTTGGAATGAATGCAAAATATTGGAAAGAGATTCTGATTCCTGCCAAGATGGTGAATAAATAAATGGGTTGCCTGGCTCCCTTCCCAAAAATCAACCCTGCAGAAACCACAGGAGGGAGGGATACATGAATGCATGAAACGAAACAATAACAACAACAAAAAGTGAGAACTCTCTGGGAAGACTTAAGACATACGTCTTGAAATGGTATGTGTGTGGGGGAGAGTGGCTGCAGCTAAGATGAAGGGCTGCAGACAGCAACACTGAGAGAAACTGGTTAGAGAAAAGCTTTTTTAGGTTCCATTCCTGCCACTTCCACCCCATCTCCTATTCCTTGCCTCCTGCTCGCTGCTTCACTTCAGGAAGGTGAACTACTAAGGCCAATATCAGAGAATTACTATCAGAACAGCACAGAAGCCAGGTGGGGCCAAGAACTGATGAAAGCAAGTGCATGCAGGAGACCTCAGAGAGGCTGAAAATCAGCCTCAAATCACCTCAATCTCTGATTAGATCCAGGTGACCACTTTGCCAGATGCCTGTAAGAATCGAAAGTAAGTCTTCCTTGGAGGAAGTTATCCTGAGCCTCAAATTATTCCTATGCTTTTTAAAGCATAATGGGCACTCAATGACAAATAACTGGCATATGAACAAGACATATCCAAATAACTGAAAACTAAGGGGGAACAGCAATCAATAGAAAGAGACCCTGGAGATCCAGATTTTGGCATTATCACACACAGATTCGACAATAACTCTGATTAACATGTGCAAGAAAATAGAGGACAGGATGGATAATCTCAGCAGATAACTCTATGTAAAAAAAGAATCAAATGGAAATTCTAGACCTGAAAAAATGATTTTAAAAACTCAAAATGAGGTTTAAAAGAAAACTAGATATAGCCAAAGAAACGATTAGTCAATAGAAAAGGAAGATAAATTATAGGAGAAAATATCCAGACTGTAGCATAAGGAGACAAAAGAATATAAAATAAAGAGAAGAAAAAATGAAAAGGTCTAATTTAATGTAATTAGAGTCCCAGAAGGAGAGGAAAGAATGTGGCAGAAGTAATGTATAAGGAGACAATGGCTGAGAATTTTCCAAAGCTGAGGAAAAACATGACATCCTAGGTTCAAAAAACCCCAAGGGATAAGTTTTTGTTTTTGTTTTTTAAATCAACAACATACCCCAAAACACACAGACACATCATTGAACAAACTGCTGAAAACCAAGAGAATATCTTAAAAGCACCCAGAGGGGAAAAAAAAGACACAACTTTCTAAAGAAAGAACAATACGATTGATGGCTGACTTCTCAACAGAAATGATGTATGTCAGAAGGCAATGGAATAATATCATCAAGTTACTGAAAGAAGATGACTACCAACCTAGAATTCTATACTTACGGAAAATGTCCTTCAAAAATAAAGACAATTACCAAGAGAAAGGAAAGTATATATCCCTACAAAGACTTGTACATGAATGTTCACAAGCTTTATTTTCAATAGCCACAAACAGGAAACAACCCAAATGTCCATCAACAGCGAACAGATAAACAAATTGTGACATATCCATTCAACGCACTGCTATTCAGCAATAAACAAGAATAAACTATTGATACATGTAACAACATGGATGAATCTCAAAAATTAAGTTGGGTGAACAAAACCAGAGGCCTCCACAAAAACAGTCCATTTATATAAAATTCTAGAAAATTCAAACTAACAAACATTAATAAACAGGAGGGTAGATGTTGGGAGATGGAAAAAGGGATCAGATCATACCTCGGAGGCCATAATAAGGATTTCTGATTTTATTCTAAGGACAATGGAAACTCATTGAAGGATTTTAAGTAAGAGAGTGACAGAATCTGTTTTTCTTATTTTAGAAGTATCACCCTGACTGCTGTGGCAAGACTGGTAGGGGTGCAGCAGGAGTGACAGCAGAGAGATCGGCTGGAAGGACATCGCCACGCAGGGAGAGATGACTATAGTCTGGACTACGATGGTGGCAGTGGAGATGGAGAGGAGAAGAAGGATTTCAGGATATATCTTGGATGTAAATACTTCTTAAAGCCTTGGGAATGGATGAGAATACCCAAGAAGAGAGTGTAGCAAGGAGAGGAGGAAAAAGAAGGGCTCTCAGAAGGAAACCCTGAGGAACACCAACATTTAGAAGGTGTGCGAATGAAAGAGGGAGACCCCACAAAGGAGCCTCAGAAAGAATGGCCAGGGCCGGCCTCGTGGCTTAGCGGTTAAGTGCGCGCGCTCCGCTACTGGCGGCCCAATTCGGATCCCAGGCGTGCACCGATGCACCGCTTCTCCGCCCATGCTGAGGCCACGTCCCACATACAGCAACTAGAAGGATGTGCAGCTATGACATACAACTATCTACTGGGGCTTGGGGAAAAAAGGAGGAGGATTGGCAATAGATGTTAGCTCAGAGCCGGTCTTCCTCAGCAAAAAGAGGAGGATTAGCATGGATGTTAGCTCAGGGCTGATCTTCCTCACACACACACACAAAAAAAAAGAATGGCCAGTGAGACGCAGGCAAAGTGTCTCGTGAGCCCACTGTGAAGGGTGCAACTGAGGATTTAACAATGTTCATGTGATTTGGTAACACCAGTGACCATGATAAGCATAGTTTTGGTAGAGCCATGGGTGGGTAGAAGACAGATGAAAAGAACCAAAATGTCTATCAACAGTAGGATAGCTAAGTAAGTTGTGTTATACTCAAAGAGTGCAAAACTATACAGCAGTGAAAGTGAATGAATTATAGCTCAAGAATCAACATGGATCAATCTCAAAAACAACGCTGAGCAAATGAAGCAATACTAGTCTGACTCCAAATATATAAAGCTCAAAAACAGGTAAAGCGAAATAAGATAGTATTGAGGGATACATATATTGCTGGAGAAAAGTATAAAGAAAAGTAAGAGGAAGTATAGCTCAAAATTTGGGATAGTGGTTAACTTTAGGGAGCAAAGTTAGGGATGAGATTGAGGAAGGGGAACAAAGGGGGCTTCTAGGGCTTAGGGAACATTCCATTTCTTGATCAGTGGTAAGCACACAGGTACATTTTGTTTTCTTCCTTAAAATGTACACATTTTGCATATTTGCCTTATTTAACAATAAAAATACAAAGCGATCAAATATTTCTTGCAAGAAAAAAAAGTAAATGAGATGGAGAAGTAGAGAAAGCAAGTGTAGACAGCTCTTCTAAGAAGTTTTACTGTGAAGAGGAGGAAAGGGCCATAGCTGGAAGGAGATGTGGGGTCAAATGAGTTCTTGAAGGATGAGAGACACGGAAGCATGTTTATTTGCTGATGGGGATGACCACCTGGTAGAGGAAGAGCTGACAGCTGCAGGAGGGGCCTGGAGTAAGAGGGAAGGGATCAGGCCCCTCCTCTTAATTAGAGGGGTAAAGAGAAGACAGTGATGTTGCAGTAGGTTGCAGGCTTGGGAGTGAGACTAGGCTGGTGTTTGTATCTGATGGCTTCCATTTTCTCAATGAAATACGAGGGAGGCCATCAGCCGAGAGTGAGGGGAAGGCGTGGGAGGTGTGAGGAGAAGGTGTGAAACTGTTGTCTCTAGACAGCCTACTAGATCAGCCAGGCAGGGCTGAGAGCTCTCTCAAAATCTGTGACTGAATTCCAAGTAAAATGAATCAGCTCGGTGGGGTGGTTCTCCCCAGCCACATCCAGCCTGCTCAGTACAGGTACAGAGAAGGATGGTGGTGGAGTTCATCCAGAACTGGGGTGCCTCTGCAGTGCTGTCCAAAGTGCTTTCCGTGATGAGGGAGATGTTCTATAATCTGTGTTATCAAAAATGGTAGCCACTAGCCACACGTGGCTGATGAGTACTCGAAATGTGGCTAGTGAAACTGAGGAAATGAATTTGCAGTTTCATTGAATTTTAATCAATTTAAATTTAAATAGCCACATCTATTTAGCAAAGCTGATGCAAAGTCAGCACACAAAAATCAGTTTTACTTCTATAAACTAGCAACAAACAATCTGAGAAGGAAATTAAGAAAACAGCTCCACTTATAATAGCACCAAAAAAAAAAAACAGGAATAAATTTAACCAAGAAGGTAAAAGATTTGTACACTGAAAACTACAAAACACTGCTGAAGGAAATTAAAGAAGACATAAAGGGAAAGACATCCCATACTCATGGATGGGAAGACAATACTATTAAGATGACAATACTACCCAAAGTGATCTATACAGATTCAATACAATCTCTATCAAAATCCCAAAGGAATTTTTTGCAGCAATAGAAAAATCCATCCTAAATAGCCACGTATGGCTGGTGGCTACTGTATTAGGGCAGCTTTAAGAAGTAAGGATGGGGGGACCGGCCCAGTGGCGCAAAGCGGTTAAGTGTGCACGCTCCGCTGTGGCAGCCCAGGGTTCACCGGTTTGGATCCTGGGCGCGCACCGACGCACCGCTTGTTAAGCCATGCTGTGGCAGCATCCCATATAAAGTAGAGGAAGATGGGCATGGATGTTAGCTCAGGGCCAGTCTTCCTCAGCAAAAAAAAAAAAAAAAAAGAGGAGGATTGGCATTGGATGTTAGCTCAGGGCTGGACCTCCTCACAAAAAAAAAAAAAAAAAGAAAGGATGGGGCCAGCCCAGTGGCGTAGCAGTGAAGTGTGTGCGCTCCACTTCAGTGGCCCGAGAGTTCACAGGCCCAGATCCTGGGAGCGCCCCGACGCACCACTTGTCAAGCCATGCTGTGGCACCGTCCCATATAAAGTGGAGGAAGATGGGCACAGACGTTAGCCCAGGGCCAATCTTCCTCAGCAAAAAGAGGAGGATTGGCATGGATGTTAGCTCATTGCTGATCTTCCTCACAGAAAAAAAAAGTAAGGAAGTGTTTTTCGGGGAGCAGGGGGAATATTGGCAGAGGGGAGAGAAGTTGGGCATAATGCTGCATGATGACGTGCACCTTGCTGAGTCTAATCACCCAGATGCCCTGTTTGGACTCTAGTTTCCAAAAGCTGGGTAGGTACTTAACCACAGTGTCTGGCACATAGCAGGTACTCAATAAACGTCTGATGAACAAAGGATGCAAGGAGGAATGAGACAATGCAGAACAGCAGTAAACTTTCTGGGTGTCATTGGCAAGGTACCTCACGCAAACTGAGAATAATAATAACTTCCCTTGGGGCCGGCCCCGAGGCTTAGCGGTTAAGTGCGCGCGCTCCGCTGCCGGCGGCCCGGGTTCGGATCCCGGGCGCGCACCGACCAACCGCTTCTCCGGCCATGCTGAGGCCGCGTCCCACATACAGCAACTAGAAGGATGTGCAGCTATGACATACAACTATCTACTGTGGCTTTGGGAGGAAAAAATAAATAAATAAAATCTTTAAAAAAAAAATAATAACTTCCCTCTATTAAGAGCAGTTAAGTGCATGCTGCTAGAATAAGTAAGGCTGCTAGCTGGGTGACTTCAGACAAATTAGTTAATAATTAATAGTAGTATTCCACACATATTACTATATAGTAATATCTCCTCCCCAGCATGTTTGCATGGATTATGTGAGATACTGTATGTAAAGAACTTAGCAGAATCTGGCAAATAATAACTGTTCATGGGGCCGGCCCCGTGGCTTAGCGGTTAAGTGCACACGCTCCGCTGCTGGAGGCCCGGGTTCAGATCCCGGGTGCGCACCAACGCACCACTTCTCCGGCCGTGCTGAGGCCGCATCCCACATACAGCAACTAGAAGGATGTGCAGCTATGGCATACAACTATCTACTGGGGCTTTGGGGGGCAAAAAAAAGGAGGATTGGCAATAGATGTTAGCGCAGAGCCGGTCTTCCTCAGCAAAAAGAGGGGGATTAGCATGGATGTTAGCTCAGGGCTGATCTTCCTCACAAAAAAAAAAATAAATTACTGCTCAAAAAATTAGCTATTATTATCAAAAATAAAATGAGATCATGGATACGAATGTGTTTTTAAAAAGCTCTACTGCATCATAACAAAACTTTATTACAACAAAAAGTAGTTTTGACCTGGCTTCAGTATAAGTTTAGGTAGATCTTTACAGGCTCAGACTGAACTCACCTGAAAACCATACTCTTTGGGAAGATCAAGAGTACATGCTGGTGTTTCCACAGCCAAAGTCCACCTCCAGATGCAAACTTTCTGTAAGGGACAGCAGACAGAGGAGGATGAGAAAGCCGAAAGTTTCTGAAAGCTGCTGAAGTAACCTACACCTCCTATGGTAACCCTGTAACTTCGGTTAACTGAGCATAGCAGTGGGAGCTAAGCCAGAGGCAGGGAGCCCCTGACAACATGCTGTGGAGTCCAGTCATCCCCTGAGAGCATCACAGACGCTACGCAGCCTGAGCAGAGCTGCTCACGGGGACGCTCCTGACAGGCTGCCCCAAAGGGCCCTGTACCTGGATTTCAGCATCTGAGATGGTTGCCAGATACTTAGCATCACGGGTAATGGCCATGGTCCTGATGCCGTTACCTTCTGGGCAGCTGTCAAATATTGTGTGCACAGGAATACTGCAAAACAGGATGGGGAACAAGCATTTGCTGGGGTCTACCTTGCTTCTCAGAGGGACCCGCTTCAAAAACCAACTATGAATAAACAAATGTAGTCCATCCATACATGGAATATGATTCATCCATAAAGAGGAATGAAGCACTGACACCTGCCACAACATGGATGGACCTTCAAAAGATCATGCTAAGTGAAAGAAACCAGTCTCAAAAGGCCACATATTGCATGATTCCATTGATATGAAATATCCAGAACAGGTACATCCATAGAGACAGAAAGCAGATTAGTGTTTTCCAGAGGCTGGCGAGAGAGAATGGGGAGTGATTGCTAATGGAGACGGGGTTTCCTTTTGGGGTGATGGAAATGTTTTAGAACTAGATAGAGGTGGTGGTTGCACAACATTGTGAATGGACTAAATGCCACTGAATAGTACACTTTAAAATGGTTAATTTCATGTTATGTGAATTTTACCTCAATAATTAAAAAAAAAAACAACCTAACAGGGCAGCACATAAACGTGCTATTTGCTCTCCTCGTGAACTCTGTCTCTCATGTGTTACTGAGGGCTGATTCTGGGCAGGCACGAAGGAAGAAAATGTGAGAAAAGATGCCAAGGACAACATCCAAGCTTCAGGAAGACGGGCATTCTCCTCCATAATTGGCAATGTAGATGAGCACAAGTTTTCTAGACAGCAATTTAGCTGTTATCTATCAAAATTTTAATTGTGCATATCCTACGACCCAACAATTCCACTTCTTCAACATTTTCGCAGAGAAATAAAAGCAAAGGTAAACAGAGATAAATGTAAATTCACGTTCGTTGGGGCACTGCTTTAACAGCGAAAAATCTGGAAACAACACAAATATCCACTGATACAGCAATTGTGAAAAAATATTATGACATAACCATATAATGAAAAACTATGCCACTCTCAAAAAGAATCGGGTAGATTTGGGAAAGTGACCAAAATTTTGCGAAAAAAAGTAAATTGCAAAATGGTATACAAAGCATGATTCTGAGTGAGTAGGTGTGAGCGTGTATGTGTGTATTTATACGTATAGAAAGAAGTCTGGAGGAACAGACTCTAAACTAAACAATGGTGACTCTGGAGACAGGTTTGGGTGAGGGATTTCCATTTTTTTTTTTTTTTACTTATACACTGCTGTACTGTGTCACTGGCAAGTCTTGAGAACTATAAGAAGCAGACACAGCCTTGACACAGGCAGAATTTAATTAGATGATATTTAAATAACTAAGAGAGCCAAAGAAATGCAAGAAACAACGAAGCAGTGATGGAAGTAAATTGTAATGTTGGGTGGTCCCTGACTTCCACTGCAAGTCCAGAGTGGGTGGTAGGAAGACTTACCCCAGGAGCGGGGGCTATCAGCTCCCCACCTTTTGTTTCAGTGTGGAGCCCTTGTTACAACAAATACAAACAGGCTTCAGTATGTCATATCAGTGTCCCAACTGGCTGGAACCAAGTCTGCGCCCCAGCTGAAGGCCTGTCGGGTGCTCTGTCACTTGAGGAACTTCATCCCACTGAGAAGTAATCCCAAAAATTCACTTGGGAAGGCAGTCCTAAAATTGTTGGGAACGACATAATGATGTCCATAGTGGGAGAATGTGTCTCATCACTGGGGATCTTTAGAATTAAATATAGAGAAGATGGAGGCAGTTGGACCTGTACTATTAACATATTTGTGATGGGCCGGCCCCGTGGCTTGGCGGTTAAGTGCGCGTGCTCCGCTGCTGGCGGCCCGGGTTCAGATCCCAGGCGCGTACCGCCGCACCGCTTCTCTGGCCATGCTGAGGCCGCGTCCCACATACAGCAACTAGAAGGATGTGCAGCTATGACATACAACTATCTACTGGGGGAAAATAAATAAATAAATAAAAATTATAACATATTTGTGACAAGAGAATTTGTTCTTTTTTTTTAGGAATGGGTGATGATTAAGAGAATTTAACATATCAGAGTCTCTAACAGATTAGATTTGTGACTCTAATGTAGAGTCTGTAGTTGATTTAGACTTGTGATTTTAAATTCAAATCGTATTAGGTTTATAAATAATATTAGAACACTTAGGAGAACTTAAGATTTGCCATATTTATGTCTAACTTATTAGATTTACAAGAATTACTTAAGTACTGGCAAAGGATTTATTTGTTAATCAGACTACTAAAGGACTTAAAGATAAAACTGAATATATTCAATTTCTAAATCCAGCTTAAAATGTTTAAAAGGAGTTAATTATCAAATTTGTAAGTGGGGCCAAACAATAATCAAAACCTCCTTAAAGGCAATTGCAAAAATATGCTAGATTTATAAATAGAGTAAGATTTATAAGTTAAATGAAAAGCTTAAGGAAGAACTATGGTTTTAAGTTTATCACTTTAATAAAGTGAATATTAATTCTAAAACCAAATAATCTTTTCTGGGTCCCAAAGTTGTCATTTGTGATATCATAAAACTCATATTAACATGTTGTTTGAATTGTTAACCAGAGATATGCTTTACTTCGTAAATTACTTTGTAATAGAAAAAAAGAAAAAATCACTGCCAGAGTCACCCCCAGTCTAGTGGGGGAGACAGGTTTACAAACAAGAAAAAAGCAAAGAATAAACACTTTGTAAGGGAGCCAGCTCTGCCTGGGGAGGGGGAGCTGTCAGCAACAGCTTCAGAGAAGAGATACCTGAGGGACCCACACTTCCTGCCTTTGGACTTCCTGTTGCAGGAGACAGGAACTGTCCCTTGAGCATAAGTCGCATGTCCCATTACTTGCAGCTGAAAGCACGTAATGGCTACAGATGGACAGCTAGGCATGCAGATGGGGAATTTCCCTTTCTGGGGGAAGCGTTCACACAGCTACAACGCAAGGTGCGTATTCCCTGTAACACAGGCGGGGTCGGCAATAGGCAGCCTCTGAAGGTTTTTGTTTGTTTGTTTTTGTTTTTTGTGAGGAAGATCAGCCCTGAGCTAACATCCATGCCAATCCTCCTCTTTTTGCTGAGGAAGACTGGCCCTGAGCTAACATCTACTGCCAATCCTCCTCCTTTTTTTCCATTTTTCTCCCCAAAGCCCCAGTAGATAGTTGTATATCATAGTTGCACATCCTTCTAGTTGCTGTATGTGGGACGCGGCCTCAGCATAGCCAGACAAGGGGTGCATCGGTGCGCGCCCGGGATCCGAACCCGGGCCACCAGTAGCGGAGTGCGCGCACTTAACCGATAAGCCACGGGGCCGGCCACACCCTCTGAAGGGTTTTAAGCAGGGGAGCAACACAGACAGATTTTGCATTCGGGAAAAGGTCATGCTCAAAATGTTGTGCAGATAAATCAAATGATGATACATGATAATGTCCATATATGCGTATTTAAAACAACAGCAAATGTTCTGGAAGGAAACACACCAAACTGACTTCCTCTAGGAAGAGGACTAGGATTGGAGATGGTAGCCAAAGGAGACTTTAGCTTTCAATTAAAACGATGGTTTAAAAATCAACAAGATGAATGGATAAACAAAATTGGTATATCCATGCAATGGAATCTTAAACAGCTATAAAAAGGAAAGAAGTATTGATTCATGCTACAACATGGAAGAACTTTGTAAATATTGTGCTAAGCAAAAGAAACATTACGCAGACACAAGAAGCCACATATTGTATGATTCCATTGACACGAAACGTCCAGAATAGCCAAATTGACAGAGACAGAGAGATTAGAAGCTACCAGGGGCTGAGGGGAGGAGAATGGGGAGTTCATCGGTACAGAGTTTCTGTCTGGAGCAACGAAAATGTTCCGGAAATAGTGGTGATGGTTGTACAACATTGTGAATGTAATTAATGCCACTGAATTGTACATTTAAAAATGGTTCATTGTCATGGAGGCTGGGTTGAAGAGTGAAAGCGCAGGGAGAGAGATCAGTTAGGAGGCTGTTGCAACAGCCCAGGCATTAGAGGATGGACAGAGGCAGTGGGGATGGGTTCAGAAGTCAACTGGGACATAGATGCAACAGGACTTTTGGACATTTTAGCAGGAGATGCCTACAGGACATACAGGTGGAATGTCCTCCAGCAGCTTCCTCATCTACAAAAAGAGGAAACATTGAGACAGTTACTGAGATTAAGATGGTGTGGTTTCAAATCCTGGATCTGCTCCTTCCTAGCTGCAGAATAATACCAACAGCATCCTCATCCTCAGTTAAGGAATGGCCAGAGGAAGATGAGTCTGAGAAGGAACAGAGAGTAAGTAGGATGAGTACCAGGGGGACACAGTATCAGAGAAGACAAGGGAAACGAAGAGCGTCAAATGCCACTGAGAAGTCAAGTGAGATGAGGCCTAGGATTAGGTAACATGGCCCTCTCGATGTCACCAGTTACCTGGGGGAGAACAGTTCCTGTGTCCTAGATAAACATAACTATCTAGAACACTCAAGAACATTAAACATAACTTCTTCCTGATTTTCTTGTCCAACTAGACTCATCCACCCCCCACCTTACCCTACCCCTCCACACATACCCAACCAGGGCCTTACAATCTCGTCAACGAATCTAGCACTGCTCTCTGCCGCTAGGATCAGAAATTAAGAAAGAAAATTCATCTATGAGCATCTATCATAGGCCAGGTACTGTGCTCTGATCTTCTTAACAATCTTGTAAGGTAAGTGTAGTGGGTTGAATAGCGTCCCCTCAAAATTCATGTCCACCCAGAACTGCAGAATGACCTTATATGGAAATACGGTCTTTGTATCATATGTATTTAGTTAAGATGAGGTCATACTGGATTATTGTGGACCCTAACTCCAATGACCGGTATCCTTATAGAAGAGGAGACACATATGGAAAAGTGTGTCACGTGAAGATGGAAGCAGAGACTAGAATGATTAGTCTACTAGCTAGGGAACACCAAGGATGGCCAGCAACCCCCAGAAGCCAGGAGAGGAGCATGGAACAGATTGTCTCTCAGAGCCTCTAGAAGGAACCAACCCTGCAGACACTTCAATTTCAGACTTCTAGCCTCATGAACTGAGAGAATAAATTTGTTATTCTAAGCCACCCAGTTTGTGGTAATTCCTTAGGCAGCCCTAGGAAACTAAACAGTAGGTACGATTAGCCTCTTTTTTTCACAGATGGGGAAACTCACTTCACTTCTGTGGGTCTCCAAGCTGGGTTAGTGTGAGTTAGCCTCCCTCAGCCCAGTCTACTCTGGGACACTGACAAACCAAGTTTCTGGGCTTAAAGAGCCAAGAATCGTAAATGGGAAATTCACCAAGGTAATGTCAGGCCATCAGGCCTCGAGGCCTAACCAGGCAACCAGCCTTCCCTGACAACCTCACTCCTCACCTGCGTCCCATCACCGGCTTCTGCATCCCCGGACTGGCATTATCATTTTTGCTGGTCACAGTGGCAGATACGCTACAAATATTAGGCGAAAAAAGTGACGGCACCAAGCCTACCCTGTGAAGGAGTCCCATATGATTATCAGGCAGTCAGGCCCTTTGTCAGCCGTGGCGATCCACCGCCTGTCTTCGCTGATGCATAGGCAGGAGATCACATTAGGGTGGCCCTACAGAAACGGAGAGAAAATGCTCTGAAACACCAAGGATGTGGCCCAGCCTGGGCGCCAAAGGGAGACCTGAGCTCCCTTTCCAGGCGTATCTGGCTGGTCTCTCTGCTTTCACTCTTATTCTGCTACAATCCTTTTTCCACATAACAGAGGAATCTTTTGGAAACCCAAACAAGATATTATTACTCCTTAGAAATAGCCAAGAAGGGCCGGCCCCGTGGCTGAGCGGTTAAGTGCACACGCTCCGCTACTGGCAGCCCGGGTTCGCATCCTGGGCACGCACCGATGCACCACTTCTCCGGTCATGCTGAGGCCGCGTCCTACATACAGCAACTAGAAGGATGTGCAGCTATGACGTACAACTATCTACTGGGGCTTTGGGGGAAAAAAATAAATAAAATAAAAATTAAAAAAAAAAATTTTTCTAAAAAAAAAAAAATAGCGAGGAAATAGCCCGTTTCCCTCCTTCCTCGTCTCCCCTCGCTCACTCTGCACCAACACACTGGCTTCCTTTCTGGGCCTCACGAATGAAGCTGGGCACTTGGAGGTCTCTCTGTCTGGAAAGCTCCTCCCCAAACTGTCCCTGGTTGGCTCATTCTCATCCCTCAGGTCTCAGCATAAACAGCCCTTTTTTATTCCCTGCCCACTCCGTCTAAAGTAAGTCCCCTCTCATCCTATAAGAGAGTCTCATTCTCTCTTACAGCATTTTCACATTTCTTTTTGAGCAGTTGTTATAACTTGTAATTATATATTTATGTGTTCATTGGTTTAGTGTCTGTCTCTCCACTAGACTGCAAGCTCCATCAGGGGAAATGAGACCTGTTCTGTTCATGACTACAGACCCATAATCTGAAACACAGTCGTTATGATAAATGTTTGTGGAATGAATGAATGAACAGTCAAGGCCATTCCCAGCCCCCGGACTCTGGGAAGGCTGGACTCCTGCCTGGCAGGCTCCCTACTTCTCAGCCCACCTGCCCCCTCCTGCCCTCCCTGGCTCTTTGAGCTGCCTACACAACTCTGCCTTCTCCCTCTGCTGTTGCCCCTGTGGTCGGTGCTGCACATTCAACAAGCTCCAAGAGGGGTTGCTTGCTGATTGTATGTGTGTGTATTTCTGGACCTCTAGAAAGCAACTTCCTTAAGTTGCACCGCATGTCTTGGATCCCTGGCACAATGCTGAGTATTAACTGAGCTCTTGTAAAATACGTTGTGATGTTTTTGATCTAGGCATTGACTAAGGAAGATCCTTACTAAAATATACATCAATTGGAAAGGGTAACATGGAACTGCTTACCAGGTTAACTACTGGAAATGAAAGGGATCAAAAATGTCAGGAACAGAGGAAGCAGAGTGGTGTGGAGAGGGCAAGCATGCAGGATACTCGGGGAGGCGCAGAGCGGGGTGAAAATACAGAAAGGTGCTGAAGGGAGAGAGGGATAGGAGGACAAGTGACCTACTTAATACTTTCAAGTCAGGAGACCTAGATTTAAGACCTGGCTTCACCATGTACTAGTGCTGTCTTGGGCATGTCAATGAAGTTGCTCTGAGCCTCAGTTTCTTCTTCTGTAAAATGGGGATATTAACACCCACTTCTCAGCATGATTATGAGGATCAAAGCCCTTTGAAACCTGAGAAGGAGTCTGAGTGTGAATTAGGTCTGAATCCCTGCTGAATAGCTGCTCTCCGTGTTTCACCACAGTTTCGTGGAGACAACATGATCAATCCTGACCACATTTTTACAGAAATGTAAAAAATACAGATGTTTTAAATCCTTGTTACTATAAAATCAAAATCAACTGCTGTTTGTAAATTGATTCTGATTAGAATCAGAGAGACAATGAACAATAAAACATGTTTCTAAAGACGGGAATTGCTATAATTCAGAAAAGAGATAGGAAAACATGACAGTGATGGAATGGAGTCAGCCCTTGAAATAACAAACCAAATGCCATATTCAAGTCAGAGGCAGCCTCTTTTTACTTGGAGTAAGAAAAATCTCGTACCTGAAGATGGTGCTGGTCATTCTTGAAAACGTTGTAGATGACCGCAGTGTGAGCACAGGCATACAGAAGAACTCTCTGGTTTTCATCTTGAATATAGTAAACAGGAAGAGAACTATTCCATCCGAATGACCAAGTCATGGTCTAGAAGACAAAGGTAAAACCAGCAAGACGTGACAGTGTGCCGAGCCCAGAGCTGTGAGGCAAGGCACCAAGGGCACGAGTCCTTGAAGCAGAAGGATTTCACATCATCAGTCCAACAAAGAGAAATCATTTTAAGAAAGTCCTCAATAGCATACTACAATGTGGACAACCCTTGAAAACATGATGCTAAGCGAAAGGAGCCAGACACAAAGGACCACATACCGCATGATCCCATCTACATGAAATGTCCAGAATAGGCAAATCCATAGACACATAAAGCCGATTAGTGGTTGCCAGGGGCTGAGGGGAGGGGGAATGGGGAGTGACTGCTTTCTTTTTGGGGTGATGAAAATGTTGTGTAATTAGATAGTGGCAATGGTTGCACAACTATGTGAGTGTGCTAAAAACCAATGAATGGTACACTTTAAAAGGGTAAATTTTACAAGGATGTGGAGAAAATAGAACCCTTTTGCACTCTTGATAGGAATGTGAAATGGTGCAGCTGCTATGGAAAACAGTATGGAGGTTCCTAAAAAAACTGAAAATAGAATTACCATATAATCACTGCAATTGCACTTCTGGGTATATACCCAAAAGAACTGAAAGCAAGATCTCAAAGAGATATTTGTAAACCCATGTTCACAGCAGCATATTTCACAATAGCCAAAAGGTAGAAGCAACCCAAGTGTCTATCAACAGATGAATAAACAAAATGTGCACATTATTCAGCCTTCAAAAGGAAGGAGATTCTGACACATGCTACAACATCGACAAGCCTTGAGGACACTATGTAAGTGAAATACACCAGTCATAAAAAGATAAATACTGTATGATTCCACTTATATGAGGTACCTAGAGTAGTCAAATTCATACAGACAGAAAGTAGAATAGTGGTTGCCAGAGGGGCTGGGGTGGGTGAATGGGGATTTGTTGTTTAATGGTTACAGTTTCAGTTTTGCAAGATGATTTCTGGGGATTTCTTGCACAACGATGTGTAACACCACTGAACTATAAACTTAAAAATGGTTAAGATGGTAAATTTTATCTTATGTGTATTTTACCACAATTAAAAAAAAATTTTAAGAGGGTGAATTTTATGGTATGTGAATTCTCTTTCCACTAAAAAAGAAAAAAAAAGAGGCTGGCCCCATGGCATAGCAGTTAAGTGCACGTGCTCCGCTGCTGGTGGCCCAGGTTCGGATCCCGGGTGCGCACTGATGCACCACTGCTTGTCAGGCCATGCTGAGGTGGCATCCCATATAAAGTAGAGCAAGATGGGCAAGGATGTTAGCCCAGGGCCAGTCATCCTCAGCAAAAAGACGAAGACTGGCATGGATGTTAGCTCAGGGCTGATCTTCCTCACAAAAAAAAAAAAGAAAAGAAAAGAAAAGAAAAGAAAGTCTTCAACAGTAAATAGAAACAACCTCCTCCAGGAGCTAAACCTAGCTCAGTACATGAAATGTCCAGAATAGGCAAATCCATAGACACATAAAGCAGATTAGTGGTTGCCAGGGGCTGAGGGGAGGGGGAATGGGGAGTGACTGCTTTCTTTTTGGGGTGATGAAAATGTTGTGTAATTAGATAGTGGCAATGGTTGCACAACTATGTGAGTGTGCTAAAAACCAATGAATGGTACACTTTAAAAGGGTAAATTTTACAAGGACCATAGTGAGCACTTAATGTTGTGAAATTCAATTTACTTCACCAAATAAGTAGAATGGACAAATTATAATAAAGTCACTAAGTAACTTGATAAGAAAGGCAATTATTCAGCCTGGGTATTTGGTCCTTATACACCGTTTTCCCTGGAAGGATAAAGTATAAAGAGACAAAATTCCCTCGTTAAGATTAAAAATTCCATATCGCCAGGAATAAATCCAAAATTAAAATTTTATGAAATGGAAAATCATAGGTACTATAAATCTGACTAATGCTTTTAATTCAACAGTAGTTTATGTATATTTTTGTGTTCAAAATCTTTTACAAACATTAAGGATAAACAAACTGTGGTACATTCATATAGTGGAATATTATTCAGCAATAAAAAGAAATGAGCTAGCAAGCCTGGAAAATACATGGAGAAACCTTAAATGCATATTGCTAAGTGAAAGAAGCCAGCCTGAAAAGGCTACAGACTGTAGGATTCCAACTATTTGACATGCTGGAAAAGATCAAATTGGAGACAGTAAAAAGGTCAGTGGTTGCCAGGAGGTAGAGGGGCGGGAGGAATAGCGCAGCACAGGGGATTTTTAGGGCAGTGAAACCACTCTGTATGTTACTAGAATGGTGGGTACATGTCATTATACGGTTGTCAAAGCCCAGAGAATGCACACCACCGAGAGTAAACCTTAAGGTAAAAATGGACCTTAGTTAATAATAATGTATTAATATTGGCTCATCAGTTGTAACAAGTGCACCACACTAATGCAAGATATTAATAAAGGGAAATTAGGGGTGGAGGAGGCACAATGGGAACTCGCTGTACTTTCCCCTCAATTTTTCTATAAAGCTAAAACTGCTCAAAAAAATAGTCTATCTAAAAAATTAACTAAGGCCAATTAATCAAACATGGTAGAGTATTTGAAGTGATGGCTAAGTGATTAGTTACTAAAAATCAATGAATTATATTGGAGTATAGAAACGAAATCTGGTGAGTTTCCTTTCTTATCTTTGAACAATACTTAATAGGTTAAATTGAGGTAGCATATATTTCTCCCAAGACAGACACAGTGGGCAATGTGGCCAATTTCTCTCTCCCACATTCTTCATTCTCCATCCTCTCCTGTTTCCATCTGCTCATTCCCTGTAATTTATATATATTTAGGTCTTTATTGTGTGGGTGTGAGTGGTAGAATTACAGAATCATAATTGTCTCAAGTTGCAGCTTCTAGGAACACAACTTTTTAGTATTTGGCTGGTTCTTAAAAGCCAATTTCTTCAAATGAGATTGTTCTTTTGGAAACTTGCTAATCTTAAAAGGCATTTTATTCATCCTGGAAATTTATTTTGCCTTTTAACAAATTAGTTATAAAAAGAAAACATTCCTAACTAGACTCCTGTCTCCAGGTACAACAACTCTTCCAAGGGCAACATTAGGCTGACTTCACTCAGTAATAACAGAACTTCCTTACTCAAGCAGCACTCAATTAACTGAAATCACACAGAATTAATCTTTGCATTTTGCACCAGTTTTAACATTCACGGTAAATAATCATGCAAATAGCCAACTCTTACATCAGTCTTTTTCTAAAACATAGTGATCTGGAAAACAAAACTTTATTGTCAAAAACAAGATTTCACTATATTTGATCATCATAAGATTCCTTCTCATAAATGCAGGATACCTTATTTCTGGGCTGGAGATGGTACCCATGGTTATGCCCATTTACCATGAGCACTGTGAGTTATTGCAGGCCTTTGGGATAAGGAAGGGGACCCCAAAGGAAAAGGAGGACGCTGCAGGCACACAGAGGGATGGAGGAGCACGCTCACTGAAGCACATTTGGTGAGAGCAAGAAATGAGAAGCAACATAAATGGCCATCAGTTGGAACAGTTGAATTAAAAATGAGAAAGTGAATCTACATGCACTGACATAAAAAACCCTCCAAGACAAAAGTGGGAAAAACATTTTGCAGAAATGCAGAATATCTCGACGGTAAAAAAAAAAAAACTAAAACTAAATGTGCGTCGTGTATGTGTGTGGGGGCGCCCACACACATGAGCACACAGATAACATGTTTTTATGTGCACAGAAAAAGGTCTGGAAACATACACAGTTACACCAAACTGAAACAGCAGTCATGTCAGGGACATGGGACTGGGGTGGGAGTATGTGCAAGAAGAGGAATCTTTGTCTTTGTTTAATTTTCTTATAAAGAGCACCTATTAATTTTAACAAAAAGAAAAAACAATAAAGGCGAAAAGAAAGAAGGTGTACCCAAACAGCTCAACACCTCTCCAAAGGGAGATGGCCTAGGGCTTCTGCAGAGAGCCCAAGGCTACCAGGGGCCCCAAACCTGGGCAGGGGCTTTTGTCGAGTCCAGAGAGCCGGGGCCCTGACACAAAGACCACTTGCTCTCACCAGTGATGTTACCTGGTCTCTTGCTAGCTGGCTAAACAAGACAAAGGTCTTCCTGGACTCTAAAACTCAATTCCTCTTTCTTTCAGACTGAGCAATTGCAAGCTTGAACCTTTAACTCCACTGCTCAGAGTAAGCCACATCTACAGAAGGGAGGCTGTCAGTTGTCTGCCTTCCCTGCTGGGCATTTTTCCATCACCATCATCGTCATCATCATCTAGTTAACACTTGTCAAGTGCTCACTATGTGTTAGGAACTATATTAAATACTTTATATACACTCATTCACTTACAAATCTTCCAAAGGCCTGACTCTACAAGGAAAAAGAAAAAAAAAAAAAGGAGATGAATCTTAGGAAACAATTTTCAGAAAGTAGCAGATGGAGAAAGAAGGAAAAAAAAACGCTCCTCTTCCTTCTCTCGGTAAATGATAATATTTTTACTCCTCGCAGATGGAGCCTCCCCGGAACATCATGAGCAGCAGCAAAGGCAGATTCCTTTGGACTGCCTGGTGCTTTCCACAGTGGCTTTCACTTTTCCCTATCTTTCCCTTTCTGGTCCATCTTGGAATGGATAGTTTTAGGAGCAGGTAATGGTTGTAGGAGCTTGTAAGGGTACAATGCAGAAGAGGTGAGGAGACGAGGGAAAGGGGAGGAATTGGTGGGATGGAGGAGTATTACAATGAGAGAGAGAAAGGAGGGGGGGGAAGAAGAGTGGGGGAGGAAGAGGCAGACAGAGGAGAGGGGACAAGGAACAGGGAGAGGGAGAGATCGATTTGGAGTCTCCCACAAAAAACAGCACCCTACGCAGCAGACAAACTACGTCTGGAATTGCCTGCCTGCTGAGCAACCCTATTGAACCCAGATGCAGCATTCATGTCCATATTCCATCCCACACGCCCAGCCAGAGCTCTGAACTGAACTTGAAAAGACACAAGTCTATTATTAGTTTAAAAAGCATCTTTCTGGTGGTATTTTTTTTCCCATATGCATAAAATTCCCCTATTTCACAATACCCTCAAAGCACTGGGGGAAATTAAAAAGCACATTACACTTACCAAGGGATACACATTGGCACTGTCATCCTTTTGAAACAAAATGTCCTCGGTGGTGGTGGACACCAGTGAGTCCTCTGGGATCCCTTTGGGCTGGGATTCTTTTTCTTTTTCCTCATCTAAGTATGATACTCTTTTTTCTTGTCTCCTGCCTCCCTTTTCCGGCTCCAAGTCTCGCTCTTCTGGTTCCAAGTCTCCCTTTTCTTGTCCCCATTCGTCTTGGGGCATCTGGTCGGTTTTCTCCCCAAGCTTGCCTGAGGGCTGCCTTTCAGGGGAACTCATCTGTTGTTCCTCCAAACTGGTTTGATCCAAATCGAGAAATTGTAATTGTGAGCTCGGGACTCTTGAAAGCTCATTTGTTTCCAAACGCTCTGATTGTAACGAATGCTTTGACTCACTACCACTATGGGTTTTCTTAAAAAAGAAATAAAAAGAGATTGTGATTCTAAATACAGTCCGTGCTGCTACATTCTCTCATTTATCTTCCTTTTCTATTCCTAATCAGCCAGTCTTAGTATTAGCCTCACGGTGGAATTGCGAAGTGTTATAAGAAGGAGGCTGGGGGCCGGCCCCGTGGCTTAGTGGTTGAGTGCGTGCGCTCCGCTACTGGCGGCCTGGGTTCGGATCCCGGGCGCGCACCAACACACCGCTTCTCCGGCCATGCTGAGGCCGCGTCCCACATACAGCAACTAGAAGGATGTGCAGCTATGACATGCAACTATCTACTGGGGCTTTGAGGGAAAAATAAATAAATAAATAAATAAAAAGAGAAAAAAGCAAAAGAAGGAGGCTGGGACATTTTGTACTTAACATGAATCATGGGCGTGCTGGGTTAATTTTTGGCCTACTGGCAGACCCACAACAGCAAAATCATTCTTCTAAGTGGCACTGGTGGTCTCCAAAAGACTGTCACAAAGTCACTTCTCCCTGGACCAGAGCTGAGTTCTCCTACAGGGAGAGTTGGTGGGAAGCCTACATTAGTGTTATCACACTGACTCTAAGACAAGCACTCTCCAGCTATCCCCCACCAGCCCTTTAAGTCAGCTCTGGCACACACCTCCTCCAGGAAGCTTTCCCTGCCCATCTTACAAGCTGGGTTAAGGTGTCCTTTTTTTTTTCCTATGCATCTCTCAATTACTGCACTTAGCATACTGTTTTATAATGTTCTGTCATCAATCTGCCTCCGTACACACCCTAGAGCTCCTTAAGAGAATGGATTGTGTCTTGTTTGGTTTTGTATCCCCATAGCCTGGTATATAGTAAGCATCCAATTAATGGTTCTGAATGAATGAATGAAGAGATGAATGAACTACAATTACTACTTACTGGGAAAGCTCCTGACATGATCAACTGGGAATCAGTCAAGGCGAGTCTCTCCAAACTGATCATGGACTTGGTGATTTCTTGGGGCTTCACTGTGGTTTCTTCCTCTACTCCCGCAGCCACCTCCCCCTGTGTTGCTCCAGCCTCCTCCTCCTCCCCCTCCCCTTCTTCCTTCTCTTCTTCCTCCTCTTTCTCCACCACTTTTCTCTCCTCCTCCCTCTCTTCCTCCTCTTCTTTCTCCTCCTCCTCCCCTCCTTCCTCCTCCACTCCTTCCTCCTCCCGTTCCTCCATTCCTTCCTCCTCCTCCTCCTCCCCTTCCTCCTCTTCCACTCCTTCCTCCTCCCCTTCCTCCATTCCTTCCTCCTCCTCCTCCTCCCCTTCCTCCTCCTCCCCTTCCTCCACCTCCCCTCCTCCCTCCTCCCCTTCCTCCTCCTCCTCCTCCTGAGACTCTCTCCGTGCTAATGTGTCATCTTCTTTTGATTCCTGTTGCATATTTTCTACTTCTTTATAATTTGGATTTTCTTCCTCTTCTTCTTCCATGTCTGTTTCTCCATCTTCTTCTGTTTCTTCTAGGGGGTTTTCCTCTGCATCTGACATTCTTCTCTGTGGAGTTTCCTCTAGAGAAATTTTGACCATAATAATCAGTAGGGCCCTCTGTTTCCCATTATGATTTCCTGGTGCACTAATCTAGCAATGAAATGTGCAATATCAGCTCTGGTTCCTTTCCACGGGAATAAAAAGAATGTCATATTCCTGGGAAAACTGTCCCAAATCTTAAAAATGTTTATCACAGGGCCTCTCATCTTTCTAGGAATAACTTTAGAAACCTCTAACTCATTTTAAATGTATTCATATTCCCACAGGCAGCAAAACGATAACCCAGGCATTTGCTACAATTCTAATAATGTGAATAAGGGAAGAGGCAGTGCAGCTTAGTGGTTAAAAGCATGGGCTTTGCTGTCAGCCTCTCCTAGCATTCAATCCCAGTTCCACCACGAACTTGCTCTGTGACCTTGGGCAAGTCACTTACCCCTCAGAGTCTAAAGTTGCTCACAGGCAAAATAAAAACGATAACCTTAAATTCCCAGGTTGTTGTGAAGATTAGATGAGATGACCCATGTAAAATGCTCAACACAGTTGCAGCACAGAGGGCTTGAGAAATGGTAGCAATTGTTTAAAATGTTTAAACGCCTTCTAACATATTTTCTCATTTATTCCTTACAACAAACGTGAGAGTTTGAGGCTTTGAGAATTGAAGTGACTTATTCGAGATCACACAGCTAGTAAGAAGCAGACCTCTCGGAGGCTCAGTTCCTGCATCTGAAAAATGACTGCTATGATTTCAAGCCTAAGGCCTTAGCACAGAGCCTCTTCCGACCACCAGACCGTGCCAGTGAATCTTGATGCGGGCCCTTAGCGGGGGGGCCGCAGGCGTGCGCGTCTGTGGGGGGCACAAAGCCCGGGCGCAGCCCCTCCTCCAGCTCAGGTCTCCCTGGGGCCGCCCCAGGCCCGCCAGGGGGGAAGAGCGTCCCTGCGAGGCGCCAGGCCCCGCCATGCCGGGCCCCCACCCCTGACTCACAGAGCGCGCCCACCCCAGGCCTCAAAAGCAGGGTCGTCCCGCCGCCCAGACCCCTTGGCCACCTCCGGACATCCAGCGACCGCCGCTTTCTCTTCCACGGGCTCCCTAGTTACGGTTGCCACCCAAGCCCCATCCCCAAGGTAACGGCCGCCGCCGCGGGCGACGGGCCGTAAAGCGAGAGGGGTGCACGGTGGTCACGTGCCCAGAGCGCGGGTGAGAGCGGGAGAGGCGCGCCCCCTGCCGGTCCCGAGGGCGAAGCGCCGCCCAACTCGAGCTGCGAAATTGGCTTTCCTGTCTCACCTTCCTCTCTCTTCTCCCCAACTCTTTCCCATGGTGCCATACCCTGAGAAGCTGCGGCGGCCAATACCAGCGATTTTGACTTTCTGAAGGTTTGACAAGATTAAGTGAAGAAGTATGAACTGTTTGATAAAATTCTCTTTGCCAAAAGCAAACTATATTCCCCGGTCTCATAGATGCTGCACACATGTCTTCCCCACCTTCTCAGGGGGGCACTACATGTTGTGTAGAGAATTTTAGCTGGGATTAAATATTATATAGGTTACATTATCTTGCTGTTCTTATCACAAAACGTTTCTGCAAAACCAATTTGGTTAAATCTTTTAGGATCATTCTACTTCCAAGTGATTATCTGCTAGAAGCTCACAGAAGACGGCACACATGGACATTCTGAGGTTCCCTAAGGGAGACCTGCAGGAAACCAGTCAAAGGCGCTGATGCAGAAGACTCTTTGCTGCCATCATTTGAGGAGAATGTGAATGATTCTCCCTACCCCCTACCCCCGTGCCCCAATGCTGGTTGATTGATATGCATACATCTCAAAAAAAAAAGAAATGGGGGGGGATAAACTGGATGGGACAAGCTGTGTTTATTATAGTCTAGGGCTTATAAAAATAGATTGGAAAACACTTGGAATTAGTACACGCAATTCAAACAGCAAACATTGGAGAACACAGTATGTCTGTGGCTACAAGGGGGGAACACACGGATGTAGGGCTGGAGTACAGGTTTAGGGAAAGACGCTCAACAGGAAGGCTTTCCCATTGAACATGAGAACCCATGGCTGGAAGCACACCCCAATGCTGACTCCCATCAGGAAAGCTGCTATCTGTATCCAACCCAAGCAACTCCAGTCCCAAGGAACACAGGCACGCCCCAGCAGAATGAGCCCGACCTTCTCGGAAACAAAACGTGGTCTGCAAGAACTGTGGAAACAAACACTGCGATATGGTGCAGAGAGGGAGAGCATTAAGACACAGACACAGAGTCACTAGGAATCGCTGAAACTCATTTTGCCATGTTAAAGAGAAAATAAAAGGAAGGAAGAAGGAATCAGCCTTCTCAAGAGGTCCATCTGCACACACTGCTTGTTCCCATCAGCCGTGTCAAGCACACTTTAGCAGTTTACAAAATACTGCTGACCTGAAGGCATGGCCAGGAGGTTCAATTATAAAAAGTCAAATTAGAAGCTAATTTGCAGGCTTTTTTACTCCAGAAGTGAAGGGAGTGTGCTGCCCTCTAGTGGGTGGGTTATGGAAGAGGAAGCTGACACGGCACTGGGCTACCTAGGGAACCGAATGGCTTTCCCTATTCCTAAAGAGACCAATTGTGGCCTTGGCAGTTCCACTGCTGAGGATGCCCAGAACTATTTCACAATTTCTGTATCCAGTGCAGCAATGCCACACTGCAAATGCATACGGTGCAGGCTGAGTGTATGGAAACCCCATTCACTACAGGATGACGTTCCTGAGATGTTGTTGGTCAAATCTTGACTTCAGCACAATTGTTGGATTGTTTTGCCCAACTTTCTATGAGGATATTCTAACTCCCACCTGAGCTTTGATTGAAAGGTTCATAAGAAATTCAGTTGGGGTGATAACATGGTCATATCAGCACTTTAAAACTGTGTTTATTTGGGAAAAAAAAATTCCTAAAAGAATAAAGTCATATCAGCACCTGCCAGAATACCTCCAGCCCATGTGCCCGCATTTAGGCCCGAGGATTCCCATTTAGGGCTATGGTCTAATTTGCAAAAGATGTTAAGCGACAATCAAGTTTTTAACAATGCCTTAATCCCGAGAGATTACATTGGGAGGCCACAGGGTGTCCACCACCTAGAAGTTCAGGCTTCCACCCTCTTCCAGATCCTTAAGCTTCAGGGAGAGAAGGGAAGGAGGAAATCCCCACCAGACCCAAGTCTGGGGCAAGGGAAGATGCTTTTCGGTTACTGTTCCCCAGGGACAGTCATCTTTGCAAAGGAATAATGTTGCAGCTGGAAGAAAAAAAGGAATGGAATGGCGTAAGTGTGGTGGCTCCTTTCAGGAAGATCAGAGCTTTTCACCTACATTCTTTAATTCTTTTAAAGCAAATGCCCAGTTAACGAAAGAACCAGAGAGGTCAGGGCTCCACCCTCCTCGATCCCTGCAACCTCACTCCTGCCACAACCTGCCACAAGTACTTATCATGAGTTTCTATGGGCCATGTGGGGATTCCCATCATTTCCCAGTGATCCCCTCCTCCTCCTTCCCATGTTCCCCACAGCTTTATGACTAACAAACGCTCAATCACCACTGCAGTGTGAATGAAACAGATACTTTACCCAAGCAGCCCTTTTCCTGCCCAGCGTGTGGGGACAAGTCTAAGTTGGTGTTTCTCTCCTCTGCGCATCACTGTCACATTCAGGGGCTTCTGAAAGGAAAATAAGCTCATTTTATCTTCAATCTCCTTAGTACTCAAAGAGACTCAGGCTAAAGTGCTGAGCTACTGATTTTGCCCATCTGATTGGTAAAGATGCCTTTTTTTTTTTTTTTTTGGTGAGGAAGATCAGCCCTGAGCTAACATCCACGCCAGTCCTCCTCTTTTTGCTGAGGAAGACTGGCCCTGAGCTAACATCCATGCTGTTCTTCCTCAACTTTATGTGGGACGCCACCATAGCATGGCCTGATAAGCGGTGCATCAGTGCGCGCCCGGGATCCTAATCTGGGCCGCAACAGCGGAGCGCGAGCACTTAACCGCTACGCCACAGGGCTGGGCCCGTAAAGATGCTTATTTTAAGCATAATCCTGCAGTTGGTGAGAGTGTGGGGGACGTGGCACTCTTGCGGCAGCCGCTGGGGCTGCAAATGGGCACCCTATGTGGAGAAACACATCTCCCCCCACCCCAAGAAAAAAAATCTTTAAAAGGTGCATACAAGATACATTTTGCACAAGTACAAGATGATATACAAACAAAGTGTTCATTCTAGGACTGTTTATAAATTCAAAAACTGAAAAGACCTGAAATATCCCTCAATAAGGTATTGTTCAAATATAGTAATAGTGAATGGAGCAGTTTTAGTAAAAATAAAACAAAACCAGCAAAGTATGAATCTATTCAAATATATGTTCTTAAAGGACATATGTGTTGCTTGGTGCCTACAAAGTTTTCTGGAAGATATACAAAACATCTGTTAACGGTGGTTACTCCCAGGGAGGAGCACTAGTAGTGTGGAGTAAGAGAAGACGACGTTAACTTTTATATCTTTCTGTACTATTAATTTTTTTTACCATGTGTAAGTATTACTTTAATAGAAAAAATTAAAGTCGGCAGAATACATACCAAAGAAAATTAGAAATTAAAACAAGATGCATCAAAGTTTCAAACTTTGTGCATCAAAGGACACCATCAACAGAGTGAAAAAGCAACCCACAAAATGGGGGCAAATATTTGTAAATCATGTATCTGATAAGGGATTAATATCCAGAATATATAAAGAACTCCTACAACTCAACAACAACAAAAAAACCTGATTAAAAAATAAGCAAAGAACTTGAATAGACATTTCTCCAAAAAAGATATACAAATGGCCAATAAGCACATGAAAAGATGCTCCACACATCACTAATCATTAGAGAAATGCAAATCAAAACTACAATGAGATGTCACATCACACCCATTAGGATGGCTACTATCAAAAAACAAAAAGTAACAAGAGTTGGTGAGGATGTGGAGAATTTGTAACCCATGTGCACTGCTGGTGGCAATGTAAATGGTGCAGCTGCTATGGAAACAGTATGGCTATTCCTCGAAAAACTGAAAATAGAATTACCATATACACCTGCAATTAAACATCTCGGCGTATACTCGAAGAATTGAAAGCAGGGACTCAAACAGATACTTGCACACCCATGTTCATAGCGGCATTATTCCCAATAGCCAAAAGGTGGAAGCAACCCAAGTGGCCATCGATGGATTTATGGATAAACAAAACGTGGTGTATACATACAATGGAATATTATTCAGCCTTAAAAAGTAACGAAATTCTGACACAGGTAACAAATGGATGGACCGTGAAGACGTTATGGTAAGCGAAACACACCAGTCACAAAAACACATTGTATGATTCCACCGATAGAGGGTATCTAGAACAGTCAAATTCATAGAAACAGAAAGTCGATTATTGGTTGCCAGAGGCTTAAGGGAGATGGGAATGGGTAGTTAGTGTTTAGTGGGTAAAGAGTTTCAGTTTAGGAAGATGAAAAGTTTTGGAAAAGGATGGTGAGGATGGTTACAGATCAATGTGAATGTACTGAATGCCACAGAATTGTACACTTAAAAATGGTTAAAATGGTCGATTTTACGTTATGTCTATTTTACCACAATTTAAAAAAATTATAGCAGATCTATCAATGTAATCTCTGAATCTGAAAAAATAAAAACATAAAGAAAAAATTTAAAAGACGCCATTTTTCACCTAAATTGTCAAATAAGACTGACAATAACACAGTTGGGGAGGGGTCAAGAAATAAGCCCTCACATACACCACTTGAGAGAATGTGAACTAATGTAAGCCTTTGGGAGGACACTTTGATGACATCTATCAAATCTGTCAATGTGCAATGCCTTTGACCTAGTAATTCCACTTCTAGAAATCCCTCTGATAGAAACCATCACACAAGACAAAATACTCACTACACCATTGTTTGTGATGGCCAAACACTGGAAACAGCCTAGATGTCCAGCTGGTTAAATAAAAGATGGCAAACCAAGCATGGACATGGTGAAGACAGATGTGTCCTAACATGGAAATCTCTTCAAAGGGGGGAGAAATCTAGAACGGTAGAGTAGGTCTTGTTTGTCTTCTTTTTCAAAAAGCAATCACTACAGACATATACATCCACACTGAGAAAATGTATGAGGGACACAATGATGTGCTTCCAGTTCTGGAAATGACACCTCCAGGCAATCTAGAAACCCAGGTGTCATCCTTGACACGGTCTGTCATATTAAAGCGTGTCTATTTTATGTTCTAAAAGTCTCTCTGACTTGCCCATTCCTCAAAGCCACCATCATCTCTCAACTAGGCTGCTAACACTCTGTCAGGCCTCCCATTAGTTCTCTACCTAGCATCCGGAGAGACCTTTCAAGACACAAAGCTGCTTACATCTGTTACTCTCCAGCTTGGAAGTGTGCATGGCTCCCTACTGCTCCTCAGGAAAAAAGAACAAAATCCTCGCTGGGGACCACAAGGCCTGTGCGGGCTGGCCCCTGCTGACCTCTGGCCTTGCCTCCTCCCCTCTCCCCACTCTTCCTTGCTCTGGGCTCCCACCAGCCTTCTCTGCTCCTCCCATCTCAGGGCCTCGAGCCTGCTAGAAGGCTGCGCCCCTGCCAGTCTGCCTCCCTTGATAAACTTTTATACACTTACGGGTTGTGTCCTCAGGAACATTCTCCTTCAACCCCAAACTAAATCAGGACCCCATTATTTGCTCTCCTAGCTTCCTTGACTTTTCCTTCAGAACACTCATCAGAGTGTATAATTACATATCTCTGATTATTTGATTGTCTCCCCCACCAAGGTGCCCCCAAGGCAAGGACCTTCTGTTTATCTGTTTTGCTCCCCACTATAGTGCCAGCATCTAGCCCCACACTCAAACAGAGCAGGGAGGGTACTAAGTTAGGGAGAGACCCAGGACTTCTATTCTTACTTTAAATACATTTGCACTGTATGATTTTTTTTACACTAAATATGCATTATTTGCATTACTGAGATATAATTCACATACAATAAAATTCACCATTTTAAAGTATACAATTCAATGGGTTTTAGTACATTCAAAGATTTTTACAACAATCACCACTAATTCCAGAACATTTTCATCACCCAAATGGAAACTCCGTATCTATCAGTAGTCACTCCCCATTCCCTCCTCCCCCTAGGACCCAGCACCCACCAATCTACTTTCTATCTCTGTGGATTTGCCTATTCTGGACATCTCGTATAAATGGAATTCTAAAATATGTGGCCCTTTGTGTCTGACTTCTTTCACTCAGCACAAATCCTTTCAAGGTTTATCCATGTTACAGCATATCAGTACACCATTCCTTTTTATGGCTGAATAAAATATGCATTATTGTTATAATAAAGACAGTTTTTTAAAATTTAAGTTTTTTTCCTTTGAAAATATGTGCATTTGATCCAGAAATTCACCTTTAGAAAGTTATCTAAAAAAACAGATTTATCTATGAGTGTTACTCTTCAGGTTTCCATAAAATTGGAAACTACCTAAATGTCTAACAAAAGAACGCTGTGGGGATTTTTTTAATTCACAGAACAACAGAAACCTGGATCCTTAATTCTCAAGCTGGGCTCTGGTTCCAGAAGGACCCAGGGCCCTGAGGGGTGAGTCCTCCCACCCCCTCCAGCCCATCCCCAGAAGCTCAGCTTTTATCTGTTTGATATATGGGAATTCTCCATGAAATTTCATTTGAAGAAAAGGTTCTGTTGCTAAAAAATGCTGAACGACTATTTTTGTGAAGAAGGATTTATAGACCTATAAAGAGCCTACAAATATATTTAACTAGAAAAGGCAGATTAAAAACCAGTAGCTATTATCAGTAATCACCAAAAACTGGAAACAACCTAAATGTTCCTCCCTGGCAAATGGATAAAGCATCTGGGGTTGATCTACCCAGTGGAGCACTACTCAGCAATAAAAAAGAATGAACTACGGTACACGGAAGAATCACAGATATATGATGTGAAAGAAGTGAAAGAAGCCAGACTTAAAAGGCTATGTACTGGGCGGTTCCATTGGTACGACATTCTGGAAAAGGTAAAACTATAGGGATGGAGCACAGATCAGTGGCTGTCTGGGGTGGGGGTGGGGGTAGGGGTTAACCACAAAAGGATATGAGGCCATTTTGGGGGGATGATGGACCTGCTCTGCATTTTCATTACAGGGGCAGTTACCTGACTATTTACATTTGTCAAGATCCACAGTACTGTACACTGAAAAGGGTGAATTTCGCTGTGGGTAAATTACACCTTAATAAAAACAACCAGTAGCTATGTAGTATGCTGGTGTCTGAACAGACGGTCCCTGGAAGGACACACGAGTGGAAAGCGGCTGCCTCTGGAGGAGAGGAAATGGACTTGAAGGAGAGGAAGACTTCATCATATGTTCTCTGGTTCTGGCTTTACTGTGTGTATGTATTACCTCTCCCAGGAAAAAAAACACATATTTACAAAACAAACCACTAACAATGAGCCCAGACAACTAAAAGGTTAACAGTATGTACATCGAGGTACACAGAGACATGAGTAAACCATAACATGCTAGAAAGCTGGGGGGAAAAGCGTGAAAATAGAGAGACTTCGGGTAAACAGAACAGAATGAAGCTCCATCTGCACCAGCTCTCGAAACCTCACAAAAAGGATGTCAGGACAGTAAAGTGATAACAAAGGTACGATACCTAAGGACAAATAAATAGAATGGGAGAGGAGACTGCAAAGATGAGCAACGGCAACAAAACGAAAAGCTTAAAGAAACTGGAGCAAGCAGAGAAAACAGAAACCCTGTGTGGTGGTTTTAGAATATGTGCCTAAATTCTGTGACACCCCTTCATTCAAGAGGTATAGCCTAATTCCCCACCCTGTGAGTGTGGGCTGGACTTAGTGAGTCGCTTCTAACGCACAGAACAAAGTGGAAGTGACAGTATGTGTCTTCAGAGACTGGGTCAAAGAAGGCATTGCTGCCTCCTCTCCATTCTCTCTTGGACGGCTCAGTCTGGGGAAGGCCAGCCGCCATGTTGGGAGGGCACTCAAGCGGCACTACAGAGAGGCCCACGTGACGAGGAGCTGAAGCCTCCTGCCAACACACATGTGACTGAGGCATCTCGGAAGCAGATCTTGTAACCTTTGTCAAGCCCTTGGATGACTGCAGCCCCTGCCAACATCCCGAGTGCAACGGCATAAGAGACCCTAAGTCAGAACCACCTGGCCTGGAGGCCTGACCCTCAGAAACTTTGAGAGATAATAAATGTTTGTTGTTTTAAGCTGCTACGTTTTGGGGTATTTTACTCACCAACAGACAACTAATACACTCTTTATGGCAAGAGGTTAAAGAGAAGCTGAGAAAGAACAAGTGGATTTGTTCCAGGGAACCCCAGAAAGGCTCAGAACAAACAGACCAATGGAAGAGAATCCAGAATTCCACATATAAGAATTATACAACAGAGGGGGCAATATAAACGAGTGGGTACAGTGTTAACTTCACCAAATGGTATTGGGACAACCACTATCCAATTGGGGAAAAAAAATGTTTGGTGCCCTACCTCATACCATTCACAAAAATTAATTCCAGATGAGGTATATACTCAAGAGAAATGAAAACAAATGTCCACACAAAAACTTGCATATAAATGTTCATAGAAGTAGTATTCATAATAGCCAAAACATGTAAATAACCCAAATATTCATGAACAGATGAATGGATAAATAAAATGTGGCATATCCATACGCAGGGATATTATTTGGCCATAATAAAGGAATGAAGCACTGACACATGCTACAACATGGATGGACCTTGAAAACATTACGCTAAGTGACAGACGTCACAAAATATCACATATTTATGATCCCATTTACATGAAATGTCCAGAATAAGCAATTCCATAGAGACAGAAAGTAAGTTAGTGGTTGCCAAGGGTTGGTGGATATGGTGGAAATGGGGAGTGACTGCTAATGGGTACACGGTTTCTTTTTGAGGTGATGAAAATGTCTAAAATGGCCTGTGGTGGTGGATGCACAAGTCTATGCATATGCTAAAAATCACTGAATTATGTATGCACTTTAAATGGGTGAACTGCACGTTATGTGAATTATACCTCAATAAAACTGTTATTAAAAATAATAAAAGATAAATTCCTGGGGCCAGCCCAGTGGTGGTTAACTTTGCAAGCTCCGCTTCAGCAGCCTGGGGTTCACAGGTTCGGATCCTGGGTGCAGACCTATGCACCGCTCATCAAGCCATGCTGCGGCAGCATCCCACATACAAAATAGAGGATGATGGGCACAGATATTAGCTCAGGGCCAATCTTCCTCAGCAAAAAGAGGAAGATTGGCAATGATGTTAGCTTAGGGCCAATCTTCCTCACCAAAAAACAAAAAAAAGAAAGAAAGAAAGAAAAAAGAAGATAAATTCCAGATGGATTAAAGAAAAACTAAAAACAAAACAATAAAGCACTAGAAGAACTTCTTTAAGGAGACACAAAATAGAAAAGCCATAAGGCAAGAAACTGATGAATTTGACAAAATCTAAATTTTAAACCTCCACACAAGTACAGACTTGATGACGCCTCAGTGCAGAAACGAAGGCCTGGCTTCTAGCAGGAACACGGGCACGGGCCAACTGTTTTTTGGCCTGATGCCTGTCTTCTGATGAGTTACACATGGATGAGCAGCGCGGCCAAGCAGGAGTTGAGGGGACGTAAGACAAACCAAGAATTGATGGTTAAACTGAAGATTTCATTTGGGAACCAAAACTTTAGTAAATAATTTCTCTGGACTTTGAGCCCCATATTGCTCCTGCAAAGTATGGATTTTTGCCAAAAAAACACCTTTTGTTGGGGTTATATTACTGAGAAATGAGCTGAGATGATTAGGTGGAAATGTTATTTAATGACGTACTATGCCAGAAGCTGGAAGACTGCAGCCAATTTTGAATTCCAACTCTTATATTTTTAAGGACTGAAATTATCAAAATGCACAAGAATCAAGTTTTCATATACTACTGGCTGAATAGTACTACACTGCTGTGCATTGCACCATATTTCTTTATTTAAATTCTCCGTATGGTTTTGGCAGTGAAAAACCCTGTAACATTAATAAATTCAATAAAATGGATATCTAAGTGAATTTTTAAAAAACTTTCAAGTAATCAAAGTCACTACAAACAAAGTTAAAAGACAAGGAGCTAACTAGGAGAAACATATGCAACATGTAAACAGGCAAAGGTTTACTATCCAGAATATATAAAGAATTCCTACAAATCAATTTTTTAAAAGGACAAATAACCCAATAGAAAAAAATGGGAAAAAATATTAACAGACAACTCAGAGAAATGAAACTATGAACATCAATGAACATACAAAAAAAGATACTCAACCTCACTGGTAATCAAAAAAATAGAAATAAAAACAAAATGCCATTTTAGCAAAAATATGGGAAGATCAATAATACAGAGTACCACTAATGAAATGATATACTCACATACTGTTGGTTAGGGTATAAATTAGTAAAACTTTTTCAAATTACCTATTAAAATTTTAAGTGTACATACACTGAGAGCATGTAATTCTACCTTCTGGTATCTACCCCAAGGAGGGCCCACACGTGGGCACAGTTGTGAACAAGTCCACATGACTGTTCATACTGGCATAAAACTGGAAATAACCAAAATGTCTACTGATAAGGTGGTGGATGGACAAACTGCAGTCCATTCACGCACTGGAGTACTATGCAGCAGTGAAAAAGAGCGAGGTGTGTGCCAAAATGAAAAGATCTTGAAGAAACACTGTTAAATGAAAACAGGGGCAGGAAGTAGGAGCGGGTATTTTAAATAGGGTAGCTGGAAAGGCCTCCTTGAGAAGGTGTCGTTTGTACAAGATGAGGGGGCTAAGGAAGGACGATGAGGGAAAAAAGGAAGGAAAAGCATTCTAGGCAGAGGGAACAGCAAGCGCAAAGGCCCTGAGTGGGGACTGTGTCTGAGTAAGAGCACTCTGAAGGCAGCAGTCAAAGGCTCCAGCAATGTTTCCTGGCCCCAGTAATTGTAGGGGTACTGGCCAGACACCACATAACCTTCAACTCACCCCCTCACTGTGCTGCACCACACTGCCAATGTTCTGTAGTGACTGGAAGTTTTGGGTGTTTACAGAGCCAAACTCCACAATCTCATCATCCACTTGCAGACCCTGAAGAGAGAAAAGAAAATGGAAAACCAGGCTAGAGGTTCAATGTGCTTCTGGTGTTGTTTTTTTTTTTTAATACTTTTTTTTTTTTTTGCTGAGGAAGCTGTGCCCTGAGCTAACATCTGTGCCAATGTTCCTCTTTTTTTTTGCTTGAGGAAGATTCGCCCTGAGCTAACATCTGTTGCCAATATTCCTTTTTTTTTTTTGCTTGAGGAAGATTCGCCCTGAGCTAACATTGTGCGAATCTTCCTATATTTTGTATGTGGGTCGCCACCACAGCATGGCTGACAACTGGTGTAGGTCCATGTCCGGGATCCAAGCCCAGGATCCAAACCTGCAAACCCAGGCTGCCGAAGCGGAGCACGTGGAACTTTAACCACTACGCCACGGGGCCGTCCCCTGCTTCTGGTGTTCTTTACCCTTCCATACCCAATTTAATGTCAAGGCCAAGAGTTTGTTTTCTACAGGGGAGACTGGCAGGCACAAAGCAAAGGGGTCAGGATTTAGATAACTCATGCAGGAAGGGGCGGTGGATAATTGGGCCCCCTCCTCCTGGGGGTTCCTTCTAGGGCAGACCTTCTAGCGCAGAAGGTGGGCAAGTCTGCCCAATGTCTGATAAAAGCAGGTGGTCGTGGAGGCCTTGAGGAACGTGGGGAAAAGCCAAATGCCGCTCTTGGGGGTCCTGACCCAGGTTCAGGGGCAAGAAGAGGCATGCCAGTCTGGGCCTATTTTGTTCAGGGGTCAGAATTTAGACAAGTTTGCCTTAGAAGCCCCCAAACAAGCAGCCATAGGCATAAGGCTGACCCAGGACAAGTGTGATCTTTTCGTTCTAAGAACACAGATCATGATTCATTCATTCCTTCAACAAACACTGGTCATGGGCCAACTACAGAGCTGTGCTAGACGGTGTGGATACAGTGGTGAATACAACGGAGCTTATGTGTAACTTACAGCCTTGTGATCATTACCGACAACTGGCAGAACCTGGATTCAGGACCCAGTTCCATAGCTTAGGAGCCATGTATCCTACCTTCAGGTCTTTGAGGCTTTTCCTCATGGGTGAAATGAGGTTAAGATTAGTACCTACCCCAGAAGGTGGCAGTGGGATTAAATACTAAATACATGTCCACATAAAAACTTGTACATGATGTTCAGACTAGCATTATTCATAACAGCCAAAAAATAGAAACCAGATGTCCACTGACTGATGACGGAATAAACAAAATGTGGTACATCCATACAATGGAATACTACTCAGCCATAAAAAGGAATGGACTAGAGATACGTGCTCCAACATGGACATACCTTGAAAACACGGTGGTAAGTGGAAGAAGCCAGTCATAAAGGACCCCATATTGTATTATTCCATTTATATGAAATGTCCAAAATAGGCAAATTCATAGAGACAAAAAGCAGACTGGTGGTTGCAAGGTGCTGGGGGAAATGGGGGGGGTCAGGGGTAACAGCTAAGCCATATAGGGTTTCCTTTTAGGATAATTAAAAGATTCTACAATTGATTGTGGTGATGAATGCACAGCTCTGTGCATACACTAAAAGCCATGGAATTATACACTTTAAAAGGGTAAATTTTGGGGCTGGCCCAGTGGCGTACTGGTTAAGTTTGTGCACTCCGCTTCGGTGGCCCGGGATTTGCAGGTTCAGATCCTGGGCACAGATCGACACATCACTTGTCAAGCCATGCTGTGGCAGCATCCCATATAAAGTAGAGGAAGATGGGCATGGATGTTAGCCCAGGGCCAGTCTTCCTCAGCAAAAAGAGGGGGATTGGCAATGAATGTTAGCTCAGGGCTGATCTTCCTCACAAAAAAAAAAGGGTAAATTTTATGGTATGTGAGTTATATCTCAATAAAGCTGTTTAAAACTTTTTAAAACACAACAGGGAAGATACAAAACACATCCAGCAGGACACCTGGTGCAAAGCAGGGGTTCAGCAAGTGGCAGCTACTGTTGTCACTCTCATGTCTATTATTCAGAGCCCAGCTAAACGAGCCCCAACAAGTAATCCTCTTCTCCTCTCTAGGGACATTTATCACCTTCTACCACGTGTCCCAGGTCTCTCCCCAACCAGTGTAGAGGGCAGTGGGGGTTGATTCCTCTCCAGAGCCCTGGCCCCAGCACAGGGCTGGGCCCCCTGCAGGCTTCCATCAGTGTCTGAGGAATGAGTAAGTGAAATCAAGCTGCAGCATGGAGACAGAGACAGTCTGTCTTTCCACAGTCCCCTTCACCTACCCCTGCCCCAAATCCCCAGAGTGCGCATTTAGGTGGCCAGGCCCTGGCTTACTGCGATGCTGGCAGGGGAGCCGGGGCCGATGCTGTTCACTTTGGCAAAGGCCCGAAGGGGGCTGGGGCCCTCGCTTTGGCCCAGGCCACTGTTCACGGCCTCTTCTTGGGCCTCGGCCATGTCCCGGGCCTGCTTTTCCTTGTCGCGAGCGTGCAGCTGATGCAGGGCCTCCTCCACCTGCTTCATCACCGCCTTGTGATCATTCTGCAAGCCTGGGAAAAGAACACCGTATCAGGGGCCAAGGAAGAGAGCGGAGGACACAAGACTCCCATATTCCTTCACGCATATTTAATGAGCACTTATTACATTCCAGACATTGGGCTAGAGGCCGAGGACTAATCTGTGAACAAGACAGAAGAGCCACCCTCATGAAGCTGACTAGCAAGGAAAGCAGCTACGGAACAAGCAGGCCCAATAACATCTGACGACTGCAATGAAGGCCTGCCCAGCCAGGGGACCTGACCTCGCAAGTATAGGGGATCAGGGAAGGCTTCCCAAAGGCAGCACGGTTTCAGCTGAGACCTGAAAGGTGAGCAGAAATAAGGAATCGTCCAGCTGAATCCACAGCCACAAAGTCAAACGCACACAAGGAGCAAGCATGGCGGCCCTGCTAATCTGTGAGGTGGTCTGGGTGTGAGGAGGGTGTCGCTTTTCTCTTCACGCCTCCAGGAGAAAAAATGCTGCCCGAGTCTACTAATACATTGTGGGGGATGTTCAGTCTGGGAGAGGTAACAGGGAGAAAAGCTGGAAATTAGGAGTTCAGTGATGAAATCCTCTGATTTTTTCAGTACTGATGGCTAATTCAGAATGTTGTGAACCACTGTGCCAGTCAAATAAGTCACTTCTGCAGGCCAGTCCAGCATAGTGGTTGGCATTTTGATACTTCTTTTTTAACCTAAAAACCACTTCTGTACTGCTCTGGATTCCGCACCTTATTCAAACCAGGTCACTAACATACAACTCCCTTGGAGGAATAAGCAGACTTTCAGAGACCTGAGCAGACCAGCACTGCCAGCCAGTCCGCGTCTAGCATCTGCAGGTCACAGACTTTCAGACTTTCCAGGTGCCTTCGGCTGTGGGACTGTGGGCATGCTTGGCCATCTGGCTTGGCTCCTCTGCCGTGTGACTTCACAGCAAAGGTGAGGCCCTCAGGCATTATGGCATCCAGTACTCAACCCACAGGCACAGACGAGAAAAGAACCCAGATTTGAATCCCTGGAGACATACACCTGGGCAGGAAGACTCAAAATGACGTCAATGTATAATACAGGGTCACTCTCTGACTAGGCTCCCCACGGATCCCCAGAACCCTCCTCAACGCCTGACACCCAGGAAGTTCTTCACCTACAGCTGCTGGGTAAGGAAACAAATGACTTTTTTTTTACAATATATTGCATTTCTAATCAGAATTCAAAAAAATTTTTTTCCTGGACAAAACATTTCTGAAGCATATTTCAAAAAACAAACTTGCAGTTGTAACAAATGCACCATACTAACATAAGGTGTTACTAATAGGGGAAACTGGGTACAGAGTATGTGGGCCCTCCCATGTCAGTTTCCCAATTTTTCTTTAAATCTAAAACTGTTCTAAAAAATAAAGTCTGTTTTTTGTTTTTTTTTTTTTGTGAGGAAGATCAGCCCTGAGCTAACATCCATGCTAATCTTCCTCTTTCCTTGCTGAGGAAGACCGGCTCTGAGCTAACATCCACTGCCAATCCTCCTCCTTTTTTTCCCCAAAGCCCCAGTAGATAGTTGTATGTCATAGTTGCACATCCTTCTAGTTGCTGTATGTGGGACGTGGCCTCAGCATGGCCGGAGAAGTGGTGCGTCAGTGCGTGCCCAGGATCCGAACCCGGGCCGCCAGTAGCTGAGTGCGTGCACTTAACCGCTAAGCCATGGGGCCGGCCCCAAATAAAGTCTGTTTTTAAAAATAAAATAAACTTGTGAGAACAGTTTTTCAAAAGAACACCGATAAGAAGGAATTGCTCAACCAGATTCTTAAGTACATTAAAGTCATTAAGACAGTGTGATATTAGCACCCAAGGGATAGATTAACAGAACAGGGCAAAAAGCCCAGAAAGAGACATCAGCATGTCTACGTATTTAATATGTAATACTGCTAGCATTTTAAGTTAATGGAGGAAGAATATACTATTTAATAAATGGTATTTAGAAATAAGTTAGTGCCCTCCCTCACAGCACGGGCTTGAGCTTCTCAAATTTCCCCCAGAATTCTGCTAACTGGGGAAGCAAGTGGGCTGCATCCCTGGGGAGTCTAAGGGTTTAGCCAAAAGCCCCAAATTTCCCTCCAGTCTGATCATCTTAACGTGGTTTTTCCCTACTCTCTATCTCCTTATTTTAATATGAAAATGACATGCTTCTTTTCCCAAAATCTTCAAGGAAAAATGATGCTCTAAGAAATTCTAGGATCATACTGTGGCTCTGAGGAACCTCTGGCATCTTATTCTGTATCCCACCCGAGGGTTACTTGTACCTCCATTGAGAAACACGGCCTTATACCAGAACACGCTGCAGATGGACTCAAGATTCAAATAGGTAAAACAGAAGTCATTCAGTGTAAAATGTGGATGATAAATTCCCTTCTAATATGACTTTGTGGTAGAGACTGCTGGTAGCCCACCTGTGTCAGGGTGAATAATGGCCCCCAAAGATGTTTACGTCCTAATACCCAGAATCTGTGAATATGTGACTTTACATGGGAAAAGGGACTTTGTAGATGTGATTTAGTTAAGGACCCTGAGATGGGGAGATTAGCCTGGATTATCCAGGTGGTGGGCCCGATGTAATCACGAGGGTCTTTATAAGAGGGAGGCAGGAAAGAAAGAGGTATGATGACAGAATCGAGGTCGCAGAGATGTGATTGTTGGCTTTGAAGATGGAAGGGGCCATGAGCCAAGGAATGTGGGCAGCCTCTAGAAGCTGGAAGAGACAAGGAAATGGGTTCTTCCCTAGAGCCTGCAGAAGGAACACAGCCCTGCTGACACCTTGATTTTAGCCCAGTGAGACCCACTCAGATGTCTCACCTCCAGAACTGTAAAGTAATAAATCTGTGATTTTTTAAGCCACTAAGTCCGTGGTGATTTGTTACAGAAGAAACAGAAAACTAATACACTACACAACCTCTACTCTCTCTCTGTTCCTTGATAATTAATACATACATACATATATACACACATAAACAAATAAGAGATTTTAGTTAGGATAGTGACACGCCCATCGTGGAGGACATTCCCAAAGTTTCCTGCATGCGGAGGGGCCTACGAGGGGAAAGGAGAAATTGATGCAGGGGGTGGGGGTGGGACTTGCAGTACAGATCCTTAAAACGAGGGGTGCTAGGTGACATAAGACCTTTTGTCCTTCCTGTCTTCTTCTTTCCTTTTCTTCCTGCCTGGCACATGGACATGGGGACCCTGAAGATGGACGACATGTCCTAAGGTTGGCAGAGCCTGGGTCTCTGATGACCCGCCCTGATTGCCGCCCTCAAATGTCCTTACTCAAGGACTAAACTCTTTCATGTTTGAGTTTGCAGAGTCAGGTCACTATCACTAAAGCTAAACATATT
This sequence comes from Diceros bicornis minor, assembly GCF_020826845.1. Classification (NCBI taxonomy): domain Eukaryota; kingdom Metazoa; phylum Chordata; class Mammalia; order Perissodactyla; family Rhinocerotidae; genus Diceros; species Diceros bicornis. The sequence goes on from NC_080774.1 coordinate 8,129,654, forward strand.
TCCTAACACATAATTGACTTGATTAGGATTTAAGCAATATTTGATTTGGATTTCTGTCATTATTGCAATAAAGTTTCCACAGTGAAATAAAGTTCTTAAAAACAAAATGAAACCATAAATATAGAACCCTAGAGTCTAACCCATTCCCTTAGTCACCGTCCCTCGATGGGGACAATGAGACAATCCCGTCAAGGCAGCAGAGAGGGAGGCAGATAATATGGAATATTGGTGCTCTCATCTGTGTGCCTTTAGTATCCCCCGCTTCAAGGTTCGGGAACATGCCCCGCGAGGGTCACTCACAGATGATGTTGTGCCTTGCAGTTCGGACTTGGTACAGGTCCACGTCTGACCGGGGGTAGCCCTCGCAGTCCACCAGTGGCTCATTCATCCCAATGCCTTTTTGCTGGAGGGAAGAAAAGTGGTTAAAAAAAATTTCACAGGTGTGAAGTCCTCATACCTCTCTCCCCAGACTCCTTTCCTTCACAGTCCTAACAAAGGTAATAAAAGCTGCCATACATTCATCACTCAGCACAGACCAGGTACTTCACCCACATCTTCTCACAACCACCCTCTGAGGTGGGCACTATTTTTTAAATTAGTTTTTAATAGCACAAGTAATACATCAATCATTCTCCTCTTCTCAAGTTAGAACAGTGCGGACAAGACTGAAGACTCCTTTGACCGTCAACCCCAGGGCGAGTCTCTTCCTCGACTCCTCCAGGCCCTCCTTCCCACGACCAGCCGGCACCGGCGGTGGCCTTGGAAGCTGCGTGGGAGTGACAGCCCCAAAGAGCACCCAGCTGCGGCAGGACTTTGGATCTTCTGAAAATAAAGAGAGATCTCAAAGCGCTATCAGAAAGGCTTCTCCTCCCTGGCAGGGAGGAAACTGATACCACCAGGCGCCTCCAGGGAGAGGAGTTGGGTGGCTGGGGGACAGGGGAGGGAGACAGACTTTCCATTTTATATCCTCTGTAGACTTTGAATTTTGACCATGGGAATGTAGTCCCTATGCAAAACAGCACATTTGTTTCAACATTTTGAAGTCTTTTCCTACATAAGTCGGAGCATGGTGCACAAAAGCAATGAAACACGTCACACGATGTAGGGCAGGGATTCTGCAGTCAGTTAGACGTGGATCTGAATCAATTCTGCCACATACACTCTGGGTGCCTCTGATTAAGACCTTCACCTCTCTAAGCCTCAACTTCCTCACTTATAAAATGGGAATAATGGCATTCACCTCCCTTCCCACCTGTTTCGAGAACTAATGAGTTGACCCAGCTAGAGTGCTTAGCACAGTGCCAGGCACATTCATAGTGGGGTGAAGAATGGCCCGCAAAAGCTATGTCCAAGTCCTAACCCCCAGAACATGTGAATGTGACCTTATTTGAAAAAAGGATCTTTACAGATGTAATTAAGTTAAGGATCTCAAGATGAGATCATTCTGGATTTAGGGTGGGTCCTAAATCCAATGATGAGTATCCTTATAAAAGAAAGGAGTGGCAGATTTGGGACACAGAGACACAGAGAGAAGAAGGCCATGTGAAGACAGAGGCAGAGTCTGGAGTTATACAGCTACAAGCCAAGGATGGCCGGCAGCCACCAGAAACTAGGAGCAAGGCAGGGAAGAGACTGTCCTTCAGAGCCTCCAGAAGGAACCAATCCTGCCAACACCTTGATTTTGGACTTCTCACCTCCACAACTGTGAGAGAATAAATTTCTGTTGTTTTAAGTCACCCAGTTTGCAGCAATTTGTTATGGAGCCCTAGAAATTAATACACATAGAAAGTAATAAATGATGGCTGTAATTATAAGTCAGCACAGAGACAAGGTGCCCAGTGTACATAGGTACTGGGAGGAGAGAGTCCATTCACTTCTCTCCCTTTTTCTCTGGAAGCGTCTGCGTTATACCTACTGTTTTCTGTTGGGGGAAAGGGGTCCCATATACTCTCTTAACCCAGAACTCTCTGCATACACTGCATAAATATGCCAGGGGCTAAACACCTGGATCTGCCCCCTGCCTTCCCACAACGACTAAGAATTAACTGGCCTTTTCGAATCAATACCACATAAGACACTGCTTTCCAAAGTTGGGACCCACACTGGTGGCTCACACACCAGGCATTAAATAACACTGAATCTAAAATATTTCCTCCAGAGCTGGCCCCGTGGTGTAATGGTTAAGTGTGCGCACCCCGCTGCTGGCGGCCTGGGTTCGGATCCCGGGCGCGCACCGATGCACTGCTTGTCAAGCCATGCTGTGGTGGCATCCCATATAAAGTAGAGAAGGATGGGCACAGATGTTAGCCCAGGGCCAGTCTTCCTCAGCAAAAAGAGGAGGATTGGCATGGATGTTAGCTCAGGGCTGATCTTCCTCACAAAAAAAATAAATAAAATAAAATATTTCTTCCCTTTCCAATTATCTTCAATCCTTCAATAACCAAGGAGAAAGTCTCCATTTGGTGCTGGTCTTTATATCAACTCCAGATCACTTGCTATCTCTGGATTCTCCCATTTTGTTTTTAACAGATTTATCGAGATATAATTCACATACCATACAATCCATCCATTCAAAGTGTACAATTTAATGGTTTTTAGAATATTCACAGAGTTGTACAACCACCACCACAATGAATTTTAGAACATTTTCATCACCCTCCAAAAAGAAACCCGGGACCTATTAGCAGTCACTCCCATTCCCCACCCCCTCAGCCCCTAGCAACCACTAATCTACTTTCAGTTTATGGATTTGCCTGTTCTGGGCATTTTATATAAATGGAATCATAAAATATATGGTGTTTTGTGATGAACTTCTTTCACTTAGTATCATGTTTTCAAGGTTCAGGCACATTGTAGCACGTGTCAGTGCTTCATTCCTTTTCATTGAATAACATCCCACTGTATGGATATCTCATTTTATTTATCTGTTCATCAGTTGATGGATATTTGAATGGATCACTTTGATATGCATTTTTACCTTATATTTAAGGGAAGAGATGCTCGTTTTTTCATACACTGTAGAATAAAATTTCCTTTTAAAACAAATTTATTTAGGTAAAAAAGTAGGTCAACTTAAAGAAAAATATCAAGGGAATAACAGTAAAGGAGGTATATGGAGACAGCATCCTGACGTGGTAGAAAACAACTCAAAGTTTGATAAACTGCTGGCATAACGCTTGAAAGGACAGGTTCTGGATTCAACAGGCCTGAGATCTGAATTCCACTTTGTGACTTTGAGCAATTGACTTTTTTCTGAGCTTCAGGGTAACATACCAATTTCACAGGGTAGTTGTGAGGATGTCATGATATCACACATGTAAACCAGCACCCTTCAGGCACATAGTCAGTACCTAGGAAAATGGTACCCTGGCCTCTATATGATACTCACCTTACTCTCATCACCTAAAATGCATTCCATCCCCCCTACATAGAATGTACTTAATTTACTTTTCCTCTGCAAATTGATTTGTGGGTTTTTTTTTTAAAGATTTTATTTATTTATTTATTTTTCCCCCCAAAGCCCCAGTAGATAGTTGTATGTCATAGCTACACATCCTTCCAGTTGCTGTATGCAGGACGCAGCCTCAGCACGGCCGGAGAAGCGGTGCGTCAGTGCACGCCTTGATCCAGGCCGGGCTGCCAGCAGCAGAGCGCGCACACGTAACCGCTAAGCCACGGGGTCGCCCCGATTTGTGGTTTTTACACTAGGTAACTTAAGAAAAACTATATCAGTTTTGGAGCCAGACAGACCTGGGAACTAGCCTGACCACTGCCACTTCCCAGCTACAGTGCCCTAGGCAAGAGTTTGTGCCACTGTGGGCCTCAGTTTGCTCCCTATACAAGAATGAGCCATACTGGTCACTCAAAGCTCAGTCCTTAGACCAGTAGCATCAGCATCCCTGGGAATTTGCTAGAAATGCAGCATCTGCTCCCGGACGCCCCGCCCTCCAATCAGTCTAACAAGAGCCCCAGGTGATTCGCATACACATTAAAGTTAAAGAAGCTCTGGTGTAAAGTGGTTAGCAAAGCACAAGACATCTGATAAATGTTCCACAAGGACTGACGATGGTGGTGATTATCATCCTGCCACTGCAAACTTAGCTCTGTGATTTGAGGCAGGTTGAAGGGATGCCTATTTCCCCACCCCTAAAACGAGGGAAATATCAGAACTCATCTCCTAGGGTCGCTGTGAGGATTAAATGAGCTAACTAATGTAAAGCACTTAAAACAGCGCCAGCACACAGTAAGCGCTCCGTAAGCGCTTGCTATAATATCAACTCGAATTGTTCTTAATTATTAATGTTATTTGCCTCACTGCCGGCTGCCGACAGAGGCCGCAGTTGCGGCGCCTCGGGCCTCCCAGAGAGGGGGAGATCCAGAGCTGCGAGCTCAAGCCGAGGCCGCCCGGGCCTCCCAGTCCTCCCGGGTCCGGGGCCCCGGTCAGGAGGCCTCGGGGCGCCCCCGCGCCAGCCCGGAGCCCCGAGCCCACACTCACGCTCTCCAGCACGTCATAATTGGCCTTGATCTGCGCCTCGATCTCCTCCTTGCGCCGTATTAGCTCCTGGATGTCGCTGACCGTCGCCCCGCCGGCCTGCGGGGAGACTCCGCTCTGCCCAGCTGCCTTCTCCGACATCATGGACCGCGGCCCAGGATCCCGGACACCCGGGTTCCCGGCTGCGGACGCCCGAGGAGACTGTGGCTACGGCTCCGCCCGCGGGCCAAAACACCGCAGCCATCCGCGCGCGCGAGGAGAAGCGAGGGGCGTGGTTTGGTCGGTGGGGCGGGGTCACCGGAAGCCACGCCCTGCTGGAACACGTGGTCTTGTGGTGACTCCAAGGAGGGCAGTATGTGGAGAAATGGATTCCTAGTCCCTACCAAGCGCTGGAGCCGACCAGGGCAGGATGATCTCTCCCTAGCTGACTTATAGTCTTAACTCATTCATTAAACTAAAATTTATTGAGCGCCTACTGTATGTATGTGCGAGAGCACTGTGTGGAGCTCCAATTCAGCTCTTCACATCTACACAGCCCAGTGAGGGTTTACAAAACACATTCAGATTCCTTATCCTCGATTTTACAAACCCTACAAGCTTGGGTTGGAATCTGAGCTCTTGCCACTTACTGCAATGTAGTCACCTTAGGTAAATTACTTCACTTCTCTGAGCATCAGTTTCCTTGTCTGTAAATTGGTTCGATATTGATAGCAATCATAGAGCCAACATTTTGCCAAAAAATATTTATTGAATGCCTCCTAGGTGCTGCAGGGGTAGAGACTCAGTGCCTGCCACGTATTAAGGTCTCCATAAGTTTTGGTAAAAATAGTACTTATGATAACAGTAATAGTAATACTAACAATTTTTTGGAAACTTACAATGTGCCAGACACTGTTCTAAGTGCCTTACAGTATTAATTCCACAACTTCATGAAACCAGGATTATTGTTACCCCCATATGACAGCTGAGAAAACCATCTCAGTAACCAACTTGCCCAACTAGCAAAATAAGCGGCCCGGGTTTCAAGCCGGCTTAATGAAACGATGAAACTTAACATCCTAACATGTGTCGCCTAATATTTTGCTCTGAAAAGGATACACCGTCACCCACTAGTATTCAAACATGTTTGCCCTGACTCCAATCATGGACAACAAACAGACAAATCCAAATTGAGGGACATTCTTCAAAACAGCTGGCCTGAACTCTTCATAAAGGTCAGTGTTGTGAAATACACACACACACACACACACACACACACACACACGGAAGCTAGGCAATCACCTAGATTAAAGAACCCTAAAGAGGTGCAACAATTAAATGCAGTGTGCGCTCCTTGATTGGATCCTTGTCCCCTGCCCCCAAAAAAGCTATAAAGGACATTTTTGGGACAGTTGGGGAAATTTGAATATGGATCATATAGTATCAATGTTACATTTCCTGATTTTGATACTTACATAAGAGAAAAAGCACCCGGTAGTATTTAGGGGCAAGAGAGTCAACTTACTTTCAAATAATTCATAAAAAAATATGAATATATATTTGTAGACAAGAGAAGGATAAGGTAAATGTGGCAAAGTGTAAATAATTGGTGACTATGGGTGAAATGTGAACATTCTTTGTACTATCTTTGCAACTTTTCTGTAAGTTTGAAATTATTTCAAAATAAAAAGTTACGAAAATAATCTTTATAAGGAAAACATAAAATCGATTACATTAGGCTTCATATGTTTTATTCAATCATCTCTTTTAAATAAACTAACATTTCTAACGTTGTCCCAAAAAAAGGAAAAGAAAAAAGAGAGACATAATAACTAAAGGCAATGCACAATCCTTGATTGGATATTAGATGTTTTTTTAATAAAAAGCAGCAGCTTTGGGCCAGCCCTGTGGCCTAGTGGTTAGGTTTGGGGTGCTCCACTTTAGATCCCTGGGGCATGGACCTACACCACTCGTCTGTCAGTGGCCATGCTGTGGCAGTGGCTCACATACAAAAAGAGAAAGATTGGCAGTGGTTGTTACGGCGAATTTTCCTCAGCAACAACAACAAAAAAGCAACAGCTTTAAAAGACATTGTTAGGACAACTGGTGAAATTTGAATATGAACTTTATATTAGATTATAGTGTATTGATGTTAAATTTCATCAGTAAGATAATGGTATTGTGATTATATTAGAGAATCTCCTTATTCAAAGGAGATGAATGCTGAAGTATTTAGAGGTGTAGTGTCATGATTTCTGCAACGAATTTGCAGGTGGTTCAGGAAAAAAGCTACACACACACGTATATAAAGGGAGACCGGGGTGAGTGAGCAGGGAGGGAGGGAGAGAGAGAGAGAGGTAAAATGTAACAATAGGTAAATGTCGGTGAAGGGTGTATTGATGTTCATGGAAACTATCTTGCAACTCTTCGGAGGTTTGAAATTTTTCCAAATAAAAAGGGAGGGTAGAAGATTCTCACTTAGGCAATCTGAAAGCAGAGCTATTGTTTAAGTCACTATATTATGTTGTTATTGTCAATATTGTCAATTATTATAATAAACCTAGATCCTCTCCCTTCTACTGCCTTCATAGCTCTCAAAGCCATCCATCACCTCCTCCTCTACTCTCATCCCACCACTCCAATCTTTTTCCAGACCACAGGGCCTCTGAATTTGTCTCAGCTTGTAGGTTGCCCCTTTCATCCATTCTCCACTCAGCCTCCTGAATAACCTACCCAAAGAGTAACATTGTCACTCTGCTGCTTAAAAGCTTTCAATGGCTTTCCAGTGCCCTTCTCTTATTTTTCAAGACCCTTCTGATCCCTGCTTGCCTTTTGACTCTGCCCACATCCCCCCCACCAACACACACACACACACACACACACACACACACACACACACAGTTTATGTTCCAGCCACACTGAACTTCTAGCAGTTTCTGGAACATTTATTGCTCAATCTCTCTTTGCACTGGGTCTTAGCACCAGCTCATCCCTTCTCTAGAATGCCATCTCAGGCCAGGCTGGATTCAGCGCCTCCAAGATCCAACTCAAACATTACCTCGTCTGGGAAACATTCTCCCACTCACTCCAAAGCTGGTCTGTTTACTGCACTTTCCGCCTGGTATCGTAAATGCATGTTGACCTGTGTGTCCCACACACTGAGTACTAAGAGGATGTGGACTGAGGCTTGTTTATCTTGAAATGTTTGACTGAGTGTTTAATAGAGGCTAAGAGAACAATCTTTGCTCCCTCCCCATTCTGGTTGTTCTGGTTCATCTTACCTGCAGTGGCCACAGACAGCCAACAAAGCCTTTGTTTTAGAAAACTGCCAAGATCTAGGAGAACTTAAATTGTTTTGCCTCTTCCAAACATCCGGATCTTGCTCCTTTTCATTTCAGAACGAGAGGGAGGCCAAGAGATACAGAACTAGAAACTAGAGCTGGGAAGCTAGAGCTGCCCCAGCAAGACCTGGGTGGTGGTAAGTCATACTGCCTGCCTTCAGGACTCAGCAAACTTTCCATATTCACCCTCCACTCTGGCCAAGGACCCAGGCAAACTGGCAAGTCAATTATCCTCAGTTCCTGCATCTATAAACCAAGGAGCTCGACTCCAAGGTCCAAAATGATGGCAGGTTTGTGTGAGTTGGCTCACTAAGAGTTTTTAAGAATTTTAAATTAGTTGCTGAATCAGTTCAGGACCCCATCACGAAACACCTGGCACACTCAGAAGGATATTTAAGGGGCATTTAATGAAAGGGCTATTTACACAGTCACAGGCAAGCTTAAGGGAGAAAATAAGAGACGATAAAAGTGTCTGGGACTGGCGACCATGGGGGTCGGATACCACCCCCAGACCTGAAGGGCATGGGGAGGGAGTGGTTTCAGAACCTAGGGAGGGTATAGCCACCCAGCAGGAGTGTAGCCTTGAGTAGAGGAACACAGCTGCTGCTGAAAAAACATCTGGCAGAGAGGGGGCTGGGGAGTAAATACCTCTCCCTTCTCCCCTCTCATCACCTGCTGGAGCCTCTGGCTGGCTGAGAGCAAAGGGCCTGGGGCACGGAGTAGGGCAGGGAGGGAAGAGATTTTGGAAGGGCAAATAGAAGATCCAGCACGGTTGCCAATATTTAAATAGAGAAAGCAGACGCAGAGACCCACAAAGTACATGATCCTGATTTTATACAACCAAGTCAACTGCACCGTATAGGTGTCTATAACATGCTTGTATATGATGGCATGAGAACAGAGAAAGGTGAGGGATTACACATGTGAGATTGTTAATATTTAGTACCTGGGCAGAGTGTGGGGCAGGGAAGAAAACAATTGAAAAAATAGGATATTTATTAATTAATAAATTATGAATTCAGAGTAATTTAACAAAGAAAATAATTGTTAAAAAGCATGAAACTGTATATTCGAGTGAGATAGATCATTGTAGATGCTGTTTCTAATGGGAAGATTTTGTTTGGTTCTAGGGGTTGGTTAAAGTAATTATAATACAGCCATTCAATGAAACACAAACACATTTGATGAACGTAGGTGTTTATTACCATAAAAAGTGTTTGCAAAACATATGTAAAAAATTATGATATAGAAAAGTATCATATCTATATATGTTTATACATTTTAGAAGGTAGTCTGGGTGGATATGACCAAATCATCTATGGTGGTTGTCAACAGATGAAGGATTATGGGTGGATTTGTTTTCTGTATTTTCTTTTTCCTTTTCTTTTTCACTTTTACTTTTCTGTATTTTCTCTTTTTTTCCCCTAAATTAATTTGTATTAATTCTCTTATAAAGAATAAAATAAAACATATATCTGAGCTGGTTAAGCAGGTGTGTTCAGTTTGTGAAAATTCAGAGAATTGTATACTTTTTGCACTTTTCCATGTATATTAATCTTCAATAAAAATATATTTCCCAATATCAAAAATGCACAAAATCATAAAGAAAATTTTAGAACCAATACAGTTTTTTTTCATTGAGATGAGATTCACGTAACATAAAATTAACCATTTTAAACTGAAGGATTCAGTGGCATGTAGTACATTCACAATGTTGCGAACCACCACGTCTATCTAGTTCCAATACATTTTCATCACCCCAAAGGAAACCCTGTATCCATTAGGCACTCACTCCTCATTCCTCCCTCCTCTCAGCCTCTGGCACCAACCAATCTGCGTTCTGTCTCTGTGGATTTACCTATTCTGGATATTTCACATAAACGGAACTGAAATCAATCCAATTTTTAATCAATGGATTTCACATAAAAATTCAAATTCCCAGCTTATTTTTAATAAAATCTGGCCAAACTAGGCCCACATCTCCACAGGCAACAACTGGCTGAAGCTGAGACATCACTGCCCTTTTTGACAAAGCATGAGTATACAACCCCACAATCCCACCCAGCTCTTCTCTCTTCTGTGTGACTCTCCCGGCTCCTGGGCATTTGGGATTCAAGTCCCTGGACTAATGAGTTCTCCAACCCTTTTTATCTGTAAAAATCCTGAGAGTCTCCAGAGGCAGTGAAACACACCAGAAAAAATCAGAGACTTGGACTGGGAATAAGGGAGAATGAATCTCAACTTCACCACTTACTAGTATGAAACACTTAGCTTCTCTGAGCCTCAGTTTCCTAAACTGTAAAATGAGCATAATAATAATACCTACCTCACAGGGTTGTTATGTTAAATGCAAAGCATTGGACACACAGTCACTCCCATCCTTGTAGATAGCAGAGACTCATAACAGCTCTCCCTAATACTCAGAAATGGGAAAAGGAGGCTCCGAGAGGTTAAACAATGTCTTGAAGGCAACTCAGCAAGTTGGAAGCCAAAGCTCCCCTATTACCCTGTGAAGAATGAAAGTCAGTGTTCTCAACTGAAGGGTAGGAGATGTTCAAAAGCTTGGGGACTTTAGATGGTGAGGACACAGGTTCAGTCTGGAAGGGATCAATAGTTGACCTTGAGTAACTTCACCCTCAGCTTATGAAAGTGCTGGAGCCACTGATGTGATGGCAGTTTGGTCTGAGAGGAAAGAGAAAACCGCTTTGATGTGCCCACGGCCTCAATGCCACAGCAGCTGCTCAGCCTCCTTGGTCACTGTTCCCCTCTGTCCAATCATGAGAGCCTCCCATCCCCTTCAACCTCAGGCAACCAGAGCTGTGGAGCAGCTCCTAGCAGCTCAGAACATCCCATTGTTGAATCTTCAGGAGGTTTGTGAACTGGTTTATTTTTTTAAACACCAGTATTATTTAAAATTAAATTATTCTAAAAATAAAATTAAAAAGCAGCAAAAAATTAAATAATATAACCTCAACTAAATAAACTGTGTTAAAAACAAAGATAATGAATGCTCAAATCTCATCACTTCTTAATTATTTTACTACATTTTAGTATTACCCATGCTTTTGTCTCATATCTGTGTGATATGTTACTGCATATGCCATTCTCAACTCCAAGTTCAGTGACCTCATGTTGGTAGCCTGAAGTTGGCCATTCAGAGCATACTGTGGTATTCACCAGGTGCTACAAGTCAAGGCTCAATTTATTGTTTTATTGATTGTCTAGGGCAGGGAAGGACCAACTATGGGCTCCGGGTCCAAATCTGGACAACTGTCTCTTTTTCCTCACCTCCTGTTTTTATAAATAAAGTTTTATTGACACACAGCTACACCAATTCATTTATATAATGCCTTTGGCTGCTTTCACTCCACAACAGCAGAGTTGAATAGTTGAAGCAGAGGCCATATGGCCTTCAAAGCCTGAAATATTTACTATCTAGCTCTTTACAGAAAATGCTTGCCAGGACCTGTTCTAGACTTTAAAAAGTGATAAAGTTCGGATCACAGGCTTCACATACATGTTCCCCCAAAGGATGCTAAGCTCCTTGAAACCCTGAAAGAAGGAATTGGTTTTATGTTTCAACGGCAGCAAACATAGTGTTATAAATGTGGTCCGGATCCAAGTTCTGGCTCAGCATTTTCTAACCACAGTGGACAAGTTATTTGGGCAAGTCTTCATCTTCCTGAGTCTCAGTTTCCTCATCTGTAAAATGGGGGAAATAGTAGTAAGTTGAGAGGATAAAATAGGCACAGTGCTTGGGAGTGGCCCACCAAGGAGGGAGAGGCGGGTATGCTGTCTACCCTACGGACAGGTAGTAAGGGAGTTGTCACAGGATGGTTCTCCAGAAGCAGAGGCTGAGATGGAGCTTGGGGTGCAGGGTGTTTTTAGGGATCTACATCAGCGAAAGGAAGGGGGGAGCCAGATTGGGAAGAAGGAGCAGTCAATGGTAGACGCCCAACAAGGCCTTGGCCAACCCTGCCAGGAGCTCTGGAGACAGACTGCTGGTCAGAGTTGTCCCCCATTGGGCTGAAATGGCCGGACCTTTCTATCCCTGCCATGCTCAGTCCCCAAACGTGGGCTGCCCTGGGAGGAGGGGGCCTTGGTCAAAGTCTCTGCAGCTGCGGCGGGTCCTGTTGGAGCTGACAGCCAGCCACTCTCCCTGCACCCCGGCAGCAAGTCCCTCCTTGAAGGGAGGTGGAGCGGCATGTCTCTGTGCCTACCACAGGGGTGCACTGTCCACAGAGAATTTAAAAATGATAATAAAAACTGCTCAAAGTCTGTTGACTTTATTTTATCATTTTGTGCCAGCAAATCTAAACAACATCAACGCCAGCTGCTGAACAGTCAACTCCCACTGCCCCCCACCCAGTGCCTGATGTTGAATTAGTGCTCACAGATAATGCTGTTGTCGTCGCTATTATTATTATCATTCTCCTTGTGTCAGTCAGGAGTAGTGGCTGTAAATGCCAGAAACCCAACTCCAAGTAGCTTACGCAAAAGATGGAAAATTTTGGCTCACCTAGAAACATGCCTGGAACAGGTTGCTCAGATATCAGGAATCTGCCTGTCTTCTCTCATCCCTGCTTTCTCTGTGCTGTCTTCAGACAGGCATGTTTTCCTCCACAGAGTGAGACATGGCCACCACAGCACCATTCAATCAACTCAGCAAACCTAGAGCTCAGAGAGAGGCTCTTTCTCAAGCAAAAGTCCCAGGGCAAACCCACATTAGCCATCTCTGGTCAGGCACCCATCCCTGAACCAATCACGGGGATTCTCATTGGCCAGTCCATGCTCACTGTCCATGCATTGGCTCACATGCCCCAAACGACATGGACAGAGAAGGGGAAGGAAAAGTGAGATGCTGTACCAACAGAGTAGGAATGGATGCTGGTGAGGCAGCAACAGAGAACAGCCAGGACGCTCCTCAGTGCTTCCAGTGCCAAGCACACCAGACATCCTTCAGACCACATCAGATCCAGTGCACCCACCGCTTGCGCATTTGGGACACTGAAACTCAGAGAGGGGCTGGGAGTGGCCCAAGATCACACAGTCTCCAGAGCTCAGGGATCCTGTATCCCATGCCATCAACTCTCTGGCCCCTCCAGGCCATCACTGATGCCTGGTGATACAGCTGCCTGTCACCCCAAAGCTCAGGCATGTGGGCTCTGTGCCCCAAGAGATAAAGACCAGCCACACCCAGCTGGCCTTGGCCAGCTACACTAGCCTTGATAACAGCCAGACACCCGGGCCAGCCCTCATCCCCTCTGGTCCCAACTGCTGTCTCAGCCCTTGCTTGGGAGGGCTGGGGGGCCTAGTGGGATATAGGGAAGTTCTATCCATGGGCTTGTGCCTCTGAATCTTCATTAGTTCTGTCTGTTTGAGGGTCTATAGTTGTAGATTCTAGGAAACAGAGCACAGGGCTATTTGGCCATTTTTAGGTCCAATTTTAAAATGTAACTAAAGCCTCTTGGTTTACTTATGTCCTCCAAATATAATAAATAATCACAAACAGGTCACTGGGCTGCTCCAGTCCAAGCACAGCCACCATGGACAGCTGAGTTTCCTGCTCAGCTCTCTTCCCCTCACTGACCTTGAGCAGAGGAGGTTTTAAAGTCCTGATGATGTTGCAATTCTGCTATAAAACCATCAATAGCTCCCCATTGCCTCAAAGGCAAAGCTCAAACCCCCTTACCTGGCATTTGAGACCCTTCCACATTCCTTATAATACTAAACGTAATCAGTAACCATTAATTGAGTCTACCACCTGCCAGCCATCAAGCAAAGCACTCTGAATACATTATATCAGATGATCCTCACAACAACCCTATGAGGGAGGTACTATTATAATTCCCATTTTACAGGTGAGGAAACTGAGAGAGGTGAAGTGACTTGACCAAGGTTGCTCAGCTAGTCAGTGATGGAGCCAGGAGCACCCACCTCTGCCTACACAAGGGCTGTGCTCCTCTCTAGCCTGTCTGCAGAGCCCCCTTGCATGCCTGCTGTGCTCCCACCTCCCTCCTTTGCTCACCGTGGACCCCCTGCCAAGCCTGCCCTTTGCTCGGCCACAGGCCAAATGAGGAGGAACCTTCTCCAGGAGCCTGGTTTTCTCCCGCTGCTTGAAAATAGGCTCGAAGCTCATTCCCAAAGCATTTTCCCAAATATCTGAGTAGTGATAGCATGGCTGGAATTGCGTAGCATATAGACTTTGAGAGAGTCAGGCCTGGGTTTGATTCTCAGTTCCGTCACTTTTTAGCTGTGTGACCAAACGCCTTTCTGAGCCTCCATTTTCTAATCTGTAAAATGGGGATGATGATAGCACCTACCTCACCGGTGAGTAAAGGGCATAGCATCTTCTGTGCTTAGCATGGTGCCTGGCACATAAAACAAAGTGACCATAAAATGAGAGTATTTGTTATTATTATTATTATTGTTATCGTTATTATTTAGAAAAAGTACTCTGCCTCCAGAGGTGACAACTTGGAGACAGATCACACTCTTTCAGCTGAAGATCTTTTAGGTTAAACCCAAAGCACAAATGACAAAATAAAAAACAGATAAACTGGACTTCATCAAAATTAAAAACTTTTGTGCTGCACATGATACCATCAAGAAAGTGAAAAGACAACCCACAGAATGGGAAATACTTGTAAATCATATATCTGGGAAGGGATTTGATTCCAGAATATATAAGGAACATTTACAACTCAATAATAAAAATGCAAATAATACAATTTAAAAATAGGCAAAGAATATGAATAGATTTTTCTCTCCCTAGAAGATATGCAAATCGACAATAAGCACATGAAAATCAACATCATTAGCCATCAGGGAAATGCAAATCAAAACCACAATGAGATATCACTTCAATAAGAGATGGGATAACTAGAATAAAAATGATAGACAGTGACAACTGTTAGCAAGGATGTGGAGAAATTGGAACACTTGTGCATTGCTGGTGGGAATGTAAAATGGTGCAGCTGCTCTGGGAAACAGTTTGGCAGTTCCTCACAATGTTAAATATAGAGTTACCATATGACCCAGCAATTCCACTCCGAGGTATACACCCAGGAGAAATGAGAATGTATGCCCACACAAAACTTGTACACAAACGTTCACAGCAGCATTACTCACAATAGTCAAAAAGTGGAGGGGCCGGCCCCGTGGCCTAGTGGTTAAGTTCGGTGCACTCCGCTTCAGCGGCCCAGGTTCAGTTCCCAGGCGTGGACCCACACTACTTGCCAGCAGCCGTGCTGTGGCGGTGACCCACGTACAAAATAGAGGAAGATGGGCACAGATGTTAGCTCAGGGCCAATCTTCCTCAAGCAAAAAAAAGAAAAGTGGAAAACAACCCACTAACTGATGATAATGGATAAATAAAATGTAATATATACATACAATGGTTAGGTTTTCTGAATTCAGTGGCCTTTGTCCCCTGGTGCCTGGAAGGACCTTTCCTGGGTGTCGTGTCCCACATCGGAGGACAAGTGCACAGACTGGAAACCTATCGAGGTCACAACTGAGTAGCAAGGAGGACTAGGAGGGCGAACTTTCTGGCATTTCCCATATAAAGTCTGTATCTTTGAATAGTGGATACAGCAAAAGCCTATTGAAACTGAAAGAATTAACCAAGCGCATTGGGAAGACCCAGTGCAGGAATAAACATGAAGCAATAGTTGATGAACTCTTTGCAAAAATAGCAAAACTTTACAGATGTATTAAAACAGTATTGTTATCTCAAAAGAACCACTTGGGAAGCAAATGTGTTATCCAATAATACAGCCTATAAGGCTGCAAATTTAGAGACCGTGAATTTGGATAAGAACCCAGAGTCAGTTAATAGTCCAGATGAAAGAAAGATTTCTGTGAATTCTGAGCCTTCCAATCCTTCAGAAGAAGCAAGTGGAAAGATTAATTTGTCACAGGACCATGATGAGGCTATTTCCAAAAGGCCATGATCAAAAGAAGCAGTTTCCCCCTTTTGCGAGGGATTGGGAAAGGCACATGAGTATTGTCTGTCCAAGGAAGAGAGGGAGAAAATAAAGTAAGAAGCAACCTGAGAAACGGTATACAGGCCTGGTCCTGACGTCCTGGGAAACCTGTCTCACCAGATGTCACTGGTTTCTTCAATTCTGGGAAATCTTTACTTTCAGGTCACCAGATGGTGTGCAGGTCCAGTCAGGGTTTGGCGCTTTATTTAGCTGTGTCACATGAATCCAAGGGTCTATTCCCCAGAGTTTGGCAGCACAAAGGTTGGTTAGGAGTACCTGAGAGGAGTCTTTCCAATGAGGTTGAAGACAGTCTTTCCGGAGGCATCTTTTCCGGTAGACAAAATCTCCAGGTTGCAAGGTGTGATGCTTAAGGTCTTCGTCTCTCGGGAGCATGCTGTGAAAAAATTACTCCACCAAAGCATGATTATTTTTAACAGAAGCAATTAGGCCTTTAAGCTATTGAAGAATATCTCCTTTTATTAGCTGTGGATCAAAAGAGACAGGAGCCAGGTGCATGGATGTCCTGCAACTATCTCAAAGGGTGAGAGTTTATGCATTCCAAAGGGGTGGATCTGAGATTTAGAAGTACCACTGGCAATGTTTTTGGCCAAGGTATTTGGAGGATCTCTACAAATTTTGCTAATTGAGTCCTAATAGTGCCATTAGTGCGTTCGATTAACCTTGAGGATTGAGGATGGTGAGCACAGGGAAAGTGTTATAAAACTGGCCAAACAGCACAGACTTGTCGAAGTATCTGACCGGTAAAACGCATCCCTCAGTAACTATAAAGTCTAAGAGGAGTTCCCTAGGTAGGGATAACCTTTTCTAACAGAACTTTAGCCACAGAAGAAGGAGTGGCCTATCTACAAGGGAAAGTTTTGGTCCAGTGAGAAAATATACAAACCATGACTAAAACATATTAATATCCACGAGATGGGGGAAACTGTATGAAATTCATTTGTCAAACCTTGAATGGTTCATTGGGCAGTTCAAAGTGTCTGGGAGGAGTATGAACAGGTTTCTCTGGATTGTATTTTGGGCAGGTGGGACAAGTGAGGTAGGCATTTTTGCAGCCTTATTAATATTTCCCCACTAATTTTGGTTCATAAATGCTACCATTTGTCAGTAGACCAATGGTTTAATGCATGGGCAGTGGTAAGTAGTGGGAATTTAAAAATTTCTGGTAAGAGAGGATTGTTGTTTGGCCCAATTTTTTGCCAACGAAGATTTGCCCTGAGTTAACATCTGTGCCAATCTTCTTCTATTTTGTATGTGGGTCACCGCCACAGCATGGCTGCAGACGAATGGTATAGGTCCACACCCAGGAACCGAATCCAGGCTGCCAAAGCGGAGTGCGCT
Source organism: Diceros bicornis minor (assembly GCF_020826845.1). Lineage (NCBI taxonomy): Eukaryota > Metazoa > Chordata > Mammalia > Perissodactyla > Rhinocerotidae > Diceros > Diceros bicornis. The sequence continues at coordinate 8,146,813 of NC_080774.1, forward strand.
GAACTTAACCACCAGGCCACGGGGCTGGCCTCCCAGAATTCTCTTTTTGTATCGAGCCCATAGTTACTAGATTTCCAATATTGCTTTTCCTTTTCTGGGGCCAATTGTTGGGCATCATTAGTTAATTTTTCCAAATTATCATGCGAGGAAACATCCTTTTGGACCATGACAGCAGCGTGGCTACTGGTTTCCTTGAGAGCAGCATTTTTGGTGGAAATATCAGCCAGGTGGTTTCCTTCAGCCTTCAAGGAGTTGAATTTGGAATGCCCAGGGATCTTAATAATAGCCAAGGTGGCTGGCAAGAGTACAGCATCTAATAGATTTTGGACGTGAGAGCCATTTTTAACCTTTCCCCATTAACAGTAAGGAAACCTTGTTGTTTCCACAGCATCTCAAAGTCATGGGCTACACCAAAGGCATATGGACCATTGGTAAAGGTGTTTGTGGTTTTGCCCTTGACTAAAGCACAAGGCCCAGTAAAAGCATATAATTCAGGCTGTTGGGCAGAAGTAGCCAAAGGTAAAGGTGTTGCCTCAACGACTTCAAGAGGAGCTGTAACAGCACACCCAGCACGATATTTACCATTGTCATCTTTTAAATAGGAACCATCAGTAAACCACGTAACATCTGCACTGGTTAAAGAAATGTTTTGTAAATTATTACAGGGAGTCAAGAGGTGATCTGTCTGCAACAAGCAGTTGTTGGGGGTTTCATCAGTGAAGGAGGGGAGAAGAATAGCTGGGTTGAGCTCATTACAAAGAGAAAGAGTTACGTGAGGAGCGGTTAGCAAAAGGATTTCATAGGAGGTGAGATGACTGATGGAAAGGGGTTGAGTGTGATGGGAATTTAGAAGGGCTTCTACTTCGTGGGGCACAAAGATGGTTAAAGGAGATCCCAGGATTATTCCTTTGGTGGCCTTGATCAAAAGGGCAGTGGCAGGAATGGCCCTAAGACAAGGGGGATGTCCTTGTGCCACAGGGTCCAATTGTTGGCTATAATACCCTACGGGTCCGACGATGGCCCCATGTTTTTGAGTGAGTACTCCAAGGGCATTCCCTTCCTTCTCACATACAAAAGGAAAAAGGCGAGCTGATAACTAGGATGTCCACAGGCAGGGGCTTTATCAGGCTTCTCTTCAAGGCCCCAAAGCTATGTCCTCTTGATCCCCTCAAAGAATAGGGTCAGGTTTGTTGTTTTTTAGTAAAACATACAGGGGCTAGGCCATAAGAGAGAAATTTGGAATCCAGTTTCAACAGTAGCCAACTAGCCTGAGAAAACCTCGTAATCAGTGCTTCGTTTTAGGTTTGGGGAAGTCCAGGATGCTATGAAGCTTACCTGGATCCAAACATAGTCCTTGTTGTGAGATCAGGTGCCCTAATGTTGAACCTGAGTTTGAGCAAACTGCAATTTTTCTTTGGAGACTTTATGTCCCTTTAAGGCTAAATGTTTCAACAGATGGATTCTGTCTTCCTGTGAAGAGGTTTGAGATGGGGAGAAGAGAAGCAAATCATCTATGTATTGTAACAAAATAGAGCCTGCAGAAAACTATATCAACTAAATCATCCCTTAAGCTTTGTGAAGAGTAAGACGGACTTTCTGTGAAACCCTGGGGCATTACCGTCCAGGAGTGCTGCCATTTTTTCCAAGTGAAGGCAAAAAGATATTAGCTAGCCTCAGCAAGTGGAATACTAAAAAATGCACTGCAATTACAGTGAAAATTTTACTTTCAGCGGGAATGGATGTCAGTAGCATAAGGGGGTTAGGAACAACAGGGTGCCGAGCGATGACAATGTTATTTACTGCTCAGAGGTCCTGGATAAAACTCCATCCCCGGCCATTGGGTTTTCTTATAATATTGGGGTATTTCAGGGACCAGTACAGGGGATAATGAGGCCCTGAACCTTGTAATCTTCTATTATGGGCTTGATGCCTTGAAGGGCTTCTTTATTTATAGGGTGTTGATTTACTCTGGAGAGAGGTTTTGAGGGATCTATTTGAATCCTAATGGGAGGTGCACTGTAGATTCTGTCAATATCAGCTGAAGATTTTGCCCATAAAGAGGATGGTAGCTGATCCAATAGAGACAGATGATCAGTATCCCCAGACTCAGCTATAGTACCGTCAGAGACAGAGCAAATAAAAGAAGTTGAAGCGTCATTTAATTCACCTGATTGGATATTTTGATTGCTACTGTCAAATTCTAGAATTATTTTCCCCTTTTGGGAGAAAGAAATTCCAGCATGATACTTTTCTTAGAAATCTCGGCCTAAAAAATGAATTGGGGCAGAGCAACTAAGGAGAAAAGGGTGTGTGTCTCTCAAAGGGCCTAAACAAAAGGGAAAAGTTTCAGAGACAGGAACCTGTGGAGGTTTATTAGAGACGCCACTATCTGAACCGTTTTAGTACTCCAAGGCTGGGACTGCTCTAGAGCAGTGAGGTTGACCATCGAGAGTGTAGCTCTGTCGATAAGGACAGAGAGAAATTCATCCCCAATCTGAAGAGCGGTTTCTCTGAGCCGATTACGGGGGAGGATTGAGAAGAGCCTCTGTAGTTCCTTGGAGCCCCATCTGATAGGTGCAGAGGAAGAAGGAGCCAGGAGAGATTCAGAGAAGGGAAGTTCAGCAAGATATTTAGAATGGGGAAATTGAGGGGCTGACCCATGGCTTAGCAGCTAAGTGCGCGCACTCCGCTACTGGCGGCCCGGGTTCAGATCCCGGGCGCGCACCCACGCACCACTTCTCCGGCCATGCTGAGGCCACGTCCCACATATAGCAAGTGGAAGGATGTGCAACTATGACATACAACTATCTACTGGGGCTTTGGGGAAAAAAAGGAGGAGGACTGGCAATAGACGTTAGCTCAGAGCCTGTCTTCCTCAGCAAAAAAAAAAAAAAAAAGAGGAGGATTAGCATGGATGTTAGCTCAGGGCTGATCTTCCTCACACACAAAAAAAAGGATGGGGAAATTGAGAACATAGAGGAGGTGGAGGGGGTGCAGAAGGGAAGGAGGAAGATGGCACGGAAGCAGGCCTAAGCATAAGGTGGCTGCCATGAGTCAGGAGACAAAGAAAATGGGGAAAGGGAAAGAGAGGCCTTGGAAGGCATTTTGTCTTTCTTTAATTGTTGGTTTTCCTCAGTTAACTTAGAAATCGTATTTTGCAAAGAACCAATTTTAGACTCCTGAAAACGTTTGGAAGTCTTAAAACACCAATCAAAATAGGTGTCCCATTCAGTTGTGACAACTTGAGAGCCATGGCTATCTAATTCAGTTTTGCAAAAAGTAAGTTTGGGGAGATCGAAATGTCCTTTGGTGATCTAAATTACTGTTGGTTAACTCAGTCCATTTAGTTAGAAACGATGCATGAGGGTGGACTGCAATTTTTTTTTTTTTTTTGTGAGGAGGACTAGCCCTGAGCTAACATTTGACGCCAATCCTCCCCTTTTTTTTTTTTTCTTGAGGAAGATTGGCCCTGGGCTAACATCCGTGCCCATCCTCCTCCCCTTTATATGGGACACCGCCACAGCATGGCTTGACAAGCGGTGCATTGGTGCGTGCCCAGGATCCGAACCTGTGAACCCTAGGCCACCGCAGCAGAGTGTGCACACTTAACCGCTGCGCCACCGGGCCGGCCCCTGGACCTCAATTTTTCATATAAAACTGGCCAGGGGTCCCTGAAGAGGGAGTGCCCTCAAAGCATTTAGATAAATAGGATCCCATTTCTCAGAGGTTTTTCTCCAGAGCAAAAGAAAAATTCCTCAACAGCCTGCAGGCCAAATAACAGCACAGTTCCAATAGGAACAGCCCATTTCTAAAGGAGTCAGGCCAAAGTCTAATTGAGTCCTCACAAAACAGACAAAACTTTTAAAACAGAAAGGACGAAGCCTTTATAAAACCAAAAAAACAGATCCCGAATAAAGCTTGAAGAGCTCAAAACACAAAAAGAGAGCAGAGCTCGAATCCAGGAGAAAACTGACCTTCAAACTCCAGGGTCAGCTTGACGGGCTCTGTGGATATCAGCACCTGTTTTTGCTCACCAGCCTCCAAGTGTCAGGTCTTCTCTGGATCCCACTTCTCTGACACCAAATGATGTCATCCTAAAAAAAATAAAACAGCCAGTTATTTATACCAGTGTCAATGCAAATATCCAATAGACATTCTATAGATAAGAAAGATAAGGTGAGTTTTACTCGAGCTGAGCTGAGGACTAGCCCAGGAATGCAGTCTGCACAAAGGAAGAAAGCGTTCTGGAGAAGCATGATTTTCAGTAGTTTTATCCCTTTTTAGAACAAAGAACATACATCAAACATGTCAAGGATACATATTCCTCAAAGTTTCAAAGAGATACCTAGTTACAGATTAGCAGGTCAACATGACCCTGATGTTTGGGAAAGGAAACTTATCTTCAAAGGAGTACTGATACGGCGGGTAGGAAAGGTAGTATGCATCCCTATCTTCAAAGAGTATATTCTTCACTTTGGGATAGTGTTTAATGCTTTCTTTACTTTAATGATTAAAGATGTACAATGTATGTTTGACAGGCCTTAAGTCAGGTTTCTTTAGTGCATATACATTTCAGGGCGAATCAGGTTTACAATAGAGTAGCTTCCCCGTATACCTCAATACGTGAAAATTTCTTATCAGCTGCAAAATGGGTTTATTCAAGAATAGCAGAGGATTGCAATTCGGGACAAGCAAGTTATAGCAAAAGCCATAGGTAACTTCAGCAAGCAAAGAAGAGGAACGTTATTCTATAGAGAAAAAGGAGGAAGTTAGGAGGGGTTGTTTTGAACAAAGGTCCATTGGTGGAAAGAGAGAGTTCAGGGTGGTGACAGTTTCTCATTGGCTGAGTTGCTGGGGTGGTTGATTTCTTGTTGGGGATGCAATGTATATCTTTTCTTGTTGGGGTCCGTAATCGACAATTCTTCCTATAATTGACGAGTGGTAATGCTAGAACAGCTCCCACTTCTGGCCCCCCAACTCCATTTTAAATGAGGTTTCCTTTATTCAGTTTCATACCCTCAAAAAGCCGCATTTACAAATTTGTAAATCATGATGTGAGTCATGTAAATATTATTTGCTGCAGAACCAGGAAGGACAATTAGACACAGAGAGAAGGAAATAAACTCTTCGGTCACTAAGCCTGGGGTGCTCTCAAAAGCAGAACATTCCAAATGGCATGACTGAACTATTTAAACTCCATCCAGTGGCTGAGAATCGTTGGCACGTTTTACACTGTGGAAAATTCAAATAAACTGTAAGAACAAAAATGAAAAACATCCCTAAACAGTAGTTTTTTACACATATGGTAACTTTTCATACACACTGTTCTGTACCTTGCCTTGTGTGTGTGTGTGTGTGTGAGGAAGATGAGCCCTGAGCTAACATCTGATGCCAATCCTCCTCTTTTTTCTGAGAAAGCTTGGCCCTGGGCTAACATCCATGCCCATCTTCCTCTACTTTATATGGGATGCTGCCACAGCATGGCTGGACAAGCAGTGCCTCAGTGCACGCCCAGGATCCGAACCGGCAAACCCCGAGCCGCCGCAGAAGCGTGCACACCTAACTGCTTGCGCCACCGGCCCGCCCCTTGCCTTTTTTTTTTTAAACTTAACAATGTATCTTGCTCTTTCCCCACCTCTACGTAGAAAATTTCTTCATTCTTTTTAATAGTTAATGTTTCCTTGTATTTAACCAATCTCCTATTGATGGATATTTAGGTTGTTTATAATATTTTCTACCATAAATCGTGGTAGATGAACCATTGCAAATGAACAGCCTTATAAATGAGGATGGGAATTCACGTGGCTATTACTTATAGCAGGAATTCTTAACCTTTTCTTTTTTGGAGCCATGGACACATTTGGAAGTCTTGTGAAGCCTCTGCCTGGTACAATGTACCAAAATTACAGAGTCCCAGAGGCAAGCCGGTACTCACCATAAAGTACATTGTACAGTTTAGGCATGGTGAGACGTTCTTATCAGAGAATGCTGGGAACTCTCCAGAAATCCACATTTCCAGATGGTAGGCAACCTTGTAAGCAGGCCTTTCTCAGAACTGCTAGGTTAACTCTTTTCTGCACAATCCCTTTGCCCTTGGCCAAGGCATCTTTACAGCAAAATTATGATCAATAGGACACACGGCGCAGGGTGAAACCAATGTGTAACGTTGAACTCAATTATGCTCTTCAGAGATGCTGGACTCAGCCAGGTAAAACGAATCCCATGCATCATAAAGGTTTATCTTAGAAAGGGAGGTGGATTCCGCTTCAAGTTTTTGTATGAGCCTTTCTTTACCTGAGCAGAGGCATCTATTCAGGAACAGCACAACTGTGGCCAGTAAGTTGAAGCTGCTCTGAATGCCTTCCAGGGCAGAGGCAACGAATATCATGATAGTGAGGGGACTCACACAAGATGTACAATCCCAGAGGGCGCACGTGGTCCCCTCAGAAACACAGAGTTTACAACATTAAGGCATCCCAGGCAGGGCATGCATTAATCTGAAAGTTTCAAAGTATCAGGGTCCCCATATGGCCCCCCATCATGTGACCTCCCATCTTAGGGTTCTCACTTCAGTCCAAATAGTTCTGTAGAGTCTTTGTTTTCAGAAAGACTGCTTGAGGCAGTCCAGACCATTTTGCTTATCCATGACTCGGGTGGATCCCTGGAGGTGTTCTTCATGGAGACTGCAGGAGCTGAGCCACCCGCTGCTCTCAGGTGAGATACTTGGCTCGGCATCCGAATTCAAAGCTCACAGCTGCTTGGGAAGGCAGCAAGGGGACTTTCCCTTCAGGAAGAGAGGGAAGCTTCCAGAACAGTTCTGGAAACCCAAGATCAGTAACGCTCTCTCCTCCCCTCCCCTGAGCCTCTCAGGTCCTGGGTTTTGTTTTTCTCTGTTGTTAAGAAACCAGTGTGTCCCATTCAGTAATTAAAACTTTACTCTTTTTGGGCCGGCCCTGTGGCTTAGCGGTTGAGTGCACGCGCTCCGCTACTAGTGGCCCGGGTTCGGATCCCGGGCGCGCACCGACGCACCGCTTCTCCGGCCATGCTGAGGCCATGTCCCACATACAGCAACTAGAAGGATGTGCAGCTATGACATACAACTATCTACCGGGGCTTTGGGGGAAAAAAGGAGGAGGATTGGCAATAGATGTTATCTCAGAGCCAGTCTTCCTGAGCAAAAAGAGGAGGATTAGCATGGGTATTAGCTCAGGGCTGATCTTCCTCAAAAAAAAAAAAAAAACTGACAGAGAGAAGTTAAGATGGCGGCGTAAGCAGAATCTGAACTCACCTCCTCCCGTGGACACAGCCAATTTACAACTACTCGTGGAAAAATTACCCCTGAGAGAGAACTGAAAACTGGACAAGAGGAACTCCTGCAACAACGGACAATCCTAAGTGAGGTGGAAGAGGCAGAAACAACCTTCTGGAGAGAAAAAATGCCGCCTTCACAAGCCGCAGAACCTCACGGCCGCTTGGGAGCAGCCCACAGGTACGCAGCCTCCCTGGAGGAGCGGGACCCTGAGCCAGGGAGCGCCCCCGCTGTGGGCATTTTGTGGACCCAGCACAGTCGAGACGAGTGGCAGAATATCTGACTTTGCCTGCTACTAAAACATTGGGGAGTACCCCCAGAAAAGCTGGCTCACAAAGAAATTAAAACCGGCTCTTAAAGGGCCCATGCGCAAACACACCCATTTCAGAAAGCAACCTAAAATCACCAGAAAGAAAGGTGCACAGTGCTTTGGTGAAAAGAAACTCACCTGATAGGCCCTGAGTGCATCTCGGTGAGAGATGAGACCTCTCCAGGGACGGGAACATTGCAGCGGCCATTGTTGTGGCCTGGTGTGGGTGTGCTGACACAGATGCCATTGGAGTTCACCCTGTGGCCTGCTAGCCCAGGTCTGCCCCACCCACTAGAGCACCGATTTAATCCAGCTCAGCCAGGGCAGGCAGCCCACCCTAGAGACTGGCCCCACCCAACAACAAGTCCTCAGGCAACTTGTGGGCCTGCATAGATTGGTGATTGGATTCTCTGCAGCCTGGCAACTGAGCCCACTTCAGTGGGGCAGGGCGTGCACAAGGAGCAGGTGGAGAGTGTGGGGTGGTGGAGGAGTGTGTGGGGCTCCAGCCCTGGAGAGACTGGGTCTACTTCAGGAGGTCGGGGCACGCACATGGGGCAGGACTGTGTTGACTGTGTGTGTGGACCTGTGGGCGGCAGGGCTTGTCAGCTGCAGAAGACTTGTGATTCTCAAAGACCAACATAGGGGGTTTGCCCCACCTTCCAAAGCCTGAAACAATTGGGTGCTCCCATGCCTGAGGCCAGCCCCACCCCCGGCTGCAATCCTCAGAGAGCTGACAAGAGACCTAAAGGCTGGAGGCTTATAGCAATTGTAAGCCCCTGAGCCTAACAACCTGCCACACTGGGGGCCTACTCACTTAAAAGAAATACTGCAACACAAATGTGGTATTAGAACTTGCAGCCAACTGTGCTGGGGCTCCCCACACCTGATAAAGAGACTGAAGGGCCTACAACAACTACAAACAGCTGAGCATTACAACAGCTGACCAGGAGCATAACTCAGCCTCCCTGGGTGCATACAGGGAGAGCAAACAGGCCGCAACAGAAGGACACACGTAGCCCACATAGGGGTCACCCCTGGAACATTGAGAACTGAGGGAAGCACACTGCAGGCCTCCTAAGACATCACTTATATAAGGTCACCTATCCAAGAGCAGGAGACATAGCTGACCTACCTAATACATAGACACAAGCACAGGGACAGAGGCAAAATGAGGAGGCAAAGGAATACATTCCAAGTAAGAGAACAGGACAAAACCCCAGAAAAGGAACTAAGCAAAACAGAAATGAGCAACCTACCCGACAGAGAGTTCAAACTAAGAGTGTTAAGGATGCTCACTGATCTGGGGAGAAGAAGAGATGAACTCAGTGAGAATGTCAACAAAGAAATGGAAGATATAAAAAAGAACCAATCAGAAATGAAGAATACAATACTGGAAATGAAAAATTCACTAGAGGGACTCAAAAGCAGAGTAGAGGATACAGAAGAACAGATCTGCGAGCTGGAAGAAAGACTAGAAGAAATTACCCAAGCTGAACAGGTAAAAGAGAAAAGAATTAAAAGGAGTGAGGACAGTCTAAGGGACCTCTGGGACAACATCAAGCGCACTAACATTCGTGTTATAGGTGTCCCAGAAGGAGAAGAGTGAGACAAAGGGGCAGAGAATCTATTTCAAGAAATAATAGATGAAAACTTCCCTAACCTAAGGAAGGAAACAGACATCCAGGTACAGGAAGCACAGAGAGCCCCAAACAAGATAAACCCAAAGAGGCCCACACCAAGATATATCATATTCAAAATGTCCAGAATTAAAGAGAGAATCCTAAAAGCCGCAAGAGAAAGACAAGTTACCTACAAAGGAAACCCCATAAGGCTATCAGCTGACTTCTCAGCAGAAACCTTACAGGCTAGAAGAGAGTGGCACGATATATTTAAAGTGCTAAAAGGAAAAAACTTACAGCCAAGAATACTCTACCCAGCAAGGTTATCATTCAAAATGGAAGGAGAGATCAAAAATTTCCCAGACAAGCAAAAATTAAAGGAGTTTGTCACCAAGAAACCAGTGCTACAAGAAATGTTAAAGGGACTGATTTAAGGGGAAAAGAGAAGACCACAAATAGGAAAAATTATCTATTTCCATGATAAGAGGGTAATGGATACAAATGCATAAAAAAGAGGTTAGATATGATATCAAAAACACGAGGGAGGAGGGGACTTAAAGAGTAGAGCTTTCAGACAGAGGTCAAACTAAAGAGACCATCAATTCTGTATAGAAGGAGAAAGGAACAGAGAAGGACTACTAAAACACTGAGGAAAAAAAAGTTAAAAAATGGCAGTAAGTACATACTTATCAATAGCTACTTTAAACATCAATGGACTAAATGCTCCAGTTAAAAGGCATAGGGTGGCTGATTGGATAAAACAACAAGACCCATATATATGCTGCATACAAGAGACACACTTCAGACCCAAAGACACTCACAAACTGAAAGTGAAGGGATGGAAAAAGATACTCCACGCAAATGGCAATGAAAAGAAAGCTGGAGTAGCAGTACTCATATCAGACAAAATAGACTTTAAAACAAAAACTGTAAAAAGAGACAAAGAAGGGCATTACATAATGATCAAGGGAACAATCCAACAAGAGGATATAAAACTTGTAAAGATCTATGCACCCAATGTAGGTGCACCTAAATATATAAAGCAATTATTAACAGACATAAAAAAAGAAATAGACAGTAACACAATAATAATAGGGGACTTTAACACTCCACTTACACCAATGGATAGATCATCCAAACAGAAGATCAATAAGGAAACATTGGCCTTAAATGACACACTAGAACAGATGGACCTAGTAGATATATACAGAGCATTCCATCCAAAAACCAAAGAATACACGTTCTTTTCAAATGCACATGGAACATTCTCCAGGATTGATCACATATTAGGGCACAAAACAAGTCTACATAAATTTAAGAAGATTGAAATAATACCAAGCATCTTTTCCGACCACAACGGTATGAAACTGGAAATCAACTATAGGAAGAAAATCAGAAAAGCCACAAATATGTGGAGATTAAACAAAATGCTACTGAACAACAACTGGGTCAACGAAGAAATCAAAGAAGAAATCAAAAAATACCTGGAGACAAATGAAAATGAAAATACGACATGCCAGAATTTATGGGATACAGCAAAAGCGGTTCTAAGAGGGAAGTTTATAGCAATACAGGCCTATCTCAACAAACAAGAAAAATCTCAAATAAACAATCTAACAATGCACCTAAAGGAACTGGAAAAAGAAGAACAAACAAAGCCCAAAATCAGTAGAAGAAGGGAAATAATAAAAATCAGAGCAGAAATAAATGAAATAGAGACTAAAAAAACAATAGAAAAAAATTAACAAAACCAAAAGCTGGTTCTTTGAAAAGATAAACCAAATTGACAAACTTTTAGCTAGACTCACCAAGAAAAAAAGAGAGAAGGCAGAAATAAGTAAAATCAGAAATGAAAGGGGAGAAATTACAACAGACACCTCAGAAATACAGAAGATTATAAGAGAATACTATGAAAAGCTATATGCCAACCAATTCGACAATCTGGAAGAAATGGATAAATTCTTAGAATCATACAACCTTCCAAAACTGGATCAAGAAGAAGTAGAGAATTTGAATAGACCAATCACCAGTAAGGAGATCGAAACAGTAATCAAAAACCTCCCCAAAAATAAAAGTCCAGAACCAGATGGCTTCCCTGGTAAATTCTACCAAACATTCAAAGAAGACTTAATACCTATCCTTCTCAAACTCTTCCAAAAAATTGAGGAGGGGGGGAAGCTCCCTAACTCATTCTACGAAACCGACATTACCCTGATACCAAAACCAGACAAGGACAACACAAAAAAAGAAAATTACAGGCCAATATCACTGATGAACATCGATGCAAAAATCCTCAACACAATACTAGCAAATTGCATACAACAATACATTAAAAAGATTATAACCATGATCAGGTGGGATTTATTCCAGGTATGCAGGGATGGTTTAACATTCACAAATCAATCAACGTGATACACCACATTAATAAAATGAAGAATAAAAATCACATGATCATCTCAATAGATGCAGAGAAGGCATTTGACAAGATACAGCAACCATTTATGATAAAAACTCTGAATAAAATGGGTATAGAAGGAAAGTACCTCAACATAATAAAGGCCATATATGACAAACCCACAGCTAATATCATCCTCAATGGTGAAAAACTGAAACCTATCCCTCTAAGAACAGGAGCCAGACAAGGATGCCCACTGTCACCACTCCTATTTAACATAGTATTGGAAGTCCTAGCCAGAGCAATCAGGCAAGAAAAAAAAATAAAAGGGATCCAAATTGGAAAGGAAGAAGTGAAACTCTCACTATTTGCAGATGACATGATTTTATATATAGAAAACCCTAAAGAATCCACCAGAAAACTTTTAGAAGTAATAAACGAATATGGTAAAGTTGCAGGATACAAAATCAACATACAAAAATCAGTTGCATTTCTATACAGTAACAACGAAGTAGCAGAAAGAGAAATTAAGAATACAATCCCACTTACAATTGCAACAAAAAGAATAAAATACCTAGGAATAAACGTAACCAAGGAGGTGAAAGATCTGTACACTGAAAACTATAAAACATTGCTGAAAGAAACTGAAGACGACACAAAGAAATGGAAAGATATTCCGTGCTCTTGGATTGGAAGAATTAATATAGTTAAGATGTCCATACTTCCTAAAGCAATCTATAGATGCAATGCAATCCCTATCAAAGTTCCAACAACATTTTTCACAGAAATAGAACAAATAATCCTAAAATTTATATGGAACAACGAAAGACCCCGAATAGCTAAAGGAATCCTGAGAAAAAAGAACAAAGCTGGAGGTATCACACTCCCTGGTTTCAAAATATGCTACAAAGCTATAGTCACCAAAACAGCATGGTACTGGCACAAAAACAGACACACGGATCAATGGAATAGAATCGAAAGCCCAGAAATAAACCCACACATCTATGGACAGCTAATCTTTGACAAAGGAGCCAAGAACATACAATGGAGAAAAGAAAGTCTCTTCAACAAATGGTGTTGGGAAAACTGGACAGGCACATGCAAAAAAATGAAAGTAGACCCTTACCTTACACCATACGCAAAAATTAACTCAAAATGGATTAAAGACTTGAATGTAAGACCTGAAACTATGAAACTTCTAGAAGAAAACATAGGCAGTACTCTCTTCGACATCGGTCTTAGCAACATATTTTCAAGCACCATGTCTGACCGGGCAAGAGAAACAATAGAAAAAATAAACAAATGGGACTACATCACCTAAAAAGCTTCTGCACAGCAAAGGAAACCATCAACAAAATGAAAAGACAACCAGTTGTTAAACTGGGAGAAGATATTTGCAAACCATACATCTGATAAGGGTTTAATCTCCAAAATATATAAAGAACTCATGCATCTCAACAACAAAAAAACTACCAACCCAATTAAAAAATGGGCAAAAGACCTGAACAGACATTTCTCCAAAGAAGATATAGATGGCCAACAGACACATGAAAAGATGTTCAAAATCATTAACTCTCAGGGAAATGCAAATCAAAACTACAATGAGATATCACCTCACGCCCGTCAGAATGGCTATAATTAACAAGACAGGAAACAACATGTGTTGGAGAGGATGTGGAGAGAAGGGAACTCTCATACACTGCTGGTGGGAGTGCAAACTGGTGCAGCCACTATGGAAAACAGTATGGAGATTCCTCAAAAAATCAAGGATAGAACTACCATATGATCCAGCTATTCCACTGCTGGGTATTTATCCAAAGAACTTGAAAACACCAATGCGTAAAGATACATGCACCCCTGTGTTCATTGCAGCGTTATTCACAATAGCCAAGACTTGGAAGCAACCTAAGTGCCCACCAAGGGACGAATGGATAAAGAAGCTGTGGTATATATACACAATGGAATACTACTCAGCCATAAGAAACGATGAAATCCAGCCATTTGTGACAACATGGATGGACATTGAGGGTATTATGCAAAGTGAAATAAGTCAGAGGGAGAAGGTCAAATACCATATGATTTCCTTCATTAAGTAGTAGATAATAACAACAATAAACAAACACATAGAGACAGAGATTGGATTGGTGGTTACCAGAGGGGAAGGGGGGAGGGAGGAGGGCAAAAGGGAAAATTTGGCACATGTGTGCGGTGATGGGTTGTAATTAGTATTTGGGTGGTGAACATGACGTAATCTATGCAGAAATAGAAGTATAATGATGCACACCTGAAATCTATGCAATGTTATAAACCAATGTTACTGCAATAAACAAAAATTTAAAAAGAAAAAAAAAAACAAAGATTAGGGTGTGGACATCTTTGGGAGTGGGCATTATTTGAGCTATTACATTACTATATTTTTCTTTACATTTTGAATTTGTACCATATATATGTATTATCTATTTGAATAAATAACTAAAATTAAAAAAAAACTGACAGCACTGCATTTAAAAGAAAACTTTACTCTTTTTCAATCATCTCCTACCCTCCCCCAGACCTTTGTCTGGAAGGGGTCGTACACAAGAGGGACAAAAGCATTTTCACAGAAAAACACGTTTATGCAACTGATCCAGAAAGACTCATGAGATTCAGAAAGTGGTTAGCGTGAAATCCTGCATTTTCAAAAATGTTCAGAATGGGTTTATGTAATTCCCCTCCCCTTTCATCCTGATCATTGATCTAGTGAGCAGCCTAGAAAAGATAATGTCTTTCAGGGGGAAAATTGCATTGAACAGCCTAACTTACTAAGATGAGCGTTGCTGGAGAAAGTGAGGGAGGTAGAGGCAGCCTATCAGTCCATTGATGGAAACTGCAACTCATCACCAAGTCGAATACAACGATCAATAGCAGTGAGACAGGCCCCATCTGTCAGGAGTGGATGGGAGGGTCACAGTCCCTGTGCCGGGCCCTCACCCAACTTGCTGCTCTGGGCAGGACTCACAGTTAGGAATGCAGTCAGTCTGCACCAGAATTGGAGAGCTGATCAGCAGCTGGTTTAAACGGTCCTATCATCATGGATATTTCTAAGCACCCAGACGGTCCAGTAGCATTTACGATGTTTTCACGGCATGTGGTCCCACAGAGAGGTGTCCCAAATCTGCCACAGTCCTAGATCGCAGCCCTGTTCATTGAGTGGAGCGATTTCACCCAAGTTTAGCTCGTGCAAAGGCTGAGACCGCTCGTAGAAGACAGCGGCAGATTTCGCTTCGAGTCCGGTCCGGGCAATTGGGATTTGTGAATTCAGGATTCCAAAAAAGTCAGCGACAAAAAAAGGTAACTGTGTGAGGTGACGGATATGTTCATTAGCTTGATTGTAGTCAACAGTTCATAATGTATACATATATCAAAACATCACCTTGTACACCTTAAATATAGACCATTTTTGTCAGTTATTCCTCAATAAAGCCAGGAAACAAAGAGCCAGCAGCTTTTCCTGTGCCGCAGCAAAGCTGAGATGCTGCAGCCAAGCCAGCCAGCTGTGTCCCAAGTTCAAGAGACGATCAAGAGACGATCAAGGCTTTCCTAAGGCCTTTTTGTCGTGTTAGTCTTAGAGTCCAAGTTGACCCCCTCAAAAATATGCACATCAGCTGGAAAATCATCTCTAAAGGCTGGATATGTGATTTCACAGGAGCTCATTAGCAACTACAAACTGCTTTTTCAAACGTCAAAAGTGTATCTCCATCTGGAGATGGCCTCTCTTTTAAATGCTGTCTCCCTTTTGTTTCCAGAAGGGTCCAATAGGCAAAAATCATCAGTTACCAAGACTTGTTCTGTTTTCAATACTCAAAGAATTCAAATTCCAAGGTGCCCACGTGGCAAATGCAAGAAAGTTGTGTTCCAATGACACTTTTTTCTGCAGCTTGCCCTGATGTGATGATTTCTCTAGCACTTATGAAATTACAAGCATATAATATTTTACATCAATTTTCATCATACATTCAGATGTAATAACTATAAAATACAAAACCATTAAAAAAAATTCCTCCCCCTTTATTTTCATTGCACGTTGCCTTAAACTCCTAGAAGTAAATTCAGCTTTTGGGGGTGGGGGGGGCTGCTGCAGCATCCCCTCATTATCCCCCCTCTGGTTTATCTACAGCTTCGCGCCAGCCCTAGGAACTAATTTAAAACATTTTTCCTCCCACTTGAAAGAGAGAATAATGCAAACTTTCAACACTTTAAGTCCACCCAAAGTTCACCTTTGGGGATGTTTGGGCCCTTTCTCCTCCCACCTTGAGAGAACAAAAACCAAAGGTATCACCCACGTTGGGCTTTCCCCGTTGTTTTAGCCAGAGCAGCCAAGAGAGGCCAAGACACCCAGCTAGTCGTGGCTTCTGGGGTCCATGTCTCCGTGTTAAACCCCAGAGGTAATTCTGACCTCTCACAAGAGATTCAGCCCCTGCTCATGCTGCCGTCTCACACACGGGCAGCTCCACAGCCACCCAGGCATCTAAGGCTTGTCACCCATTCCAGGAGGCCATGCAGACTGCCCCATGGCCCCTGGGCAGGTACCGAGTGCTCGGAGGACTCACTGGGCCCAGCATATAGTCATTCTTACGGCTCAGATGTATTACAACAAAAGGAGACAGCAAAATCAGCCCAGGGAAATGGTGCATAAGTGAAGTCCAAAGGGAACCAGGTGCAAGCTGCCCAGAGTCTTCTCCCAGTGGGGTCACACGGGATGTACTACATTCCTCCGGCGAGGGATTGTGAAACGCTGTCTACCAGGGAAGCTTGCCTGAGCCTAAGACTCCAGGGTTTTTATTGTAGGTACCTGCCGCATAGCATGTACCCAAATCGCAGACTCCCAGGTGTTCAGCATAAACCACATTGCTTGTACAAATAGTTTAGGCCCAGTGAGCCACTCTCGTCATTTCTGGGAATGGCAGGAAACTTCCTGAAATTCAAGTTCCTCAGTGCCAACCAAGGCTCAAGCCTGCAGTGTTTACTGTTGTCTGCACACCAAGGGACAGTGGAGGATGTCCTATGAGCCCATCTGAATAGTGAGCTCCGTGAGCAAGGCCTCTGAAACCTAGCTTGTAGCTCAAGTGGGGCAGAAAGTAACAAGTCAGCAACAAAGAGCAGAGACAGCCATACCCAGCCATTGCTAACCTGTTATCCAACTGGGCCCAGCCTGAGACTGAGCATCTGGGAGGGGACACGGGGGCTCCAGAGACTGGACCCTGCAGGTTCCCCCTCCCCAGTCTCTGCCTGCAGTTGGGAGAGCTACCTAGGAGTGTATCCAGACTGTGACTGAGACCCAGAGTGTTTCTGGAAGCAAAGTCCAGAGGGTAGAAGGGACAGAGCCACCAGCCCTGCCCAGCTGAGCCAGACACCGGCCCTCAGCACCCCGAGGCTGCTGACGACATGCTTTCTTGATTCAGTAAACATTGACTTTGTGCCTAGGACACAAGCCAGGCCAGGCTCTGGGAGCGAAGATTTGAGTTGGCCACTGCAAGCAAGAGGCAAGATGTTCCTCCTCACCTAGGGGGGTGGGAGGGCTGCACTGAGCCCTTCTCCCCTGGTGGAACTTCCTGGCCTGTGAGGTCCACTCTGGGACTGCCTCCACTCTGGTTTTCTCAGTTGGAAACCTAGACCCAAGGAGCTGGGGTGGGCAAGGCACCCCAGAAGGGGCAGAATAAGGAGGTGGGACCACCTCGCTTGCCTCCAGATTTGCCCTGAAAACAGAGAAAAGAAGGGAGAAAGTGTCTGGACTGGTGGAATGAGATCCAACTTCAGAAGCAAATAGGTCAGAGTTTGGATCTCTGTTCTTACCAGCTCTGCGACCTCTCAGACATATGTTCGCCAATCTGGGCCTCAGTTTCCCCACCAGTCCAGTGGGAATATCAATATCTCCTATTTGTGTATAAGGCAATGCAGCAGTAAAAGGTGTGGGCTCTATAGTCAGAATAACTTGGTTCACGTTCTTGTCCTACTCTGCCACTCGCTAACTACATGGCCTAGAAAAGGTCTCCAACCATCCAGGGCCCCACTCCCTGCATTGCTGGCTAAAGCTGACAGGCAGGGCTTAACTTAGCCTCAGACCTGGGGCTGGAGAGTTCTGAGAGGGCTTCTTGGAGAAGGTGGAAACTTGAGAGAGGCCCAGGGGGCCTGGCACGCTGAGGAAGGTAGGGGAGGGGTCCTTCCTGGTAGAGCCTGGCTCTGCTCCCTGGTGGGGAGGGAGAGACATGGGAGGGAGGAAGGAAGGAAAGAGGGAAGTAGTCTCAGGCACTTTCTTGCTGTTTGTCAGTTTTTCTCATCTGAAAAATGGGAATGTTGGACCGAATGCTCTTTGAGGTCATTACTAGCCATGATGATCTGTTTTTCTGTATTTAAAAAAAAAAAAAAAAAGGCTGGGGCTGGCCCCGTGGCATAGTGCTTAAGTTCAGCTCACTCTGCTTGGGTGGCCTGGGTTCACGGGTTCGGATCCCGGATGCGGATCCACACCACTTGTCAGCCACGCTGCAGTGGCAACCCACACACACAACAGAGGGAGACTGGCACAGATGCTAGCTTAGGGTGACTCTTCCTCAAGCAAAAAATGAGGAAGATTGGCAACAGTTGTTAGCTTGGAGTGAATTTCCTCAGCAGAAAAAAAAAAGAAAAAAAAGCCTGATGCAAGACATTTGGGGAGCCAAAATGCGAGAGGGTAGGGGGTACCCGTAGCACAGTCATGGGCTAAGACTGTCAGCATCAGAGGCTGGAAAAAGAGTTTCCAGGCAATGAGGCTGGTTGATAAAGTCAGTTCCCTGGGAAGGGGGCAAGATGGCTCAGCAATGAAGTTCCTGAGGACTGGAGTGAAGCTAGAGGCAGGGGGCTGTCCAGGAGCCCTCAGGTAAATGCCATGGCTGACCAGCAGTCACCACTCCATCTTCCAGGAAAGTGAGACCTGAGGACTCAGGTGTGAGGATGCTGGGGAGAGCCCTGGCCTTCCTCTTCCCAGAACCATCGGCTCCACCTTCCCACCACTCTGGAGATACTGAGAAGCTGAGGCAGGGCCATAACCTCTTTCCTGATACTCAGGCTGTGACAACGTCAAGGCCCCCTATTCTCCATCAGCCCCCCAAAACCCCAAAGAAACATAAGTAATCATAGCTAACATTAACAGAGATCTCACTGTGTCTAAGGCTCTATTTCAAAGACTTATGCTTAATCTGATTTAATCACCATCCCACTATTATTGCTTCCATTTTACGGATGGGGAGATTGAGGTTCAAATGGGTTCCGTGACTTTCCCCACTCACATAGTATGTAGCAGATCCAGGACTCAAACTCCCACGCCCATGCCTCTCACCACTATGGAATACAAACCTTTTATCTAAATATAAACCACACACTTGCTATGCAAACAGGGCTTCAAGACTAGTCCCTAATCTCCCTACAAATTCTCCCTAAATAAGAATTCCGGAGCCACCACTGCACTCAGGCTGCCCTTGGCTTCTGAGTTTTGAATTCTGGAGGGCAGAGATCGCAGTCTCAGCCGGGGATACTGGAAAGAGCGTGCCCTTGGCTTCTTGCCCTGGCCCTGCCCCCCAATGGCTAGTGGCCTTGGGGGAGTCACTCCCCACTCTGGGCCTGACAGCATCGCCCTGTCCAATGAGGCCGTGGCTGGATTAGAGGCCCCCAGGCCTGGGACCGTCCAGGGTTGGGATCAGCTCCCACTCCCAGGAAGGCCAAGGGGCCAGGGGCGGGACCTGCTCGGTGTTAAATATTTGTGTCCAGCACTCTGCCAGCCTCTTGTCCCAATCTTCCAGTAGGAGTCTGACCAAGATCAACCATGGTAAGTGCCTGCCTGGAGCCATGGCAGCCTTCCTCCAGTGGTACCATCTGCAGTGAGACTTCCAGAAATACCTTGTGTCCGAGCTTCCAAGTCTTACTGTCCTTTTCTTTCTCCTTAGACGACTTACAGCAACAAAGGAGAAAAGGTGAGCAGGAGGGGAAATGTGGGGTCTGGGTCTGGAAGGGGGTCAGAGTCCTGAGAGACTGGGATGCCAGCAAAGAGCAGGAGAGGAATAACTACAATGGACATGTGATGTCCATGATATGCACACTCAAGTTCATCTCTGGCCCCCCCAGAAGGAGCTGGACTCAACCTTGCCTGCCTAAGAAAAACTTTGACCTCTTCTTAAATTCCTACTAATCTCTTAAGCCTGTCTGGAAGATCTTTCTAAGGTCTAATTTAAATCTTTGTTGCTGTAGCATAATGCTGTTTCCCTCTGTGAAACCTGGGCACGCCTCCTGAGGGAGCTCCCCAATCCTGAACCCCCAGGAGCTCAATTTCTACATGAGAAACCTCTTTTGAGGTTTGGCAAGGCTGTGGGGGGTTTGGTGTCTCCCTGGTTCTGGGATTGAGCCTGTGACAAGGGAGGCGGCTAGGGGACACCTCCCCAGCTGCACTTTTCTAGACCCACTTCTAGGGACTCAGCCTCACCCCTTCTCTCCTTCTGCAGCCTGAGAGAGGCCGATTCCTCCACTTCCACTCCGTGACCTTCTGGGTTGGCAACGCCAAGCAGGTAGAAAGTGGTGCGAGGTCTTGGAGTGGACAGAGGGCAGGCAGGAGAACCTCCTGGACAGGGCAGCCCTCCAGCCGGGTCTGTGATTGGCCCCTGGGAGGGGAGGATCAGGGCCAGTATCAGAAAGGACAGACACTCTTTGGATCCTGTGTACACAATCAGGGCCGCGGACCCCAGCAGGAAACTTACCCGAGGTCAGAATGGGCCAGCAAGCAGCCTTTCTTCCCAGGAAGAACTCTGCACCTGGAGCAACAGGGCAAACAGGCTGAGGGGTCTAGAGGCTCTCAGCTGGGGACCCCCAAGGCTGGCCCTTCAACCCTTGTGAATCTGGTTGCAACTCTGTGATTCAGGCTGCATCATTCTACTGCAATAAGATGGGCTTCGAACCACTAGCCTACAAGGGCCTGGAGACCGGTTCCCGGGAGGTGGTCAGCCACGTGATCAAGCAAGAGAAGGTGAGTCCCTGCCCCAGGACTCCCACTCACCCAGGAGGCCAGCCTCTCTCCCCCTGCTGGTCTCTGAGCTTCCTGAGGGCCCTGGCACCTCTGGGTGAAGTAGACCGGAAGGCCCCTTTCTCCAGGCAGGCCCAATCCTCTTCCAGGATGCCTGGCGTGGCTAGGGGAGCACGGGCTGGCCCCTCCACCCGGCACCTTTGTACAACACGCAATAGGGACCTTCTTAGTTTTGTCTCCTTCTTGGCCTGGCCCGGTGCTGGCCTCACAGACATTCAGGAAAAGCTGGCAGAGGCCTCGACGTCAGAGCTGGAAGTCTGAGCAGTGCCCTGGTCCATGGGACTCCCAGGGCTCTCCCCCATGGGGACGCCTGACCCAGCAGCTTGTCTCAGGACTCCAGGCGGGTCTGGCACGCGAGAAGCCCCCATCCCTCAGGACCAGGGTGGGAAGCTAAGGCAGAGAAGGGACTGGAACCCAGGGACAAGGAGTCCTGCCTGGCTGGGAGGGGTAATCTGGTCCTAACGCCCCTCCAGGGGTATCTCACTGGTGGGCAGGGAGGAGAGGATGGAGGCGCACTCATCTGAGCCACCAGCTCACCTCCTTTCTTCTCTATTTCTCAGATTATATTTGTCTTCTCCTCCGCCCTCAACCCCTGGAACAAAGGTGAGGGGGCCCCGGGGGGTTTGGGGTGGCAGGAGGTGGAGACATGGTACTGTCGGTGGGGTTGGGGTTCAGAGAGGGGGCCTCAGCTGAGAAGGAGATGGAGCCCAGAAGGCTGAGAGCACAGGTGAGGGGGCCATGACTCCAGTGCCACCCACCTCCCCTGCTGGCCACAGAGATGGGCGATCACCTGGTGAAACATGGCGACGGAGTGAAGGATATCGCCTTTGAGGTGGAAGATTGTGACTACATCGTGCAGGTGAGACCGCACCTGGTCTGGCACAGAGATGAAGCAATAAGGCTTGGCCTGCCCTCTGTCTGCTGTTGGGACCCCTATAAGTCAGGGCTGGAGGGACACTGCCATGTCACAGTGATGAGCCCAGACACTGATGTGACACACACCTGAGTTCCAGGGTGCCCTGCCCCTTACTCACTGTGAGTTCCTCTCTCTGAGCCTGTTTCCACATCTGCAAAATGGGGATAACCACAGCACCTATCGCGCTGAGTTGTGACCAAGAGGAAATGAGATCATAATTACCATTTCTTGAGCACGACTCTGAACCCAACACTGTACTCAAGAGGCAGTTTAGAGGTTCAGAGCGCAGATTCCAGAGGCAGACCGCCTGGGTCTGAATCTTATTAGCTGTGTGACACTGGGCAAGTGACTTAACTTCTCTGTGCCTCACTTTCCTCACCTGTAAAATGGAGCTGATAATAGTGCCTTTCGTATACTGTTGCCATGAGGATTAAAGAGCTTAACACCTACAACAGGGCCTGACATGTGATAACAATAGACATGTAGTAAGTAAGGTTTTTCTAAATAAATGCATGAATCATGCGTGTGAGGCACTTGGCAGAGGGTCTGACACACAGTAGGTACTCAATAAATGCAGCTTGTATTCTTCTTATCCAACCACCCTTTTTACAGATGAGGAAACTGAGGACTGGAGAGGGGGAAGGACCACAGAGTGAGTTAGCAAGGCAGGACAGACCCCTGCTCCCACCTGGTTTGTCTCCCATAGCCCTAACTCTGGGCCTGGGCCTCAGTTTCCCTATCTGCCAAATGGGCATGAAGCACAGGTATTGGGGTGACAACTGAAGGAGCTGGGGTTCCTGCCTGGGGCAGGGAAAACTGGAGGAGGCTGCCGCGGGACCATGCAGAGGCGACCCAGCAGGAGCTCCGGGAGGGTCCAGCGCTGACAGCCTCCCCTACCCCATCTCCTCTGCAGAAAGCCCGGGAACAGGGTGCCAAAATCGTGCGGGAGCCCTGGGTTGAGCAAGATAAGTTTGGGAAGGTGAAGCTTGCTGTGCTGCAAACGGTAAGTTAACTTGGGTGCCCCACCCCTCCTGTTGTCAGCACCCACTGAGATGCCCAGATTCCCCCTCTCGGCAGCCCCCAACTCCATTATGTCACCCCACCCTCGTGCCTCAAAGCACAGACAGTCTCCCTCAAGTCTGACCACCTGTAAGTCTTGGCCAGTGTGCAGAGGCTGGTGAGAGCTACCGGTCACCCCTGGGGCTTCCTTTCCTCCCCAGCAGGGGTGACAGCACAGGGTGTAAGGTGCAGGCAGGGGCTCTGAAGAAAGGGGAAGGGTGGGGTCTGGGGAAGCCCCATCCCGCACTAGCTGTGTGACTCTGGGCAAATCTCTTCACGTCTCTGCGACTCCGTTTAAATGAGCAGGGACTGGAGCTGGACCCTAACCCACACTCCTTAACCTTTCTGTGCCTCAGTGTCTTCAGCTCTAACCTAGGGCTGTTGCGAGGATCACGTGAGACCATTCGCGTACAGCCCTTAGAACAACAGGGCCCGGCATATCGTAGACACACAGCAAAGGTTACCAGGTCTGTCTGGCCTCTGTTACTGTCATCCACAGAGAGTCATAGGCCCTACCTCCTCAAGATTAAACATAACTTAAAGACTGTTAAGATGACTGAAAGAGCCCTTTGGTATAATTGATGCAATGCCCTCATCCATCCTTCATTTAGTCCACACATTTTTACTGAGCACCTACTATGAGCCAGGCACTGCCCTGGGTGCTGGGGACACCATGACGAGCAAAGCAGCATCCCTGTCCTCACAGAGCGTCCGGTCCCGTGGGGCAGACAGACTGTCAAAGAAATTCCCAAACAAATGACAGATTGCAGTTCATTTCAGAAAGGGGGGTAACTTGCCCCAGATCACACACCGAGTTAGGGCCCCACCTGGGTTGGAACCCAGGGCTGTGCCGGCGCCGTGATGCACGGCCTGGCCTCAGCGGGGATGGGAGCACAGGGGCCGAGCCAGGCTGTTTCCGCCCACAGTACGGGGACACGACACACACCCTGGTGGAGAAGATGAACTACACCGGCCGGTTCTTGCCTGGATTCGAGGCCCCAATATTCAGGGACCCTGTGCTCTCCAAGCTGTGAGTGCCTCTCTCCTCGATGCAGACGGGCTTCTCTAAGGGGGCAGAGCATTGGGCGCCTGCCTGGGAGCTCCTGAGGGTCCCCAAGCGTGGCTTGAAGAGGCGGCATAGAGGCTAAGAGCATAGGCTCTAGAATCAGGCTGCCTGGGTTCAAATCCCAGCTCTGTCACATAGTAGCTATTTAACCTCAGCAAGTTACTTTATTCCTCTATGCCTCAGTTTCTTCATCTGTAAAAAGGGGCTAGTAATTGTGTGTGAGGTGACAAAAATAGAGTGCCCGTAGTAAGTGCTACATACGTGTGAGCTATTATTGTTGTTGAGGGGCCAGTGGGCCGGGGGTGGGGGGTTCAGGGTGTAGCCTTGTCCTCACCCCCACCCATCCCTCTCCCAGGCCCAACTGCAGTCTTGAGATAATCGATCACATCGTGGGAAACCAGCCTGATCAGGAGATGGAGTCGGCCTCTGAATGGTGAGTCCCCGGCCTAAGCCCTTCCCACAAAGGTGACAGGCCCTCACAGTGGACAGGCCCACGCCCCACTTCTTGTTGGGAAATAAAGAGCAAGGTGGAGGGAAGTTAGCCTGAGGTCACCAATTCATCTGCTCCCTGTAAAGCTGTCACCATGGAGACCAGAGGATGTAAGGCCCAAAGTGATCCACAGGTCCTCCCTCTGAGGAACCTGAGAGAATCGGCACGGGGGCTCTCAAAGTCCAGGAAGCTTGGAGGAAGACTGTCACCGCCCAAACAGCACCCTTGTGCAAATCAGATGCAGAGACCCTTCTCGAAGCCCTCCCATCCTGGAGTGCTAGCAGGCTGCCATACTACGGATCTTGTTACTAGACACTTTACTTCCACCTGCAGGAAAATTGTCACAATAAAGGTACAAATCTGCGACACATATGATGTGAATGGTGGTTCCTTTATGGCGCCTGCTCAGGGAACAAATTCTAGAAGGTGGAAATAGGGGCGGGGAGCCAGTCCTCAGCTCGCACTCAGAGCCGACGTGTCCCTCCGGCCACCCTGCAGGTACCTGAGGAACCTGCAGTTCCACCGTTTCTGGTCCGTGGATGACACGCAGGTGCACACAGAATACAGCTCTCTGCGTTCCATCGTGGTGGCCAATTACGAGGAGTCCATCAAAATGCCCATTAATGAGCCAGCACCGGGCAGGAAGAAGTCCCAGATCCAGGTGGGGCCTGCCCTGGGCCCTGGGGGCCTGGTTGGGAAAAAGAGAGCAGGAAGAGGTTTGAGGGCTCTCGTGGGGGCAGGGTGTGGGGGATGGGGGCCAATGACAGTAGTTTCCTTGTTTCCCTCCTGCAGGAATATGTGGACTATAACGGGGGCGCTGGGGTCCAGCACATCGCTCTCAAGACCCAAGACATCATCTCGGCGGTTAGAAACCCATTCCTGGCCCTAACTCACCTCCCACTCGGCTCCAGAGGCAATCTCTGCAAAGTAGAGGGGGCTGGGGGTTTGCGGTCCTGGGCCCCTTTCACCGGCCCAGAGGGCTGACAGGGCTCCCCTACTGGTGCCTGCCACTTGGGTGCAGGCACATTCCCTCCCTGGAGAGCTTGGTCTCTGCAGAACACACTTGGCTTTAGACGTAGCAGGTGCCAGAGTAACAGGAAGCCTGAATTCTAGTCCCGGTTCTGCAAGTGACTGACTATCTGTGTGTCCCTGGGGGAGTCACCCCCCCTCTCTGGGCTTCAGTTGCCTCACCTTGAAAATGAGGCTACTAGGCTACAAGATCCATTAGGTCCTTTGAGCCAAACTAAATGTCCTGAGTCTGTGGACCCAGCCCGTGGGGAGGAGGCTGGGGCTACCTGTTCCTTATGGGACAGAGTATGGCAGAGTGGACAATAGCCTGGACTGTCCCATTCAATCCTGGCCCAACCAAGAATTCACTGCGTGACCTCGGCAACTTCATTCATTCATTCATTCATTCGCTCAGTAGATGATTAATGAGCACCCGTTATGTGCCAGGCACTGTTTTAGGTACTTGGGATACATCAGGCAATAGTGTCTGCCCTTACAGAGGCAGAAAATGAAATAAGGAAAACACGTGTTAGATGATAGTGCGTGCTCTGGAGGAAAATAAAGCAGGCCAACGGGAGAGGGAGGGTGAAGGACACGGTGTTTTTAAGCAGGGCGGTCACAAATGGCCTCACTGAGAGGGAGACTTGAGAATGCAGAGTTGAAAGAGGAGAAGGATGTGGAAATCTGGGAAAAGTGCTCCAGGCAGAAGGGACCAGCAGGGCAGAGGAAGGTTGAAGGAACAGCAGGAAGGTCAGTGTGGCTGGGGCAGAATGAGCAAGCAGAGCAGGGTAGGAGACGAGGTCAGAAGCCAGGAGTGGGGCAGACGGTGGGAGCTATCATGAGAGCTTTGAATGTGACTCTGAGGTGGGACACCACGGTGGGGTAAGCAGAGGGATGACATTATTTGACTTGTATTTTAATAAAATCACTTTGGCTGCTATGTTGAAAATAGATCTTTAATCTCTCAGTGCCTCAGTTTCCCCAGCTATGAAATGGGGATGATAATTGTCCAGGTGTCTCAAAAGATGCCTACATGGACGTAATGAGGTAACACATTGAAAGTGCTGGGGACAGGCAGAGTGAGCGTTCCATACATGGTAGCAACGCCTGTTCTTCCTAGGGGGGCCCACAAGGCCTAGGGGAGGAAGGGCATGAGGTCACACTGCATCCTGGCCATTGCAGGGAGCTAGGATAGGGACCCTGCCTCCTCCTGGCCCAGCACCTCCACCTGGCTGGGGGTGCTGAGCGTGGAGGAAGGAGGCTAACCCTGACCCTGCTCTAAGACAGATTCGCCACTTGAGAGAGAGAGGCGTGGAGTTCTTGGCTGTTCCGTCCACATACTACAGACAACTGCGGGAGAATCTCAAGTCAGCCAAGATCCGGGTGAAGGAGAGCCTCGATGTCCTGGAGGTGAGGCTAGTGCAGGATGCTCGGTCAGCTGGGGAGAACGAGCCCCGAGCTCCATCTCGCCTCACAAATATTGTCTAAGCCTGTACCCTCCATCAGGCTCCAGGACACAGAGGGAAAACCAGACCATGTCCCTGCCATCATGGGACATGCATTCTAGTGGCGAGACAGACGACAAACAAGTCACACAAACACCATCAGAGACAGAGATGGTGCTGTGCAGAAAGTTGAAACAGGCTATGACAGAGGGACCTACAGTTACTTTACAGGAGGTGATCAGGGAGGACCTCTCTGAGGAAGTGACATTTCAGTGGAATCTAGATGATGAGAGGGAGTTGGCGGTGTGAAGGGCTGGGGAAAGAGTGGTCCTGGTAGAGGGAACAGCAAGTGCAAAGGTCCTGAGGCCGGAGTAAGCTCCGAGTGTCTGAGGAACAGAAAGCCTCGAGAGGATGAAAGGAAGTGTTTGAGGAGTGACCTTGCTCATAGACTTAGGCAGGGGCCGATTCCTCTTGTACGCTATTTAGGAGTTTGGATTTTGTTCTTCTGTGACCAGAAACCACTGGAGGGTTTTGGGGTTTTGTTTTTAACAGCTTTATTGATATATAAGTCACATAACACATAAGTCACTCTTTTCAAGTGTGCAATTCAGCACACTGAATTTTAGCCATTCACTGTGTTGCACAACCATCATCAAAATCAATTTTAGAACATTTTCATCACTCTAAAAAGAACCTTCACACTCCATAGCCATCACCTCCCCATCCCTCCATTCCTCCTCCCCCAACCCCAGCCCTAGGCAACCATTTATCTATCTTCTGTCTCTACAGATTTGCCTTTACTGAACATGTCATACGAACGGAGTCATACAATATAGGGTCTTTCGTGTCTGGCTTCTTTCACTCGGCATACACATGTCACAGTGTAGCATGTGTCAGTACTGCATTCCTTTCTATGGCAGAACGGCAGAATACCCATTGCATGGGTAAATCACATTTTGCTTACCCATTCATCAGCTGATGGACATTTGGGTTGTTTCCGCTTTTTGGCTATTGTGAATAATGCTGCTATGATCGTTCATGTACAAGTTTTTGTGTGAACACATGTTTTTAATTTTCTTGGGTCTACACCTAGGAGTGGAATTGCTCTAACTCACCTTTTGAGGAACTGCCAGTTTTCCACCGCAGCTGTACCATTTTACTTTCCCATCAGCAACATATGAGGGTTCCGATTTCCACTGGAGGGTTTTAAACATGGGATCTGACTTTTCAAAGATCCTACTGATGTCTGTGGAGGGGGATGGATTGTAAGGAGGCGAGGAGGGAGACCTGTGTAGAGGCCCCTGGCGTGGTCCAGGCCAGCCTTGATGGTGGCCTACACAGGGACTGTGGCACGAGGTGGTAACGGGACAATTTGGGGATCTATTTGGAGGTGTCTGGAACTGCTGGAGAAAGGGCCTTTCCCGGCTTTGGGGGTGCAGGAGCCTCTATGGACTTTCTAAGGATCCCACTATGCCAGCCGCCCCATAACCCAGCCCCGTGTCTCCCACCCAGGAGCTGAAAATCTTGGTGGACTATGACGAGAAGGGCTACCTCCTGCAGATCTTCACCAAGCCCATGCAGGACCGGCCCACGCTCTTCCTGGAAGTCATCCAGCGCCACAACCACCAGGTATCGCCTGTCCCCAGCAAGCCCGAGGGCATGCAGGGTAGCACGGTTGGCTTTCTGGTCACTTCCTCTCTCCCGCTCCAGGGTTTTGGAGCCGGCAACTTCAACTCACTGTTCAAGGCTTTCGAAGAGGAGCAGGACCTGCGGGGCAACCTCACCGACATGGACACCAACGAGGTGGTGCCCGGCAAGTAGGCCCCGCCGGTCCCGCCTGCCCCGCCCGCCGGCGCAGGGTGGGCCACGCCCCCTAGTCTTGGAACAGGCCCACCCCACAGGCCCCGAACCGCAAGCCCTCCTTAGTGGCCATTCCCTTTAGACTCCGCCCACCAGCCGGCTCCGGGACCTCCCCCAAGGCTCCGCCCACCTCCTGACCACGCCCCCTCCCTGCTCCCGCCCTCCGGAATAAAGCCGACCTGGGTCCCGCGCGGTGGTCTGGTGTTTGCGCCGGGCTGGAGCGGTGACGCCCTTTGGCCGCCAGGGGGAGCTCAGGGCGGCAGCGCTGCAGGAGGCGTCCGCGTTAGGGGTTCGGAGGCCAGAAGGCGCCGGGTGCAAGCGCTTTGCTAAAGACGGCGCCGGTTGGGGGGAATTCTGGAACCAAGGGGTGCAGAGGGCTTACCACTCATAGAGTGGTAAAGGCTATTAGGAAAATAAAGCAGGTGATGAGATTGTGTGGAGATGAAGCTGGGAGGGGGACTAATTTCCATCGAGGGACGGCCTCTCTGGGGAGGTGACATTTGGGAGCCACGCACCGGAAAATCTGGGGAAAGAGCATCCTAGGAAGAGGAAACAGCAAGAGTAAAGGCCGTAGGGTGGGATCGTGCTTGATAGCGTCCTGTCTGATGGCTTTATGATCTCTGAAGATAAACTGTCCCCAACTTTGCTGCCCTGAGCCCAAACTTCTGGGCATAGGAGGGGGGAGGGTGTTAGCCAAGGGACTTCGGGGCAGCATCCTTGCTCAGCAACCACAGGACATGGTTCCTGGTCTGAGAGGGAGAGCAGGTAGGAGGGATCTGAGCCCCTCAGCTTCTGCCCTCTGCCTTCAGCGTGGGAGTCACCCCTCCCCCCACTCCCATGCAGCTCCACTCCCCTCAGCCTTGCTCCCAGTGAGGACTCCCTTTGGAAAGAGGCTAGTTCATACTCAAGTGTGAGTGACCCTTGCAAAGAAATGACACAGTTGGGAGAGGAGCTACTGGTCCTAAAACTCTTACAAGGAAATTTTTCTTCAAAACCAGAGAAGAGAAGGTGGGGACAAATTGGGTCTCTTTCCTTCTGCTTCTGATGCTGGACAGCCCTCCCTGAGGATGAGTCAACTCAGAATAGGAGCAGGTGGATCTCAGTATAAGAAGAAAATCTGAGTTAGTATAACGGGGAATTGGGGGATTTTTTTCAGGTTAGAGAAGTCAGGACTTCTGGGATCATGCACTTCAGAAATGAAAAGAACAGCAGTGAGAAGCCAGAGGAACAATGGCAGGCCCCCGTGCTGCTAGTTAAAAATACCCTCCCTCTATTTTCCCATGGCTTATGCAAAGAAGGGAAATTCTGTACCCCAAGAGGTTGCAAACTGGTGGCTGATGGGCCAAATCTGGCTCACAGATGTATTTTATTTTGTTTGCCTGGTTTTAAACAAATTTGAGTCAACATTTCAGAAGGCTGAAATATTTCACATACGAATTCTAGGATTCTGGTTCTTCTTGGAACACCCGGGCATTCTAGGCTTGCTTTCCTACCCAGCAACAATCAGCTGGTGCCAGGCCATGGGTGCTTCTTTAGATGGGGCATGAGCAGAGCAGATTTGCATCATCTGAGCACAAACTAGGGAGCCGGATTGCCTGGGTTCACACCCCAGATCAGCCGCTTGCCAGCTGTGTGAACTTGGGCAAGCGACCTCTCAGTACCTCGGTTTTCCTCATCTGTTAAATGGGGATGATAACAATACCCACCTCCTAGTGCTGCTGTGAGTTTAATATCAAAGATGTTTAAAACAGTGGCTGGCATCGTGTCAGTGCTGTGTGTGCTCTTGTTATTTCTGGCAAGGGGCCTAGGGGAGGGGCTCTTGCCCAAGTCTACCTGGCATCTCCCACCCCACCCTAGTCTGCCCTGTGCATGCAGATGTCTGGAGTTGGAGCCCCCACAGCAGAACCAGTGAAGGAAGGACTTATCCTGTGGGACTGAGGAGGGGCAGAGGGAGAGGTGGATGGATTTGAAGAATATGGGAAAAGGAGAACCATCGACTTGGTAGCTGAGGGAAAAGGAGAAGGCCAGGATTTCCAGGTGTCGAGCTCAGGTAACCTGTGGCAGCCGTGGTGGGTGGAGGTGAGGAGTAGGAGTGCCACTGACAGAGGTGGAAAATACGGCAGGAGGAGCAGGTTTGAGAGGGAAGTCAAAGGAAACTCAAACTTGGATGTGTTTTCCTCGTGTGCCTTGGCCTGGACGCCCTGGGTTGTCCTCGTGCTGCCCTGCAAGGCCCTACAGCATCTGCCTCCCTCATTCCCCCACTTGGTACCTCTCGGACCTCATTTCCTTTACTTTCCCCTTCCCTCACTCAGCTGCAGCCACGCAGGCCCCCTTGGTGGTCCTCACATACACCAGGTGGGCTCCTGCCTCAGGACCTTTGCACACATTGCTCCTTCTGCCTGGAATACCCTTCCCCCAGCTGTTCACAGGGCAGACTCCCTTATCTCCTTTGAGTTTTGTTCACATGTCAGTTAAGTGCACTTTCCTGACCACACTCTTTAAAATTTCACTCCCCTCCCAACTGACACCCTCTTCTCGTAGCTATTTTTCTCCTTACTATAGCATTTGTTCATGTTTGACTCACCCACAAGAACACAATTACTATGAAGACAGGGAGTGTCTTTTCTCTGTTCCTATATCCCCAGTGTCTAGAGGAGTATCTGGCACATAGTGGTGCTCAATAAATATTGGTTGAATGAATGAATGAATGGCCAGCAGCTGCCTCTATCTTCTTTCCTGGCCCTGCCTGACCCTCAGCTCATTTTCTGTTCCCACAAATCCACCTTCCGTGGTGTTCACCTGTTCAGACGTACAATTCTGAAAACCAGCCCAGCACTAGCGGATATCTACCCTGCCTTCATTTCTTTGCTCACAAGTGAGACTGCAAAGAACATTCTTGTCCATATTGTTGCCTGCTTGTGGCTGTTACGCTCAATTC
Organism: Diceros bicornis minor; assembly: GCF_020826845.1. Classification (NCBI taxonomy): domain Eukaryota; kingdom Metazoa; phylum Chordata; class Mammalia; order Perissodactyla; family Rhinocerotidae; genus Diceros; species Diceros bicornis. The sequence goes on from NC_080774.1 coordinate 8,178,310, forward strand.
CTGATAGTGGAATATTTCGGCCGAGTCTATGTGCATTTTAAGGCCTGATTGTGGACAGCTAATGTTTCTTCCTCAAGGTTGCAGCTGTTTATGCTCCCACTAATGGTGCATGAGTGCCCCCCGCCACGTGCTCACCAACACTGGGTATTTTCCAATTTCTGATATTTGCCACTTGACAGGGGAAGCGGCATTGCGGTATAATTTGCATTTCTCTAGTAAGAAGTGAGGCGCGGCATTTTTTCGGTCATGCTGCTTCTTGCTGAGGTTTTGTGTCTCTCCTTCTCTGGGATGAGTAGACATCGTCTAACAAACTCTCTGTGGCCCCCCAGTTACCCCGCCACTGGCTCAGGCAGTCGAGACCTACCAGGGCACGGGACCTCTGGAATACCACAAACACCACCCACGTTGAATTCTTCCCAACTCGTGACTATTTTGTCATCCCCCTCCCCCCTCAACTGCAGACCAGAGCGATGTCTCCTTGAGTGGTAAACATTTTTGAGGTGCCACCTTTCCAAGCTCAAGTGAAAGCAACAGGATACTCATTTCCTTAACTGCAGACCATTAGCATCGTTAGATACCTAAGGTTTTAAAAGTTCTGGAAGGAAAATTTAAAAGCTGTGAAAGGTCTAGTCTGACTACAACTTGGCCCAGTTCATGGAATCCACCTACAGGCTCAGAGTTTAAGAACTGCTGGTCTGAGTGGACCACACCTTACCTAGCTCCTTGCACCCCCTGAGCTCAGCCAGCCTCCCCTCCATGTGAGCAGGGTGGGCCCCCAACAGACAGAAAGATGGAGGAGAGGGAGAGAGAGGAGAGCAAGAGAGATGGCGTATCTGTAAGAAAAGTCAGTATATTTATGGTTTGCTTTATAAAAGTTACTATAATACAATGGTACATAGTATTGAATTCACAAAAATATGAACAAATATTTACAGCAAGACACACCCACAACGGAAACACTTCTCTTCAAAACAAGTTACATACGGATGACAGAGTCTATATGCACAAACATACCTAAAACTTATGGGTTCTCTTCTTTGTGGGAGGAGGGGGGCAGTGGGGAGGGACAAGGGAAAAAAAAGCAGAAACCCCCAACTCTTCAAAAGCAAAGATTTGTTCAATGAAAATGAAGGCATTGAAAGAAAAATGAGTCAACGCATCTCTGGATACGGCAAACCATCTCAGGGGTGGGGCGGGGGTTCCTGGGAACAGGGAGGGCCCAGCCCCTCGCTGGGTCGGCAAGGTGAGGCCAGGGTCAGGGGTGAGGCTGGCCCCCGGCCCCTGGTGTCCTCACACCCCCCACTTCTTTTATGGAGGGAGGGGAGAATGCAGGCGGCCCCTGGGGGGCTGCACCAGTAACTTAAATCAGCCATCTCTACAAACTGCACATTTCCTCATGTGAAAAATAAATATTTCCTCGGTTGCACAATTAGGCAGAAAACCGCAAACGGAAGAGAAGGTCGCCGATGTGCCCAGGTCCCCCTGTGTCTTCAGGCCACCAGTTTCGACCACCTTGAAACGGTGGGCACAGTCTCAAACAGAGAGGGCATGGGGTGGAGAAAAAAAAAAAAACACAACAAAACCACCAACGACAAAAAAAGAGAAAAATAACAATTCTTTGTACAGAATTTACATGATAACAAGCTTGACACAAGCTGAGATACCAGAGGCTCCGGGCCTGCGTCCGCGGGGGGTGCGGCCCCACCGAGAGCTCTCCCGTCTTGGTGAGGATGACTCCTGGTCACAACAGTCACTTTCCATAAATTATTTACATGCTTGCTCTGCTTTCTGGGGTGCAGGGGACTTGCCTGTGTGTGTTTGTGTTTGTTTGTGTGTGTGTGTGTGTGTGTGTGTGTGTGTGTGGTGTTCTGGAAGTACAAAGAAATGAGCAAAAAAGTCTTCCCACATGTTTCTACAAGAAACAATGTTCCCGAGAAAAAGTCCTTTATGGCAGCCTATATACAGAAGTTGGTTCTGAACTTCAAAAACCTATTTTTTCCCTTCGTTTTGATTTTATACACGCATAAGAAAAAAAAATTCATGGAAATAAACCCTGAAGAGGATGATGGGAAGCGGGTAAAAAGGATTAAAAAAACAAAACAAAACCTGTCAGACCTTGTTAGATCTGAGTTTTGAAATCTTTTCCAAGATTTTCCTTTCTCTGGGAGAAATAATCTTCTCACTCTGAAAATAAATATGCTCTTGACTTCTTGGGGTGAGGGGGCTGCTGGCAGGGTGAGTTGGGGAGGGGGCTGGGGGCGAGCAGGTGAAGCTTATAAACAGAAAAATGCCACACACATCCGATCAGACACCCGTAGTGGCGGGTCTGGGGGCCCCGCCGGCCCTGGGAGGCCATCCTCTGTCCGGTGAAGGTGAGGGCAGGAGAGAGGAGACTTAACCCTTCCCAGCGCCCCTCGCCCGCACTGGGGCCTCCGGGAGGCTCCCTCCTTGCTGGCATTCGAATGAGAAAGTAAACATTGAACCCAAGATTTTGGGGGTGGCGGGGTGTAGGGTGGCAGGGAGAGCCCAGAGGGGACATTCCTGCCTGGGACCAGCTTGGCTCCACCAAGGTCTGCTTGGGGAAATGGCGCCCCCAGGCTGCTGGGGAAGGAACAGATGGGGGTCAGGGAAGTGGGGGTCCTCTCCTCACTGAGTCAGTCTGCCAGCAGAGAGGGGGGCCTTGCGTAGTGTTCTGAGATCAAAGCCGCCGGGCCCGACCCCCCTCCTCTCTGCAGCACCGGGCCCAGTGACCTGGCCAGGGGTTCCGGAACGTGGGCCCACACACCATCAAACTGAGGCCTCCGCAGCGCAGCTGGGGGTCCCCACTCTCTGACTCTGCCTTCACATTTCAACGGTTAAAATATCTTTTCTTATGACAAGGAAAAAAATAAAGAGAAGACAAGACAATGTAGCAGCATTCACGGGAAGAGGCTGATGAAAAAGACAGGTGAGAGAAGAGACAGAGACAGACAGACAGACAGACAGAGGTGGAGAAAGGGGGGAGACACAGAGACAGAGAGACATTTATGCTGGAGCTAAACAAAAATGCTGAAAGGAGCATTTTTAAAAAACGAGAGAGACACGTGCTGAGAGACAGAGAAGCCCTTTCCCCCTGAGGGGCTGGAGCTGCGGGGGTCCTGGGGGTAGTGTTGGGGGCGCCAGGCCCTGACACGGCCGCTGGGGAGAGGGACAGCACCTGAAATGGGGGTGGGAGGTGGGGCCAGGCCCCGGGGCCGTGGGGGCCACGCTCGGGAGCCCCGGGGCGGCGCTGACATCCTTCTGCGGGGCGCCGGGCCTAGTTGAGGGTCCCTCGGCAGTTCTCGGAGCCGCACAGGCAGGGGATCTTGACGTCCTCTATGGGGAACTTGTAGTCGTAGGTGATCTCCTCGTTGACGCTGATGTGCTGCTTCGAGTAGATCACGATCTTCTTTTGGGACTCCACCGTGATCACCTTGGCGTAGCAGTTGGGCTGTGGGTGAGGCGGGAGGGGAGGGTGAGCGCACAACCCACCCGGGCCCCCCCAGGCCCTCCACCACTGCGGCCCCCAACACCCAGCCGAGCCCCAAGCTCAAGGCCTGACTGACTGCATGACCCCCAGCCCGCGGGCCCCCTGCTCTGGGCCTCAGCTTCCCCATCGGGCACAAGGACCTCCTGCCTCTGATATTAAGTAAGAATGATGACAATGGTACTAATCCTGAAGTACTTCCTAGACCTTGATTTCCGTTTATACTGCAAGTGACTCCCAAGCTTATATTTCTAGCCCAGGCCTCTTCCAAGCTCTGGAGATGGTCAGGCCCCCATCACCATTCGCCTGGACTACAGCCGCTCCCACTGGCTCTCTGTCCTCTGAAAAAATCTATTCCTGACCCAGAGTCAGGGAAATCTTTCCAAAGGGACAGCAGATCCTGTCAGTCTCTGGCTCAAAACCTTCCAGTGGCCTGCCTTGGCTTTTAGAGAAACTTCTCAGCTCTGCCTATAGGGCTGAGTGACCTGGCCACCCCAACCCTGCCAACCTCAGCCTCTCACTGTGCCCTCTTGACCCCCACTCCATCCCCACTGCCCCCCTTGCTGTCCCTCAAACAGGTGTCTTGCTCCCTGCCCCAGGACCTTTGAACAGAACGCTTGCCCCACTCACTGCTTCACCTGGGTGATTCCCTCTCATCCCTCAGATCTCACAGCACAGTCCCTATTGGCCCGGGGAATAATCGAGTCACAATCGTGCGAGCTGGCACGTACTGAGCACCTGCTGTGTCAGCGCACTCAAAGGGCCCGCACTCAGCGACGCCCCTGGTCCTCCCAACAGCCTACAAGGAGGACTGTTATCATCTCTGTTTTACAGATTAGTAAACTGAGGCACCAAGACACGAAGTAACAAGCCTATGGTCACTCACTAAGAAGTGATGCAAGACTCGAACACAGAGTCAGGGGTCTTCGCCCTGGAAGTAGCCTGCCTCCTGTTTGAAGCTCCTTATGTTTGTCTTTGGTGCGAGAATCACCTTGTTATCAATGCCCACCAGGCCCCCAAGCCCTGCACTGTCCACTACTGTCACTACTAGCCATGTGTGACTATTTACATTTAAATTAATTAAAATTAAAAACCCAGTTCCTCAGTTGCCCTGGCCACATCTCAAGTGCTCAGCCCCACACGTGGCTAGAACAGCACAGACTTTCCCCCAGTGCAGAAAGATCTACTGAACAGCACTGCCATGGGATGTAAGCTCTCTGACGGCTGAGCCCAGCCAACCGAGGCATAGAAAAGCCCAGCGCAGAGAAGGAGCTCCGTAATTATTAACTGAGCGGACCACTTGTTGAGTACCTTGAGTCTCGTGATGCCCATTTTACAGATGAGGAAACTGAAGCTCAGAGGAGAAAGGCTCCTTGTACAAGGCCTCACACCCCCACCCTCCCTCCCTATCGCCCTCGCTCGCCCCCGAGCTTGGGAAGGAGCTGCACTCGTTCCCGTGCCAGGGGCTCCTGGGTCCTCCGGGCACCGTGGCAGGGGCAGTGGCAGCCCCTTGTACTCACGTTGCAGCTGTGGTTAATGAAGCGCGCAAAGTTGCCACACTTGGTGGCGTCGATAATGGTGTCGTGGTCCACCCGGAACATGTAGCTGCTGCCGATGCCCTCGTCCTCATAACGTTTCTCCCGCATGTCCGCGATCACCTGGCCGGGACGAGTGCTCAGTCTGGGCTGGGCCGCCCGTCCCCGCCCCGCTGCCCGGCCCAGTGCAGCGCCTACCTGGCGGATGTTCTGGCCCACGTACTCGATGACCATCTCGTCAGCCGCGATGGGCTCCATGGCGAACAGGCCCCAGTCGTGAATGTGGCTCTTGCAGAATTTGAGCTTCTTCTTCCGGAACTGGGGGAGGAAGAAGATGGGGGTGAGAGCCCTGTCTCGGGTCCCACGGCCACCCCGGCCACCCCAGTGGGGCCTGGCCTCACCTTGAGCTGGTTGAACTTGAGCAGGTCACTGTCACAGCTGCCAGTGAAGGAGGACAGCAGGCGGCGCTGCTCCGAACGCCGCTCCGAGCCCGCCCGAGTGGAGGCGTGAGGCTGCGCCGGGATGCTCATGCCCTGCCGGCGATGGCGGGGGACACATCAGAGGAGGGGCGCGTTGCCAGAGGGAGCTGGCCCCACTGACTACGGTACCCAGGTCCCCATCATGTCCTTGGCATCTAACTCTGGGTCCCTGTTGCCCCACTTCCCAGCTTCCTTGCTCTGGGCGTATTTGTGCCTCTCCTGTCCCTAACTATCACCTCTCCTCTAGCTGGGTCCTTCTGTCAGAATCGGAACATGCTCAAGTTCCTCCAGTCTTGATGATAACGATACAGCTTTCCCTTCACTCTTGCTGTCTTTTCCCATCTCAGCTGGAAAATCTGGAAGCATCCCCGCTTCTCAGACAAAAGATGGTGGGTATCTATCTACCTTGACCCCCTGTGGCTCTTACCATGGCCCCTCTGACTTCCCCAAACATTCGAAATATTGGCTCCCTCCTGGACATCCGAGCATCCCTTCCTTCTCTTGGCCTCCCTCATCCTCTGCCCCAGCCATGAACAGGGAGGAGCCTCCCTCCTCCCCAGATGCTCTCCCTGGGTGGGCTCATCCCTGCCCTTTGATCAACGTTTCCATCCCGATGATGCCTAAATTTAGGTCCCTGGACCGGAAGTCCCCCCCGCAAGTTCTATACTGTACCCATATATCTAACTGTCTGCCCAACCTCACTACCTGGATGTTCCACAGACCCCCAAACTCAAGCTGTCCCACAGTGAAGGTGCCATCTTCCTTCCCACCTCAGTGCTTGTCCAGCTATCCAGTCCCCCAGGCCAGACCTGGTGGTGTCCCCCCATTCCCCTTTGTCTCCTATACCCAATCCAGCCCTCAGTCCTGTCCATTCGACTTCCTCATATTCTAATATTTCTGATATTCTTTTAAATGCATCCATTTTTGTCCTCGTGGCCAACCAAGTCCAACCTAGCCGCACGTCTGGACTGGAAACTGTAGCAACTGTATCAGAGTCTCCCCTCTGGACCCCTGCAGTCAACTGTCTACACAGCAGCCAGTGTGAGCTTCGAAAACCACAGCCTGAACCACATCACCATCACCCCCTCTCTCAAAACACCCCTGTGGCTTGCCGTCATACACAGAATGCAAACCACAGCCTCTGGGGCCCTGATGACCTCTTCTCTCTCTCTCTGGCTGCAACTAGCCTTTCCTTTTCACACCACTGAGCTCCTCCCCGCCTCAGGGCCTTTGCACATGTTGTGCTATGTGTGACCTACTGGACTTAGTGAGCCCCTGTCCTGTTTTAACTTTTTATTGAAGTCTTTTTCTACTTCTCTGTTGTCTCTCCCAGTTATCCACATGGCTTGTTTCTTTACTTCATTCAGGTCTGGCTCAGATGTCCCCTTCTCTGACCCCTTCTGACTTGCCAACCCCTAACCTCCTCTCCTATGTTCTTCATAGCATTCTCTCTACCTGGAATTCTATGTTTATTTGTTCGCTTGATTATTTCCAAGCCCCCACTAAAATGTAAGTTCCGTGAAGAAAGGATTATTGCTTTGTTCACTGCTGCAGCCCCAGAACAGGCCTGGAACACAGCAGGTGCTCAATAGATACTTGCTGAATGTAAAAAGGGATGAATGAACCTTCTGGAATCGCTACTCAACTCCGCTCACATCCCTGATTAAAACCCTTCAGAGGCTCCCCACTGCCCACCCCTCACCCCTGAGCACCCAGGTGAGTGACACCCTCCGTGTGCCAGCCCCTCTGGCTCCACAGTCCCTCGGGGTGCCTGGCACCCCCTCCAGGAGACCCCCGCCCACGGCCCCGCCAGGGGCGCTGCGCTGTCCGGGCGCCTGACGGCAGTACCTGGGTGTCGGCGGGGGGCTCCTCGGTGCTGGCGCGGCTGCTGTTGAGGTATCTGAGCTTGTCCTTCTTGTCGATGGTGTAGAAGCCCTCGCTGCGGGCACAGCCGGTCACGTGCTCACGGATGCCGTCGTCCCGTTTCTTTTTCTTAGCTGAAGAGAGGCTGGTGGGTGGGTGTGGGTCAAGGGCCACATGGACACTCTGGGAGAGCCCCTCCGGTCCTTCTGGAGACCCACTTCATGGGGCCCAGCCCCTCCACCCCGAGACCAGTCTCCAGGAGGCTAAGGATGCCCGGCCCCACCGCCCACAACTACGCCACCTCCATGCAGCTGGCCACTGGCCGACTCCACTGATGGTCAGAACTCTATCAGGGGCACCCAGCTGCAAGGCCCTAGGTGTGTTTCTTATCCACTTTCTGCCTCAGTTTCCTCACGTGCAAGTTGGGGTAATAATGGTGCCTCTGAATGATTACATCTGCTCAGGCCGCTTTAGCAGAGTTCCTGACACAGAGCAAGTGCTCAGTAAATTAGTTTGGTACAACATGGATAACGACAGCTCCAACCTCACAGGCTTGCGGTAACAACTATCAGGGTAGCATCATGGCTAAGAGCCCAGATCCTGGAGCGATTTGCGTGAGTTCAAATCTCAGCTCTGCTACTTCATAGCTGTGTGACTTTAGACAGGTCATTGAACCTCTCTGAGCCTCATTTTCTTCATATGTAAAATGGGAATAATAATAGCCCCTATCTCACTGGGCTGTTGGGAAGATTAAATTAGGTGATCGGGGGTCCAGGAAGCGTGAGCCCTCAGCCAGCCTCTGCTGCTGCTATTGTACAGTCACATTGCTACATGTGGCCCTGAGACCTGCTAATTCTGGGGGTGAGACGGGCCTGGCACAGAGGGTGTGTTTAAAGTGCCAGTGATGATTTAGTTTGGAGCCTGGCACAGTGCCGGCCCACAGACACCACTCCATAGGTGATGGTGACGCACGCGCCTGTGGGAGACGGGGCCTAGAGAGGTGGGTGAGGGTGCCTGCGTCCCAGGAGGTGTGGCCCCCGCCCCGCCTGGCAGGATATAGGGATGGTAGACCCAGAGCGTGTCATTCAGCCAGTCCATGCCGTTGTCCTGCTGCAGCAGCCGCTCGTAGGTGACACACAGGAAGCGGATGTCCTCCTCGTCGATGCCGCCGTTCCAGATATCATACAGGATGGTCATTTCCTCAAACTCCGAGCGGGGCCGGAAGAGGGGTTGTGGTGGCGAGAGCTCAGGCGAGGCCGAGGCCACCAGGTCCTCGTGCCGCTTCTTAGGCGGCCGGCGCCAGGGTCCCCGCATCTTGGCCAGGTCCATGAACTCCTCGGTGACCTCATCGCGCCCGCGGGGACCCAGAGGGATGGCCTCGGAGGGCCACTGGTTCTCTAGCTCCTTAAAGGGCAGCTTGGTGGGCTCAACGGGTGGTGGAGGTGGCGGTGGGGGAGGCTGGGGGGGCAGGGGAGGTGGGGGGGCCGGGATCCCTGCGTTCCGGAAGTCCAGGGTCACGGCCCGGGGGTCATGGGCGCCGGGGAAGACAGGGGTCTGTGGCTGGCCTGGCAGGAGCAGAAGGTCCCTGCCGAGGGCGGCCCCTCCTGGCGGCCGGACCAAGGGCCCGTCCAAGGAGAGCACAGCCGGCGGGGATCGCCGGGGCCGGCCCGGCTTCCTCTTGATGGGGGGCGGGCAGGGGGCTAGCGGGGCGGGCAGCAAGGGTGGCAGCTGGGCAGGGGCCCGAGTCTGAGCCCGCAGGACAGGGACCGGCAATGCCAGGGGCAGGGGCAGGGGCAAGGGCAGAGGGAGCGGCAGGCCCGTCTCCAGGAGCACCGGGGAGGCCAGGGGGCCAGACCGCTCATCGCGCCGGCCAGCTGGGAGGGGGCAGACGGGCAGGAGTATGGGCCCGCCGGGCTCGGGGAAGGTGGGCGTGAAGCTGAAGTCCCGGCCAGGTGTCCTTGGGATGCCCCCGCTGCTCAGGCTGGGGGACTGGGATGGGTAGGAGAAGGGGCTGCCTGGCACCTGAGGGGAGCTCAGTGACAGGCCACTGCTGCCCCCCGACAGCGGGGGCTCCCCGCTCGGCGTGGCCGGCACCGTCTCTGTGCTCTGCGACTTGGCCAGGCTGCCACAGAGGCCTGGGGTACGCGGGGGCTGGTCCTCCAGGGGAGGCTCCAGGGGGACAGGAGCATGTGAGGGGTCCGGGGTCTTGGGCTCCGGTGGTGGGCTGGGCGGCCGGGGTGGTCGAGGGGGCGGCAGTGGCGGCTGCAGAGGTAAGGAGAGCAGCGCAGGGGGCTCGGGCTCCGCTTCCAGCTCATCCTCTGCAGAGAGGGGGGTGAAAACCAGACTGTTATTACTGGATTCAAACATTGCTCAGCACTCAATTTATGCTGCCCTACTGTGCACTTGACACCTGACCGACTCATAGCCCTCTGAGTCCCCCAAGGTTTTGTGAATATGGGGACTGTCCCCCTCCAGCTAAACCACTCAAGGACTGCTCAGCACCCAGCCCATTGTCAGGCACACAGTAGGTGCTTGTTAAATGCTGGTGGAGTAAATCAAAGACGCAGGAGATGCGGTTGCTAGCCTTTGACACTGGGTCTTCAGAGAGGGAGTTCCCATGAACAGGAAACGTCCAAGAAAATAGGCTCTGTCATCGAATAAACTTCAACAAGTCTCTTTCCTGCAGGACTTGTCAGAGCCTTTAAGGTTCTGCATTTAAGGTTCTGCCTCCTCCTAGCATTCATCTCCATCGTCATATAACACATTTTCTAACTTATCTGCTGTCATCTGTCACCCTGCCTTAGAACATAAGCTCCGTGAGGGCAGATGTTTGTCTGTTTCGTCCACTGTTGTATTGTCAGTGCCTAGAAGAGTACTGGGGACACACTAGAGGCATAATAAATACTTGTGACAATATTGAAAGACCTGTGGTTTTGTAGCCAAATAACACAGAATTAAAGAAAATATAACAGGTTTCTCTCCTGAAGGTCTTATGAGAGGTTCGAACTAAGCACATGTGGCTACGTAAGTTTAAATTAATTAAAATTAAATAGCATTACAAAGTCAGCTCCACAGTGAAGCTGAATTCCAAGTGCTCAGAGCGACATTGTGTGTAGTGGCTACAGTATTGGACAGGGCAGAGAGAGAACATTTCCATCACCGTAGAAAGTTCTCTTGGACGATGCTGTTAGAGCTCTTCACGTGCTCTGTTCAGCTCCATCGAAATGGTGGAGGGTACAGTGTCCGCAGCCCCTCTCCCGTGGCCCAGCTCCCCACCTGCCCGTCACTAACACGACCATGCTCACTCCCCCCCCCCCCCCCCCCCGCTTTACTGGGAGCATCTCATGGGACTGATGGTCCAAAGACTACACCATGGGGAAATACTGGCACTGAGGAATGGTAACAGCAGCAGGAACTATCACATGTGCCAGGTTCAGTGCGGGCACAATATGCCATCTCACCCTATCCTCCATATGGCCTCATAAGGGAGGCACTGTCCACTGATCCCATTTTACAGATGAGGAAACTGAGGCTTGGGAAGGTTAGGTGATTTACCCAGAGGAGCCTGGGCTCATTCTGATGGTGAAGACATCCCGCCTCCCTCTCCACTGCCCTCCATGGGCCACAGGTGTTACCTGGAGCGGGCTCTGGGGAGGGCAGGGGCCGGCTCTCCCTCTCTCCAGCAGGGGGCTCTGGAGATGGCAGCCTGGCCCCTTCCTGGTTCAGGCTCGGCTCCTCAGGGGGCTCCTTGCAGCTCACAGGCTCCTCCACACCCACAGGCAAGGAGGGCTCCTCTAGCATGGGGGTCTGCTCCTGGGGGGCTTCGTCCTCAGCCTCGATGTCCACCTCCTCCTCCATGCCCAAGGACTCCATTGCAGGCGCCCCCGTGGTCATGTCCTCCTCAAAGTCCTCGTCGGGAGCAGCGGGAGCCACGCTCTCCTCTGCAGCTTCCTCTCCCTCCTCCTCCTCTTCCTCTTCCTCCTCCTCCTCTGCTGCCAACTCTTCTTCATCTTCCAAGGATGAGGTCGAGGACTCAGAGCTTGATTCAAACTCAGAAGACTCAGAACTCTCACTGGAGGACCCGGCTCCAGCCTTGGAGGTGGAGATGCTCACCGTCTCCTCTGGGAGGGGACACAGGCAGAAGCCCTCCCATTATCTGCTGTGCCCCAACCAGATGCTTTACCACCGGTCTCCAGCTGGTGGCACCCGGGCTGAACATGGCCCTCGGACATGTGGGGGGATGTGTGCGTGTGTGTTACCTACTCATCACTTTTTAAAATTGAGCTGAAATCCACAGAACATTAAACTAACCATTTTAAAGTAAACAGTTCAATGGTATTTAGTACATTCACAATGTGCACAACCACCAACTCTATCTGGCTCCAAAACACTTTCATCAGCTCAAGAAGAAACCCATCCCCTTTAGCTATCACCCCTCTACCCTCATCCCTTGCCCCAAGCAAGCACTAATCTGCTTCTTGTCTCTATGGATTGACCTGTTCTGGACATTCCAGATAAGTGGAATTATACAGTACGTCACATGTGTGTTTCAATGAGTTCACATTTCAAAGGCAAGAAATGTTGCCCAAAAAGTATTGCTAACTATTGCTCAGGCTCTGCCCTCTGCAGAGGGACCCTGGGCCGGGCCAGGTGCCACAGCCTGCCCCACTCACCTCCGCCCGAGTCCCCTTCTTCCTTCTCACTCGCCTCCGACAGGGCTGTGTCTTCATCGTTCTCAGACTCATCCCGGTCATCGCTGTCTTCATCGTCATCATCCTGGGGAGAGGGATGGGGAGGATGGGTGAAGGGCCTGGGCCCCCCTCGCCTGGCCCAGCACCCAGGCCTCCCCAACCCAAATGGTACCTTATCTGACGTGGATGAGGTTGAGGAGGAGGAGATCTGGCTCCTGGGGCCTTCCTCCTCCTCCTCCTCCTCCTCCTCCTCCCCGTCCTCTTCCTCCTCGGTGCTTTCCCGTTCCTCTTTGTCAGAGGCCGAGGATGAGGGTGAGGTGGTCGAGGATCCCGAGGATGAGGATGCCGATGAAGATGAGGACACTGACAGTGACTCCTTCTCGTCCTCCTCCCCGCCACTGTCCAGCTCCAGTGGTCGGGCCGGCCGCCGCCGCACGCCCACGCCCTTGGGGTCTCGCTTGGCGAGCTCGCAGGGGGCGTCTGCCATGTCCCGGTCCCGCTCACGCTCAGACTCTGTGGGAGGGAGGCTGTCAAGCTGGGCTGGGTGGACGTGGAAGGAGAAGAGACGAAGGACGAGGGTGGGGACACAAACCTTCATCTTCCTCATCCACGGAGGTGGAGGGCCGCAGCCGCTTCTGGTCGCCAGATGAGGCTGTGTCTGGGGGCTCCTTCCTCTTGACCTTGAAGGAGGGCAGCCGGATGGCCCCGCGCAGCCCGATGCCCAGGCCCAGGCCCTCGTAGCCCAAGCCCTCGCCCTTGCTCCACGACTCCAGCAGGCACGAGGCGATGCGGTCCTTGGGCTTTGGCCTGTCCTCATCCTTGTGCTCGCCGGACTTCACGGGCGTCAGAGAGGCCTGGGGCGGAGAGAGGAGGGGAAAGTCACTCTGGTTACAGCGCTGCCAGCGACCCCACGGGGTGGCTCTCCCTGAGCAGCCTGCCTTCCTCCAAAAGTGACAGCCACACGAACTGGCACTGCCTTTCCGTGTACCTGGCCACACTCTGTGCCCACCCCTCAGGATGCTCGCAGTGCTCCACTCTGCCTCACTGCCCCTCAGTTTCCTCACCCGCAAAGCAGGCCGCTACAGCCACCTGCATCAGAACAGTGGCTTTTGCACTTTGGAGATTGGAATCCAAAAGAAACATTGTAACTACATCTGTATCATTGAAACACAAGTTTCACAAAATAATATTCATGCTATCCTATTTTGGGGGTGTGGGTGGCAGTGTTTCCAGTAACGCGTCTTGGGAGAAGAGGGGGTACCCGGCTGGGTTCCTGCCTCACACCCACTGGCCGCCCCAGGGTGCCCGCGTCCACCACCCACCTTGGCCATCCGCTCCTTCTTATCCCACCACTCATCGAAGGCCCGGAAGGCCACCACCTCCACCATCTTGCGGTTCAGGTCACGCTTCATGATGGCCTTGAGCTCTTTGAGCACCACCAGCAGGACGCCATCCACAGTGGCCTTGTGTGGGTCCTCCTGGCGTGGCACGTAGCCTGGTGGCGGCACTGATGGGTCAAACTTGGGCAGGGGTGGCCAGGGCTGCCCGCGGCCGGGGCCAGTGTTGCTCAGGGAGAAGGGTCCCCGGTAAGGCGGCAGGTTGACAAACTGCAGCCCAGCCGAGGCGGCGGCGGCGGCGGCAGCCATGAAGGGGGGGTAGGGGCAGGTGCCCTGGGCCGTCATCAGACGGCTCAGCATCTGTGTTTGCATCTGGAAGGACATGGGCATGCCGCCCCACTGGCCACCCAGCACGTGGCTCATGTCCACCTGCATCACAGGAAACAGCGCCGGTGGGAAAGGCGGCAGGGGCGGCAGGATGGGCGGGGGTGGGACACCAGGTGGTGGCGCTGGCAAGGGTGGCGGGGGCACTGTCACGGCTGGGTGGGCCGGGGGTGGTGGGGGCGGCGGCGGGGGCAGAGGTGGGGGCATGGGGAAGCCAGGCTGTGGTGGGGGCGGCGGCGGGGGCGGAGGCAGTGGCGGGAAGCCAGGGGGTGGGGGCAGCGGCAGGGTCGGGGCCAGCACAGAGGGCGCTGCCACAGCCCCCGCCCCTGGGGTCACCACCATGGGCTTGGGGCAGTCAGCGCTGGTGATGGGGGCCGAGGGCATCTCATCGTCTGAGATCTCCATGTCCTCACCCGAGGACTGCTGGCCCTGCGGGGAGAGCAAGGAGAGAGCGGTGAGGGGGAGCCTGGGAGGCCAAGCCGGCTCCCAGAGCCCCCTTCTGAACACCAGAAAGTTGGAGAAGCTTTCTGCAAGACTAGTGAGCAACATGGGTTCTGCAGTTCTGATCCTGGTCCCCTCCTTTCCTGGTCATGTGACCTTGGACAAGTCATTTAACCTCTCTAAGCCTCAGTTTCCCCATTTGCATAATGGGCATCATACTACCTGCCTCATGGGGTAATCATGAGGGTTCATTCATTCATTCATTCATTCAACAAACAACTACTCAGCATCTGCTGTGTGCCAGGCACACTGTTCCAGGTGCTGGAGACACAGTGGTGAACACGACAGTGTTCACAGTGGTGAAATTCTTGCTCTCTTGGAGCTAAACTTCTAGAGGGAAGAAGCGACGGACAACCAGGACGAAGATGTGAAATATACAGTCCGTCATGGAGAAAAAGAAAGCTGGGAAGGGGGATGGGCCATGAAGGAGGAAATAGATTCTGTCTCAATTTGAGAGATTCTGTTTAGTTTGTATTCAGAGAAGATAATACTAATAGTTAAGACATCGATAGCGCTTCCTGTGCACCAGGCACCTTTCTAAGCATTTTACACATATTAACTCAGTTAATCCTCAGAACAACTCTACAAAGTAGGTCTGCTATCTCCATTTTTACTGATGAGGAAACTGGAACAGAGAGCTTAAGAAACTTGCCCAAGGCCACACAGCCAATAAAAGATGGAGCCAGGATTTGAACCGGAAGTGGCTCCCCAGCCTGTGCTCCCAGCCAGCCCGCTGTCCTCACTGTGGCAGAGGGGCCCGAGGGAGAAGGTGACATTGGAGCGGGGGTGGGGGGGTCCCTAGTCCTGTAACTGCACATTTAGTGGGTCCAGTGTGGGGCTGCGTGCTGGGGGCACACCACGTCTCATTTCTTATCTGCGCCGTACCCTCACAAGGTGGGGCTCCACTCCAATCCCTTTTGACAGGTGAGGAAGCACTCAGAGAGCGGGAAGTCACTGGCCTCAGAGGCACAGCCAGTCAGAAATGGGGCTGGGACTCCAGCGCAGGATGCCTGCCCGGTGAGGGTAAGGGGGCTGTTGTCCAAATCCAGAGAAGTGGTACCAGATGACCCCGGCCCTGAAATTGGCAAGGGCCCCTCTGCATTGTGACCTGGGGCTTTGGGGAGCTGGATGCACAGGCCTGGAACTGGAGGGAGGCACTGGGGTCCACATGGTGGAGGCGGAGCGAGGAGGCAGAGCAGGGTGGGGAGAGGACAGGCCACCCCCAGGCTCTTCTGTCAGGACAAGAGGCAACGAGGTAGCTCAGGCCCCGCCCAGGAGGAATACGGCTCATGATCGGAGACTTTGTAGGTTGCAAGAGACAGGGAGAGCGGTTAAAGGCTGAGGGGGCGGGGTCTGTGCAGGCTGCAAGGTCAGAGGTCACACCTACAAGTGAGGGAGGCCTCCAAGGGAAACGGAGGGGCGGGGAGAAGAGGAATGTAGAACCTCCGGCGGCGGCGGCGGCAGGAAGCTCTGGATTTTGCTAGGGCCCCTCTACACACACCGCTCTCTCCCCTTCTCAGGGTTCCCACGCCCAGGCTAGGGCGGGACTGGCCGGCTCAGCCTGAACTCCAAGAGATGAGTCCTGGACGCGCAGCGCGCAGAGGGTTAAGCCAGCGCCGCGGCCAGCCAATCACAAGGAGACCGGTGCTCCAGCCCTCGGCCTGCCCCTCCCTCCGCGCCTCGGCCGGTGCGAGCCGGCGGGAACCGGGAACCGGGGGCGCTGAGCCTGGAGCTCCCCGTACGGCCCCTCACTTAAGCCGAGACAGTGTAGGCAGGTGCTCTCACCGTCCCATTTCACAGACGGCGAAACTGAGACTCAGAGAGGGAAAGTGCCTTTCCCAAGGCCACCTAGCCAGTGACAGAGCGGGGCTCGAGGCTCAAGGACAGGAGCCTGAACTTTTCAACACCAGCGAAGAATGAGACTCTCTCCCTCCACCCTCCAAGCGTGGCCCCTGCGCGGCTCTCCCGCCTCTTCAGCCGGGGCTGGGACTCCCTCCCGGCTCAGTCCCCAGGAGCACGGGTGCTGCTCTCCGGCCGCCAGCAGGGGGCTCCCGAGGGCCAGCCTGGAGGTTACCAGTACTCCCTTGCTTCCCTGGGCTAATGTCCTGGGGCATCCCCGACCCCAGCTCCCTGGGCCTCACTCTCCCCTTCCCTACAGTGACACGGTGGGAGAGCCCATTCCCTCCAGCTACTCTGGGCTTCCCAACCCTGGAGCAGCCAGTCAGCATGGTAGACATCCCCTAACCCCAGGCAGCAGACAGGGAGGAAAGAAGGGAGGATGGCAGGGCCGGCAGCCCCCCACCTCTGCACACCTGTCAAGTCCCCCTGCCTGGACCCCTTGGCGCCAGAAACTACTTCCCTAGAACCGCCTGGAGGCCCCTTGGAGCCTCAGCCACCTGCGGTCCCCTACGGGGCAGGCCAGGTTCCTTTCTGTTCCTCCCTGAGGCAGCCAAACCGGCCTAATCAAAGGGCCACGGAAGGGGGGACCCTCCTCCCACCGCCCACAGGACACAGAGCTCTGTCCAAGCCCCTGGCTGCTCATGCCCGCCGGGCCCACAGGTTCCCACTCAGGTCTCCAGGAGGGCCAGGGCAGGTGCCTGGACCAGGAGGGGGGAGGAGCAGAGCCAACAAAGATGACCTAATCCCCCCACCACCACACCCCCGGAGGAATGTGGCATGCAGCACCCCCAATCCAACCCTGAGGCTGGAGGTTTGGGCAGTGAGACCCCAGATGAGGATCTTTGGGTTTGCCGGCTTCTGGCTGTGGCCCGCCCCCCGGGCTAGCCCTTAACTCCTTCACTCCTGGAGCTAGTGGGAGAGGGAGAAGGAAAACTTCAACGCCCTCCCTGCCTGCCATGGTTTCCCATCTCTTCAGGGAGCACCAGTTTCTAAGAGACAGTGCTCCAGAGCTCCCATCTGGCCTAGCTCAGCAGAGCACTCTGGCTAATCCTTCTCCTGAAATCTGCCTGAGCATCAGGACCAGCCTTGATCATCCGCAAGCCACCCAACAGAGGAGGCCCAGAACCATCTCTGCAGCCCATACTCTCCAGGGTCTCAGCAAATGCCTACCGAAGAAGCTCAAGTCAGAATTTATCCCTAGGAAAAGCTGTGACTTCCCATACCTAACAAGGAGGGCAACAGAACTAGGTCATGTTTCCCTTTTCTCCATAGCGGCTAGGGAGCTCAAAGCCAAATCAGCTGCTCAAACACAGCCCCTGGTGCTTTTTGCATCCTCTCTTTATTTTATTTTTTTTGTGAGGAAGATCAGCCCTGAGCTAACATCCATGCCAATCCTCTTTTTTTTTGCTGAGGAAGACTGGTCCTGGGCTAACATGTGTCCCCATCTTCCTCCACTTTTTTTTTATATGGGACGCCGCCACAGCATCGCCTGACAAGCAGTGCGTCGGTGCGCGCCTGGGATCCGAACCCTGGCTGCCAGCAGTGGAGCGCGCACTTAACCGCTACGCCACGGGGCCGGCCCGCACCCTCTTTTTATTTTTGATCTGTTATTTTGGCTGCCCTAGCCCTGCTGCTTCTGTGTCTTAGCTAGTTATCCTAAGGGGATCACGTTTCAAAAAGGGAAAGAGGGAGATACAAGACAGACAAAACCCATCCCAGACAGATGGACAGACATGGCGGTACCTCATCCATCTTCTCTGAGGTTGGGGTCCTGTCTCCAGCCAGGTCCAAGGCCACCTCGGTTGTCTGGCCCAGAAGACCAGTCGGGTCTGGGGGGCCTGGCTCAGGTGGGGGCCGGAGTCCCAGGCCCAGGTCAAGCTCATCGTCCTCATCGGAGTCGGGCAGTGGTGTGGGGCTGATATCCTCCAGGCCGGTGCTGGAGGGGCGTGAGGAGGGTGGTGTGGGGCCTCGAAAGCCCAGCTGGGAGTTAGTGCCAAAGGGGGCCAGCGGGGAGAGCTGGGAGGAGGAGGAGGAGATCGGGCTGCCCTCCATCTGCAGCTCTGTGTCCGAGTCCTGCTCCCGAAGGAAGGGCAGCTTAGTGCGCTGCTCCTTCAGCAGCATCTCGATGCGGGAGTCCAGGCTGTCGTGGGGCTTCTCCGGCCCTGCAGGTGACGACTCCAGCGTAGGCGTGCCAGGACTGTCGCAGGGCTCAGGGCTCCAGCCGAAGGTCGGCCGGCCGCCCAGCTCCATGCTGTTGGCATCGGGGGGCGGTGGGCCGGGCGGTGTGCCTGGCTTCTCCTTGGTCAGGGGCTCAGCGGGCGGCAGGGGTGGGGGCGCAGGTGCTCTCCGGAACTCCCCGCCGTCACGGGCCCCGAAGGTGGTTGTGGCAGTGGGCTCCTCGGGGGGTGGGGGGAAAGGGGGCATGGGGGTCTGATACGGAGAGAAAGCCGACTTGAACGGGACTCCAGGAGCAGAGCTTGCTTGAGCAGGCGGTGGAGTGTGGGCAAAGGTGACTGAATCCTGTGGTTGGGCCTTGAATGGAGGGCCACTGCTGCCGCCACTGCTGCTGACTGTCCCGAATGGGAGGTCCACAGAGCCCCTGAAGGCAGCTGTGGCCCCTGCCACTGTGGTGACTGCAGAAGAGTTGTGGACATAATGATGCTCGTGGCGGCGGTTGTAAGCATCCGTGAACTTGCTCTCATGGCGCCGGGCCTTGAAGGTCGCTGTGGGGTCCTGGCTGAAGAGGTAGGAGGGTGTGGGCTGGCGGCTAGAGTAGCTGGAGTCCTGCGAGAATGGGGTACCCAGGCGCGGTGTGAGCGGTGTGCCCTGTCCATAGGAGTTGGGCGTGTCCAGGCGGCAGCTGGAGTAAGCAGTGTCCTGGGAGAAGGGTGTCCCACCACTATTGGGGGTCACAGAGGATGAGCCAGAGCCACAGCCTGCGGACAGGCCACCATCCTTGAGGCGCTTCAGGGCATCTGACAGCTATAGAGAGAGAGAGAGAGGTGTGAGACCATTGGGAGAAAAACATGCAGTGGAATGGGGCTGTTTTCCCTTCTCACTCTGGCTGCTGGGGACCTCACAGCCAAATTCATTACTCTAGAACTGCAGTATAGTGAAGGGAAGTTGGAGGGGAGATTAAAAAGGAGTGTTTGGATGGTCCTAACTTTTCTCTAATCTTGGGGTAGACAGTTATCCTCAGAGAACCTTGAGGGTTTTTCCTAATCCGTGAAGCAGAGAAAAGATAAGACCTTGACATCTTGGTTTGAACTGGGATTTCCTTCCTGCCTCAGGCTGTCAGAAATCAAAAACTTTCCAGGTAGAGATAGCTGCCTATTGTCTTACGAATGAGGGGGTAGCCAAGGACCTTGTCCCTCCAAGCCTCCTGATGTTTTAGGATTTAAATAGTGTGACATGGTAAAAGTGCCTAATAAGTAACCCAGCTGACCAGCAAGTAAGCAAAGACTCTTCATTCTGGAATAACTACTCCTGAGGGAGGGAGGCGGGGTTGACGCTGGGAAAGGAGGTGGGATGAAGATCTCCCCATGAGAGGTTGGTCTAGGTGAGTGTCCTGGGAGGCAGTGGTTGGGGAAAGAATCAGTCTTGCTCTGGAAGGAGAGACCTGAGCTCTGCTTTCTGGGGACAGGGATAGAGGGACAAGACACCAGACACTAGGACTCTGGACACAGTAATGTTTCAGCATCAATGTGCAAAGCAGGCCCCAGGTGGACTCTGGGTCTTGTGGGAATTCCAGCCAGTGCAGGGGGCGGGCTGGGGGCCATGCTGGAGGAGAGCTTGGGCAAACTGGGCTTGTAGACCATACTGGAATCTGTGGTGGGTGTGGCCGGGCTCCTTTCCCTCCTAGGCCCTGGTGTCCAAAGCTGGAAATGGTGGGGGGGGGGTGGGGGGAGGGCGGGGGAAGGACTGACAGCCATAAACCCACCTGCAAGGTCTCATTCACAATGGGAGAGACAGCGTCCAGCTCGCCCACCGGGAGGGTCTGGGGTGTGTATCGGCCCGTGACCAGCAGTTCGTAGAACCGCATGCGGGTTTCCCCTGTGGAAAGGGAAGGAGGGAGGACTCGGTGAGGCTCCAGAACGGGGCGGCCCCCACAGGTTGGCATCCCTGTGGGTCCCTGAGACCCCAAGCCTGGGGAAACTGTGTGACCCTGACCAGCTCCCCATCTCTTTGCACCTTACTCAGGAGTCTCATCTGTTCAACAAAGCTGCTCGACTATATGATTTGTCTGATCCCGAGATTCAGAATTTAATGCCTCGTGGGGCTGGGACTCCCCCAAATACAGAAAGGCCACCTCCAACACAAAGCCCCTTCCTGTCACCTGGGCCGTGGCACCCAAAAAAAGAGTCAGGTCTTCCCTGTCCCCTCGCCTTCCCACTTAATAGCCAGGGCCCTGTAGCAAGTGGAGAGGAGACTGGTGACACAGAGGTGACAGCTTGTTGTTAACTCTCCAGAGCCAGGGGACCAGCAGAGTTTGTAAAACACTCTCTAGCACCACGTTCCTGTGAACTCCATGTGCCTCCTCCTCTGACCAGGATCCCCGGCTCTGCCGGTCCCACGGAGCCCTGTCTGGTAGCCCTCCTCCCCCCAGCAGAGAGAGGCCTCTGCAGACCAGGGGGCCCCAGATTATCGATATTTATAGAGCCCTCTGAGGCAGCTGCTTACATATGCAAAGGAGACGCATTCCTTGAGCTACTCTTTACACTTTACCGGTCTCTTTCTTGAAATACAAACTTAGTTGGCAGCCTCTGAGGGCTCCCCTGTTTTTTTTGCAGAAATGAAATTTTGGTGAGAGCTGACAGCAGCCACCCAAGGGATATGTAGATTTGAAAGGGTCCATACTCCCCCCAACAGAGATTGAGAAGCTAGAGAAGGGGGGTCAGGGGGCTGTGGCTTGGGCAGGAACCTGGATTGTACCCTGAAGGAGACTCAGAATTAGCGACGGGCTTGGCAAGAGTTTGTGGGATAACCTTGCCAGCCCAGGACCAGCTTCCTTCCACAACCCCCAGAAAGGTCTTAAGAGACTCAGTCAACATGTACTCATTATTAAAGACAAAAAAAGAAAGGTTTAGATTTTCCTGTCTGGGGTTTGGTGTGCCCTGGGTGCCCCTAAACCCCATGCTCACAAAACCCCTGGAAGCCACCCACCTAAGCCCTCCCAGGGGACCCCCAGGAGCTTTGGACCCAACAGTGTCTGCCCAGTCACAGGGCTGGCTGGTCCTCAGAGCACCTGGCACCTTCTTCTCTATCAGTGGGAACTTCCCTAGAGAAGCCACAGGCAAACTTTGGGGGATGCCCTAGAGTTCTTCAAGCCCCTCCAGCCAGCGTCCAGGAGGAGCCTCCCAGGACCCTGAGGGTGGGAGGTATGGCCTCCCCAGCCCAGCTCTCCCCGATTCTCCCGGCAGCCACTCAGAGTGAGTACAGAGTGAGATTCCGGTGCATGGGAGGTGGTGCTGTCTCTTTAAGAGAGAGGAGGGAAGACACAGTGTCAACCCTTGAGCACCCAGAGCAGCCCTCCCCACTCTATGGAACATGATCAATGAAACCACACTCTGGGCCCAGATTGGTTCCCACTTCCAAGGGGAAAGGGACCCTGGATCCTTAGAGGACTCTCTTTTTAGTCCAGGGACCTACTCTTTATGTATTTAACGGCATCCTGGTGGCTCTCCCTCAGCCCCCCACAAATAAACAAACACTGCCTCCTCCCCTAACACAGTTAGCAACACTGGGGACTGTCTCAACCCAGGCCACCAGGGCTGGGAGAGGGGCCCACGGGGGTGTCAGCAGTGGGGAAGCCTCCGGGTGGTCCCTGGGGGTGCAGTGGCCAAGGACTGGCACATTTGGTAAATTATAGCTTGTCTCCTAGCAACAGACAACACATTTAGCTCCACGTGACTCTACCCTCAGGAGGGGGAAAAATACAATTGGTAGGGGGCCCCCAAGGAAGAGTCAGGGGGTCCCCAACACTGCAGGAGGGGCTTTGGGAGGGAAAAGGGTCACATGGACAGGTCCCGGGGCTCCTCGGCAGTGGGCAGTCCGCAGCCGGCCTCCAACTCACCTTTGGTGTCCAGCTCCACGTGGATGATATTGCCCATGACGGAAGTGCTGTGCAGGTGCTGAACCGCCTCCTTGGCTCCCCTGACCGTGGCAAAGACCACCTTGGCAATGCCCAAGTGCTTCTTGGTCTTGGGGTTGTACAAAATCTCCACCTCCTCCACCTCCCCATACTTCTTGCACATGTCCCTCAGGAAGTTTTCGCGGATGTTATCATTCAGCTTGGCAAATGTCACCTGCTTCGGAGGCACCGGGCCCACATAGAACTCATCGATCTGGCAGGGGACGAGGGGGAAGGGAGTTTGCAGAACATTGAAACCGAAGGGAAAACACGACATTCCCCACTCGCCTGCCCGTTGAAAACAATGAAGGGGAAAAAATAAAAAAATTTTTGGGGGAAAAAAAAAATGCAGGCGGGCGGGCCCGGGAAGCGGAGGATTAAATCGTTTGGAACGTGGAAGTCCTCTGGGTTCGAAAGGAAAGGGGAAAAAGAAACAGTTTCTCTTTCCCCACCCCCCATTCTGGCCTCCTCTCCCTGCTGCCGGGTCAGGGGCGATCCCTGGGGCTAGGAAGCTGTCCCCCTAAAGCCACAAGGCTGGGAAGGGGGGCGGGTCCCGGGGCTGAGTCCCCGGGCTGGCAGGAGGCAGGTGGGGACCCGGAGCCCCCAGCTGGGCGGACAGCACACTGTATCAGCGCCCTGCTTAGTTTCACCGAGTGTTTACAGCAGCCCAGAGGGGACACCCTCTCGCAGCCGTCCCCCCCGGCCCCGCCAAAACTTCCCGGCCCGGACGGCGGGAACTCAGAATCCGGCTGGGCTCGGCCAGGACTGGCGTTATTTTCGAACTCGCGGCGCGGGGAGGGGGGGGCGAGCGCGGGTCAGGGGGAGGGGTCCTGCCTTGAATTTGGGCACCGACAGCTCCAGCTCCTTGTTTTTGGTCCAGATCCCGACGACCCGGGGATCTTCGACGATGTCCACCGGGCGGTTGCTGGACATCTGCGGGGAGGAACGGGGGGCGGAATGGGAGGGCTGGTCCCGCTCCCGGGGCCGGGGCAGACCCCCCTTCTCCAGGCACTTGTCAAACTCCGGCTGACAGTTGGCCCGGCGGTCGGGAGGGGGCCCCGGGCTGCTCGGACCCCGCTCCCGGGCCGGGCCGGGTGGGTGGGTGGGGGCGGCGGGGCGGCGCGCCGGCTACTCACCGCCAGGCTGAAATGCTGCCCATCGTAGCGGTACAGTTTATGATGCCCCTTCTTCAGAGCCGGGTCAATCATCAACTTGTAACTTCTCCAATGGTGGTTCCTCCTCTCGCCCGAAGGGCCGGGCTGCGGCGGGGGCTGCTGGTGGTGGTGGTGGGGGGGGTGACTGTTCTCCATGCCGTTAACCCAACCTGAAATCGAGCAAGTTGTTGTCGTCTCCGCCGCGGCGGCGGCGGCCGCTCTACACACACGCGAGAGAATCAAATCGTCCAGCCCCCACCCCCTCCCACCTTACCAGCGCGCCCCAAAAGGAGCTGTCTCGCTGGCTCCCCCCAAAATAAGAATGGAGCGAGAGAATAACCCTTCCGGGAGAATTAGGCGCCCGCCCGCTCGGCCACCGTCTCGGGGCGGCAGCGAGGGGCTCCCGGGGGCCCCCGGTGCGGGCTGGCGGCGCCCGGGGCGCCCGGAGGACGCGGGCTCCGGCCCATGGTGCCCGCCCGGCCGCCCGGCCGCCCGGCGTGGCGCTCGCTCGCTCGCTCGGCCCGGCTCGGGCGCGGGGCTCGCGGCAGGCCTGGCGCCGCCCGCCCGCCCGCCCGCGCGCTCGGCCGGGGCCGGGGCTGGGGGCTCGGGCTGCCCGGCTGCCGGCCGCGGCCTCTCCCCCCTGGGCCGCGCTTACATCCCCGCCGGGCGCCGGCCTCCCTGCGCCGCCAGCCAGTACATGGTGTCCCCCGCGGGAGCCGAGGCCGGGGCGGCCGGACGGGGGGCCGGGACGGGGGGGCGCCGCCGCCGCGGCTGCCGGGCCCGGAGCTGCTGCCGCCGCCGCTGCTGCTGCTGCTGCTGCTGCCCGGGAGGCGGCTGGCGGCGGAGGCTCGGCTCCCAGTAGCCGCACATCCCACAATACACCGCTAAGGAGCCCGACCCGAGCGCTCACCCTCCTCCTCTTCCTCCTCCTCCTCCTCCTCTTCCTCCTCCCCTCTCCTTCCTCGCCGCTTCCCCAGGCACTCTCCCGGCGGCGGCAGCTGCGCCGCCAAAGCCCCGGGCCCCAGCGGCCCCCCACCCCTCACTCGCGCGCTCCCACACTGCCTCCCCCCTCCCCGGGGGAAGGCCTTTTAATTTATTTATTCTGCTGGGACTTAGGTGGGGGGCTTGGCTGGCGGGGGAGGGGGTCTCCCCAGGCTCTACCTCCCGCGGCTGGGGCTACCCTCCGAGCCGCGGCCGCCGCGGCGTGCACCTCGGGCCTCCAAAACTGTTTCCAAACTGCCGAGACCGGAGGTGGGCGCGCGGGGGCTCCGGGGGAAGGGCCGGGTTTTGGGGTGTGTATATGTGTGGGATTGTGTCTTTGGACGCTGGGAGCCGTGGGGAGAGGCAAGACGACTCAAGACGAGTTGCAATCGAGGTATCTCAGCGCCGGCTTCCTCTTCTGCCCCGCGACCCCCTCCCCCCTGGAGCTGAGCTGGGGAGGGGAAACCAGGATTTTAACCAAATTAGCATTCACATTCCTGGGAGGATGCAGCCCTCGCCTGGACCTGGGTGATAGAAGCTTCTTTCTGTTTTTATTTTTGGAGAGGAGCGCCCTGTAATTGTCTTGAACACATGCTTCTGTCTCCCCCCCCTCCTTCTTCCTCCAGCCACCAGCGGAGGAGAGAGTCCCCCTTTTTTGCATTTATCTTTTCCTTCCCCTTTCTTTATTAAAGGTCCGGGAGTGGCGGCGGCCAATCAGCGCGCGGCTTCCATTTTGTGAGTTCAACTCCGAGGCTCCCGGGCTTCGCGAGGACGCATTTGCAGCCCCCTCTGCCTCTCCTCTCGGGCGGCCGAGGCGAAGGAGCCGCCTCGCCGGGGCTTCGTGGTGGTGTATTTCATATTGGGGCTCTTTTCGGGGTTTGTAATTTGGCCGTGGGTAGGTAATTGGCTGGAGCAGGGCGGCAGGGCGCGGCAGCCAATCAGCGCGCGGCTTCTATAGGGCTTGAGTTATTAGACGCTGGTCTCAAAACATCCTTCATCAGACACCAAGGAGAGGCCAACAGATGAGGGGAGCCATTTTTCTGCAATGGAATTAAATGGCCAAGTGGGTTTTTCCTTTGTTGCAAATGGGGAATGTTTTTCCTTTGACTCCACCATCCAGTTCAGGACGCCTCAGTGTTCTGTTTAACATTTGTCAACAGGCTAAAGGACTCACAATTGGAAGAATGAAGAAGACTTTTTAAAAAGATCTGGATTTTTCCTTATGACTTGGAATCCATCTTTGTCTTGTATAACTAGGTCATAGCACACCATTAATGTCAGCAGTTAACAATTTTGAATTCCAAAAAACCTAAGTAAATGACATATTTAATTTTTTTTCCTCTTTTTTTCTTGGGTGGGTGGGGGGAGCTTGGAGCTGTCTTAATCTGTATTCTCTTGACTGAACAATAAATTTTTAAATATATATAGTTTCCTCTATTAAACACTTAAACCTGGCCATCTTATTAACTCCTTCTGCTCTCTTTTTAACAAGGTAATGTTTTAAATGTATAGTTTTAGGACTAGCGAAATGGCAGCAACAAAAAAATTGTAAGCAATTGTTACTTTTAAGTTTCTAAAAACCTTTTACATTGTAAGTACCCAATCCATTCTGTCCTTACGCAGTGCAGTTTTCATGTTAATGTTGCTGAGATGTCCTTAATTTTCTGAACCTTCATCTGCATGTATGTCTTTGTCGCTCTTGTCTAATATAAGCCAGTTAAAATGCTTTTAGACGATTTTGCTTTTATAAAGCTAAGGTTTTTTAGCTTTAAGCTTTTGAAAATGTTTACAGCCATAAATGCTAGTCAGCTTTCTTCCCAGTAACATGTACACTTTCTTTGAAAATCGATCTATTTGAAGAAAAACAGCTCTGTTTTTGTCGTCTTGGTAGGGGAGTGGGTGAGGGAAAGGAAGACCTTCTCTTTGTGTAAAGAGACTAAAGCCGTCACAGGAAACTAGATTAAAACTGGAAAACAAGTCCTAGCTGGTTCGAGCCAAACACCAACGTTAACGCGGGTATTTTCTATGGTGGTTGGGATGGCCGGTGCGTCTTATGCCTTTTGTTTGATTTGACTGTGTATTTTCGCCTTTTGTCTCTTAATGACGGTCACACCATTGCTATATCCAGAGCAGTAAACAGTCCTGCGAAGCCGCCTTTTGCCAACCCAACCCTGGAAAGTTTGCAGAAGTGGAAGGAGCAGAAAATGCCATGAGAGTGTAACTTACAAAAAGGTAACAGCAACAAAAAAAGACACCACCATTCCCTCAAATATTCCCAACTAAACAATCCCCCCAAAAGATATTCAAAACCTCCGCCCCGCTTGATCTTCCAGACTCCATGGCACCGGGCTGAGCGGGTGAGTAAAAAAAAAAAAATGCCTTTTGCCCCTTCGAGGAAATCTTTTTTCGAGCAGGCCAAGGGCTGCAAATGTTTGGGAGCTGAGGAGAGAAGGAGGTTTCTGGAGCTTTATGTTTGGCAGCCGGATCGGGGAGGGGTAGGGGGACAAGGTGGGCTCTTCAAACCCTTTTGCCCCTTCTGCCCCGGAGGCGAGAGGAGGGCCTCCCCAGCGACCTCGGGCGTCCACGGGGTCGCCTGCGCTCGTCCCCCTCGCTTTTCTAGGTCTGAGCCTTGGTGTGGAGAAGAAATTAAAGTGCTTTGCAAAGGAGGGGCTCAAAAGACAGGGAAACCCACTCCCCCCCAGCCCAGGGCCTCGTTCCCTTTTGATTGGGGGGGGTCTCGCCCTCCGAAGCCGGCTTTCCGGGGCTCCGGGGCGCGCCTGCACTTCCTAAGCAAAAAGGACAAAGGCCGGCGTCCATGTTGGCACCATGACGCAGCATCTCTCGCGCCTGCAGCCCGCGCGCTGCCTGTGCTCCCGGCCGCGCTCGCTCCTCCCTGCCCAACTCGAGTTTTATTTTCAGGTTCAGAGCGGAGCCGCGGCCGGGGCCGGGCCGGGGCTGGCGGGCGGGCCGGCCAGGCTGCGGTGGCTAATGGCGGCCGCTCTCTTCCTGCCTCCCTCTTTCCCCGGTGGGCGTTGAGAGCCCGGCGCAGGTGGCGGCCCCTCGGCCGGGCCGGGCCCCGAGAGCCCGCAGCGCATAGCGCCCCGGGCCGGGGGGTGGTCGCGGAGGCCGTGTCGGGGGCCGCGGGCCCGGGGGCGTCGCGCGCCGCAGCTCCCGCGCTCACCTCCGCCCGGCGAGGCGGCCAGACGGGCGCCATTTCGCGCGCCGCCCGCGGCTCGGGCGGTGGCGGCCGCCGCGCGCCAGGCGGGAGGAGGGAGGAGGCGGCGGGCCGGGGGGAGGGGAGGCCGCCGCCTGCGAGGACGCCCCTGGCCCCGAGGCCTCGACGGCGGGCGCGGGCTCCGCCGCTGCCTCGGACCCCGCGCCCGACTCGGGGCCCCACGCGGGCACGAGGCCTCGCGCCCAAGCCGGGCGGCGGGGGCCCTTCCTCCTCCCGCGCGCGAGCCAGTAGCAGAGGGCCACGGGGCCGGGGAGGGCCTCGAGGCCGCCCCCTGACCCCGACCCGCTCCTCCGGAGGCCGCGGAAGCCTCCCCCGCGCCCCGGCCCTGCCCCCGGGCCGTCCTCGCTGCCCACCCGGGCCTGGGCGCCCATGTCTGGCTCCCAGGCGTCCTTGGATAGCCGAGCCCGAGGGGCGGAGAGCCCCTTTGTCCCCACTTTGGGTGTGAGGCCCTCAAGGAGGCCGCCGACGCCCCGATTTGGCCGCCCGCGGCACGCCCTCCACCCCGAGGCTCTAGAGCTGTGGTGGGGGTTGGGGCCTGGGAAGGCTGAGCGGGCCTTCCCCGGGATCCCCCGAGGCGGAGGGCTCTGGGGTAAACCCTCACATCTCCGGCCCTTCCTGGGGGAGGGGATGCGGACTGGGCGGGCCTTTGGAAATGCAGATGAGTCGCCTCCTGCTGCTTGTCGCCCGGGTTGAACCCTGGTGACTCAGCCACCCCCCCTCCTATCCCTTCCAGAGTGAGGGCCGCCTTGGGAGCTGGGAAGGGGGGACGGCATTTGTAAGGCTCCCCTTCCCTCAAAGACATCCTCTCCGGTTTGTGTTCCTCAACTCCCTAACAGACCTTCCGACTTTCCCCCTAGGCTCTTGTCCGGAGAAGGGGCAACCGACCTGGTGCCCCCAGAGTGGACAGTCCTCCTTTGGACAGCCGGAGCAGGCCTAGTATGACTCGGACAATCCTCCCACTAAGGTAGGTGTGAGCCCTTTCCCAGGCTGCGAGGGAGATTTGGGGGGCGTTGGCCTGGAGCCCAGGGAGGGCGGGCACCCCAAACCCGCTAGGCTGGTTCGGCAGCCCCTCCCCCACACAGATGTGTGGGACCGTGTGTGTGAAATCGGCTGCCTGCTGGGCCTGCTCGGTCCATCCATCCCCGCCTGTCAGCTTCTGTTGTCAGGAGTTTGGGGCGTGCAATTCTCGGCCGTATTTAGCAGCATAGGAGAGGCTGCACTTGCAAGTATTTCCCAGTTGTGTGTTTGCTGGTGGGGGGAGGGCTCTGAAAGCCTCTTACTTCTGAAAGGCCCAGGCGGCTGCCAGGAAGTCTGGCCCTCCCTTCCGGCCCCCAGTGGGGACGTGTAGGGTGACTGTATGAGCCGGCCTCTAGTGTCAGGCTGCTAGGGAGGTAAACAGAAGGACCTGAGAACTGGGTCACCTTCCTCTGAGGAGGTTTCTTGATTCGTCTCCCCCTTCTGGGAATTCCCATGATTCCCTCCCCAGCCCCCACCCCAAAAGAGCCCTCTTTCTAGAATCGGACGAATCCGGGTTTGAAACCTGGCTAGCCATTCACCTGCTGTGACTTTGCATAAGCTGCTCAGTCTCTCTTTCCCCATCTGCACAAATGGGGCTCCGTCACTGAGTCCCGAACTTGAGTGTGCATCCGAATCATGGGGGCAGGAGGAGGGTGGTAATTGGAACTGATTTTGGGCCCGCTCCTCGAGTTTCTGATTCAGTCGGTGGGGCCTGAGAACTTGTATTTCTAACAGCATCAGCTCACCTGGGAACACATTTTGAGAACCTTTGGGCTTGGTAACATCTGGGGTGTCGCGAGGAAGATGTAAGCTCACGCACTTGGAGCCCCCAGCTCAGTGCTTGGCACAGAGTTGTTAGCTTGGTGACGACGGCAACTCTCTCCCGTTTCTAACACAAGCTGACTGCGCACAGTTCCATCCTCTTTTGTCTCCAGGAAGCTCCACAGCTGGAGACGCTATGGCCCTTGATCTCAGGCCCCTCCCCCATGTGATCTCTAGTTTGAGATTACTTTGATGAACCATTTGGGTCCAGGTGCTGCTGATCCACAGGGCCCTCCTGATTTGGGCCGCAGCTTGGCTTCCGTGTGGGATCAGCCCTGCCCACTATTACCCCACCCCTCAGTGTGAGGGCTAAACTGACGTTTGGGGGAACCTGTAGAGCTTGACCCAGGCGTCTTGGTGCTTAATCAAGGGAGGCTCTAAGTCAGGTGGCCGTGGGCTTGAATCTCGCCGTGCTGGTGAACCTTGGGCAAGTCTCCCAAGTGAAATGATAATGATGGATGCTGCAAAGGGTGGAGGGAGGATTAAGTGCGATTAAGGGGGCCGGCCTCACATTCAGGCTTCACACTAGTTGGCTTCCATTCCAGTGTGGCTGCAGGGAGTGGGGGCTGGGCTGTCTTGGGCTCCTCCCCCACCGGCCCGCCCCCAGCACGTGGCAAAGCCTCAGGGCAAAGGGAACACTGGCTTTTGGCAGGCGGGGAGCCAGCACAGTTTTTCCTCCTGTGTAGTTTGAGTTGGGATGGTGGCCTGTCCCCAGCTCCACAGGCTTTTCCATGATGGCCCGTGATTCGGGATCCCCCACCTACCCAGAGAGTAGAAGTGACTCGCCCAAGGTCACAAGGCCACCAGCAGCAGCCAGGACAGGGTTCCAGGTGTCTTGACTTCCAGCCCAGCGCCTGTGTCCGTGGCACCCCCTCACCCCAGCTGTCTGGGTTATTTTGGGCTCCTTCCCATGACAGCTGTCTGCTGGCATCACTGCCTGGGAGCTGGGAAAGCTGTCTGGTTGAAAGTAACCAGCATGCTGCTCTGGGCTTCTCCTGGCCGTCATGCCTTGCCCCAGTGAGGGTCTCCAATCCCAGATAAGCTGGCTTTGGTCCATCTTGTCCTTTGCTGGGGGGAAGGGGGTGCACCCTACCGCACCTGGCACTAGACTCCTTTCCCCCTACACTTTGTAAAAGTGGATGAGACTCACATTATTATTAACAGCTCATAAACCTCTTCCCTCCTTCCACACTCACCCCAAACCTGAGGTTTAAATTCAGCTCTGCCACTGATGAGCTCATTCGGCCCCCTTGATCCTCACATGACCGTTCTGCCGCCTGAGGGTGTCCTGCGTCCCTTTGAATAGAGTCCTTGGGGCTTCCCAGGGTGGGGGTCTTTACCTCCCATGGGCAAGGGATGGTGAAATAATTGATTTCAACCTTCCCCTCCTAGCATTGGCCTGGAGGGCTACAGCCAGTTCCTCCACTCCCACCCTCGGACCAGTTAGGGAGCAATTAGGTGCTAAACTGTGGTCTGGGTGTGATTCTTGGAAGGGAGAGGTGTCCCCATGACCTGGAAGGATTATAGTCCCTCCCCACTTCCATTTCTCTTTCACCCCCCCTTTCTGATTTCTGTGACCACCCCCCTTCCCAGTATCACCTCCTGGGGGCAGGGAGGGGCTCTGTCCTCAGGCTGTTGTCCTTCTGGCAGGCCAAGAGGGTGGCTCCGCCCACCAGTCACCCAGGGAGCATGGGGCGGGGCTGCTCCTGGGGCCCAGCTGGTGGGGCCTGCCTAGAGGGCCACGCCAGCAGAAGGGCAGCCCAAGGCAGGGAGGTGGCTGGACCTGCCTTACTACTGGACGCCAGGGTCCCGCCTCTTCCGGCCCCTCCACCAAGAGCCCCAGCGTGGAATACGACCTTTTGGACCCTCTGGGCGAGATGGGAGGCCTCTGCCTGGACTGTGGAGGCCATCCCAGAGGCCACCTTGGTCCAGTACTGTCTCCAACTGGCTAGTGACCTCAGCACGTCCCCGCCCCTTTGGGAACAGTGGTCTCCCCATGTGAGCTAGGAGGGGGAAGTTGGCCCCAATAATCTTTTGTTTCTGGGTCTGGCTTTGTGAGGGGGGTGCTTTTCATACCCCAGCGGTGACCTCTCCCCCGACCAAGTGCTGAAGCCTGGAGAGAGTCCTCGGGCGAGGGCAGATGGCCTTGACTTCCCAGGCCACCCTCGGCCACCTCCATCTCTGGGACCTCAGAGAATAGCTTAATCTGTGAAGGCTCCGTTTCTTTTGTCTTGTCTGGGGTGGATGACCTCTCAGGGTGTCCTGAGACACCAGGGAAGTGGAAGCCATAAGAATTGTCATTAACTTCCCCATCCTAACCTATGCTGGCCGGACTTTGCCCTGACAAGACAGAAGTGATCTGGCCCCTACTCTCCTGGGCTCAGTTGACACAGGCACCCCGTGCATGCCACCTGGCCTGCTCCCCTAAGCGTCTGTGTCCCAACAGCTCTGTGGCAAGAACCAGTTTAAAGAATCTTTCTTGCCCTCCTACGTCTCTCCAGGAATTCCTCGTGAACAGAAGACTGACGGTCCTCAGAACATCTCACAGGTAAGGGAGCAGGGCTCCCTGTGTGTGTGGGTGTGCCGGGCTCCTCAGCTGGCCTGCTCTGGCCCAGCCGCCTCTGAGGAAGCTCCAAGCAGCTGGCCTGGCTCCTGAGTATTTTTAGCTGCATATCCAGCCCCTACACCACCACTGGAGCTGGGTCCAAATCAAACACACTCCAGGCCGGGCGGGGCTGGGGTTCTGCCAGCCTTGGCCAGGCACGGGTGGGTGGGTGGGCCGGCGGGCTGGGGCTAGCGTCAGCTGTTCTGCTTAGACCCAGGCAGAGCTGGGAAGACTCACTTTTCCTCTTCCTTCCTCCCCTCAGTTTTGTGTAAGTTATTTGCTCTGTCACGAGTTGACATCGTAGTCCTATTTCTCCAGTGAGTGGAAACTGAGATCTGAGGATTTTGAGGAAAGTCAGGAGCCCTCCCATGGGCTTGTGCAGTTAACCCTGTTTTGGGTGCCACAGTTTGCTCAGAGTGGGGTGACCCTCCTAAGTGAATTCTTCCAGGCCTCTGCCAGATGAAGCAGCCTCTCTCCCACTCCTACTCTCCCAGTCCCTCCCTGAGCTTCAGGGTCAGGGCTGAGGCAGCCAGAGGGGAGAGGCCTGAGGCTGACTGCAAAGGTAAGTTGTCCTCCCCTCACTCAAAACCCTCTTCCATCCTCCCTTTGCCTGAATGACGGTCACCCTGCCCTGGCCTCCTCCCGTGATCCTGGGGAACCTCACTTCTGATATGTCTCTGGACCTGGTCCCCTCCTCTCTTGCCAAGCTCAGGCTGCTTCTATGGCAAGATGGCCCCAGCCCCATGCCTGCCTCACCAGCCAGCCAGTCACAGCTCCTCTCTGGTCACCAGAGAGAGCTTGAGGTCCTGGCTTTGGCTGGGCTCCTCCTGTTCAGGAGCCTTCTGTCCAGCACCCTGCGTGAGCCTGGCAGCCAGGCCTTCCATGATCTAACCCTGGTTACCTTGACAACCATGTCTGGCCTCCCTCCTCAACCCCACTCCCACTGCCGAACCTGATGGGGTTTTCCAGCCACTGTGCATTGCCCTGGCTGGGTACCCATCCTACTTCCACCGGCCTGCCCTCCCAGCACTGCCAAGGATAGTTCATGTACCACCCAGAGCTCAACCTTCCCTGAACCCTACAGGGCTCTGCTCTCTGAATTCTTCACATCTCCCAAACTCCTTTAGACTGCTTCCCCCAAGGCTGAGCTCCTCTCAGGCAGGAACACATTTGCCTCTCAATAAACGTGTTACAAAAAGGAATGAATGAGTTGCTGTAAATTTGTCTAGGGGTGCTTCACCCAGCAGATGCCCTCCCGTGACAGGATGGGGCCTCCACCCAACAACCTGGAGCTGGGCCCTAGTCCTCTTCCCAGCTCTGGGCTCTTTTGGGGCTTCCACGGGCAGTTGCTGCTGCCCTCTGGTGGTCAGACCCTGCCTTGTATCCACTGAAAATCGACCTGGCATTTGTGGAACTGCCAGGTTGGCAACTTCCTCCCTCAAGTAAAGTTTACCTGATCTTTGCTGAGAACTTGAAAATTGGGAATCTTCGGAGGGGGGTGGGGGCAAGAGGATCCTGAGTCCTGCCACCCCTCAGGAAACCACCAGAGGCCTCACCCCAGCTGGGAGGACCCTGCTCTCACTTGGCCGTGCCCCAGTGACTGCCTGTTGTGCACCGGCTCCAGGGTTTCCTCCACCCCTCCTGACCCCTGTCCTGGCTTGTGCAAAGGAGCCCAGGGTCGCGGGAGGGAAGGGATGGAGGGCCAGGGGTGATCTCAATTTGCCCTCCTGATGGTGCCTGTGCTGAGTACTCAGTAAATAGCTGTTTTGATCACGGGGGTGGGAGGGTTAGGGAGAATCCTTGGGATGAAGGGTGTGGCTGCTGGCCACATCGGGAGGACACAAATTTCTGGGTGGGGGTGGGGGCTATGAGTCTCAAGCGGATGGAGGGGGCCCCAGCTGATCTCAACCAGATCCACCCTGGCCTTCCCCGTCCCTTCCTCGACAGTGTCTTGCTCGGTTCACGCTTCTGGCTCCTGCTAGAAAGAGGCTCCCGCCAGCGTGGTTTGGGGCCAACCCTCGAAAGGTTATTGTTCCGAAGCCGCTCACCTCTTCCCCAAGCTGCCCGCGCCGAGGCGATCGCCCGGCAGAGGGCGCTAGACGTCCACCTTGCGCCCCCAGGGAGGTGGGGGCTAGGTAAGCGGAACCGCTATTCCCCACCCTCAACCCGCAGCCACCTAGGCGCCCGAAGGGCCAGACCGGGTGGGCAGACACGACCCCCGTGCCAGCGTCTTCCCTGACACCACCAACCTACCTCCTGTGGGGGAACAGGTCAGAGGCGGGCTTGCCCCAGGCCACGCAGCTGAGGCGGGGCAAAACGGGGGGCTTTTCCCAGAGCTTGA
This sequence comes from Diceros bicornis minor, assembly GCF_020826845.1. Taxonomy (NCBI): domain Eukaryota; kingdom Metazoa; phylum Chordata; class Mammalia; order Perissodactyla; family Rhinocerotidae; genus Diceros; species Diceros bicornis. Next base: position 8,212,789 of record NC_080774.1, read on the forward strand.
GACCGAGGCTCCTCGAACCCGGGTGCTGGAGGGACAGTCCGCCAATCAAAGAGTCCCTGTCTGATGGGGGAGGCCGAGCCCGCCAATCAGAGGGACCCTGCCAGAAGGCGGAGCCTGCCAATCAGGGGTGCCGGGCGAGGAGCAGCAGAAACGTTTGGATCTTGCCGGTGGGGGGCGCGCCGTGACGCGCGCGGGAGGGGGTAGGAGCTGCGCTTGCTGTTGAGCACCCCGTTTCTCAGGTGCCTCAGTTTCTCCGGGAATGAGAGGTGAACGCCCCGGGTCGGGGTTCTAGCAGGAAGGAAACTGAGGCTGGGAGGTCGGCCCGGGTGGCTGCCTGGCGGAGGCGGCGCCGGCCCAGAAGGGGCGGGGCTTCTTCTAGCCCCGCCCCTGGGGCCGCCCCCACCCCGATCCCTCAGCCCCAGCGCTCCGCCGGGCGCGCCACTGCCAGTGCTGCCGGCTCCGGGCTATGGACGCCCCCGGGGCCCCGACCCCGACCGCCGCCCCGGGCCCGGGTCCGGGCAGGAGGGAGCTGAAGATCGTGATCGTGGGCGACGGCGGCTGCGGCAAGACCTCGCTGCTCATGGTGTACAGCCAGGGCTCCTTCCCCGAGGTGAGGCCCGCCGGGGGGCTGGAGGCGGGTAGGCTGGGTGGGGGGGACGGGCTTGGGGCCACCAGGGACGAGGGACGGCCCTCAGCCTGCGGCCCGAGCCCGGACCCTGGGTCCCCAGCGTCCTGGGCGTGGAGAGGCGGCTGCCACCCCGGGGCGCCCCCTCGGGAATTCCAGAGTCCAGCGGGGTGTGGGGGGGCTGAGCCGGATGCGGTGAAGGTGGAGGGGGGCGTCCAGCCGGACACTGGTCCTCGCGCCACCCCTTAAGAACCAACCCGACCCCTTCTCCGACAGCACTACGCGCCATCCGTGTTCGAAAAGTACACGGCCAGAGTGACCGTGGGCAGCAAGGAGGTGACCCTGAACCTCTACGACACCGCCGGTGAGTGCGCCTGCGCGCCGAGGGTCCTGGGTCCGCCCGAAGGGTTTCCCCCGCAGGGGCATCCCGCCGGACATCCCCCCGCCCGCCAGCCTTTGCGGGGCCCTGACATCCCATCACTGCTGGAGGCCGCGGAGGGGCGCTGGCTGGGGGCCGGTTGACCACTGCCTGGAGGCCGAGAAGGCTGCAGTCGTTCCATCTGTAAAAGGAGGGTATTTGGAGGAGGGAGCGCATGGACCACCCTCCTAGCGTGATGTGCTGAGGGCCCACGGCTTCGTTCCTCTCCTGTAGTTCTAGAAAACCAGGGGCTTTACTTCTGCTTCCCATGGTTCCAGGATTTCGTGCGTTGCTTGCTGTGGTCTCTTAAGATTCTGTGGGCTGCAGATTTGAGTCCCCTGGTGCTAGGATTCTGTGGGCTGCATTCCTGGTTCCTACGCTTCTAGAATACTCTGGGCTACAGATCAGAGCTTGTGACTCCAAGATTCTGTGGCCAACATCCTGAGGCTCCAGGGTCCTGTGGACCTAAGCTCTGAGTCCCATGCCTCGGGTTCCACGGGCTACAGTGTGTGATTCTAGAATTCTGTGGTCTACAGTTTTGAGCCTGTGGTTCTAGAATTCTGTGGCTACAGTTCTGTGTCTTCTTGATTCCCTGGGAAGAAACCAGGCACTGAGGACAGAATAGAGCTCTAGGGAACGGAGGTCCAAAATCAGGTCCTCTCTGCCGCCTGCAGCTCTGAAAGCAAGTGGACTTATGCTCATTAACTGCATCAGTGATCACGGTCCCTGTCGCTGGGGCATGGGTGGAGATGCACTGCCACCGGGGGGATTTGGGTAACACCTGGGGGGGGATGCCCTCAGGGAGCTTCCATCCTGCCTTGGCTCCCCTCTGAGCTGATCAGTATTGGGGGGCAAAGGTCAAGATCCCCAGCTGGGGCCTCACCCAGCCTCTGTGATTCAGTGTTTAGTGACCTGTGTGGAACCATGTCACGAGGTTCCCTTGCCAGCCAAGCCTTGTATATATGAGGTGAAGTCTGCGACTGGCCTTGGATGGAGCCAAAACCCAGACCCGCCCCCCCACCAAGGCTACCACCAGCATCTCTCCTTCCATCCTGGAGCGGATCAGAAAAGGGTCTGTCCCAGCCCCAGACCCTTCCTCTATTCCTGACTTCGGCAGGTTTTGCTGTATAGATGTGTCCCCTCCTGCGGTGGCCTCTGAGGACCTGCCTTTTGTTGGATGAGGGCCCTGCAGGGCTGCCCCCAGAACAGGGCCATGCCTCCAGCCCCGTGAACTGGGAAAGCCAAAGGCTTCTGAGGAGTTCCCAAGGGCGTGGCCACAAAAGCAGTAAAAATTGTGGTATGCCTGGGACACTTTTAGTTTCATATGTTTCCAGTCCGGGAGCCAGGGAGGGGCAGGATCATTAGCCCCACTTTGTGGGTGAAGGGCTGATGGGCAGGGAGAGCCAGAGGAGCGTTTTCACTTTCTCCTCCTTCCTCTGACCTCAGGGCCTCTACTATCAGATCCCTGGAGTTTACTGTTCGTGGCAGCCTCCTCCATCAGACCCAGGGCAGGAACCACTTCTGGTCTTTCTGGCCTCGCCCAGAGAAAGATGCTCAAAGAACATGGCAGGGTAGATTGTCGCGTGGAGGTTCCAGAAAGCTTCTACTTGGTTTAAGGAAGGATTTGTGCTAAGAGCTGCTGTGGGAGGGATGGAGGGAGCCCCATCCCTAGAGTCATCAGAAGCACGTGACCACCCAAGACAATGATGATCCCGTCCACGACTTCCTGCCACATGCTTTGGAGTCAGACCTGGGCTTTGATGCTGGGTCCCCTGGCTGGGTGTCATTGGGGACGTCTGGGCCTCAGTTTCCTCATCTGTAATCAGGGCTACAATAGTTGTGAGGATTAAATCAGATCTATGCGACATGCAGCACTTAGCACAGGGGTTTGGCTCTCCGGAAGGGCTCACTAAGAGTTGTCATTATGATTTTCACCTCCCCCCCGCCCCCCGCCCCGCCAGCCATTCAGCCCCAGGCCTGAGCCTGAGCCTGAGCCTCTCGTGGATCCGTGGTAGCAGAGCTCGTGCTGGCCCCCACCCCTGCTCTCCCAGCAGGACTCTTCCAAGTGGCAGAAAAGCAGAGCTGGGCTTTGAACCTCTCAGTGGAGTCCCAGGGGAGTAGACTGGCCTCCCCCACCCCCCCCAGTCAGCAGGACAGCCCAAGGAGGAAGACACAGGGCTGCTCCGTCCTCAAGGGTGTCCCACTGTGACCCAGGAAGCCCCGTCATCGGGGGGAGCGTGAAGGAGAGACTAGGTCATTCCTCTTACATACGCCAGTGCCCAGCACGGTGCTTGTCCTAGAGCGAGGCTTATAGAATGAAGAATAAATCTGGATGCAGAGACGCCCCTGGAGAAGGTCCTGTGTGATAAAGGCGATGAGATCTGTCTCCACCTGTGGGGTGGACGGATATCAGGAGAATGTGGCAGAAAAGGATGGCCAGGTGACCAACTAGAGAAAGATAGAGACTAAGGGGGTGAGGGGAGTGGCCGACCTGGAGACGAGTCTTGTAAAGGTTGTTGCAGAAGGTTCTAGAACCTGATGGGCTAGACTCCGTGGTGGGGGAGGAGGGGTGGGCAGGGCATCATCTTTCCAACCAACCTGTGATAACCAGAGCTCTGGGACAAGGGTGGCCCCTGGGAGGCTGAATTTCTTCACACCCAGGGCCTCCACCACAGGGGTCCACGTGGGAGGCCAGTCTGGCTGCTCGTCTCCATCCCGCGGAAGCAGTTACAGACACTGCGGTGTTGGGAGGGTGGGAGGAGGCTGACAGAGCTCGTGGTGCTCAAAGGTGAAGGGGTTGGGGCTGTGAGCACCCATTGCCCTAGCAGCCTCGCCCGCCGGGCCTGACACCCTCAGAAGGCAGGAAGCTGTGGTGAGGTCTGAAGTTTCCTGGACAGGGGGGAGGTGGGGGCGAGGTGGGACGTTAAGACACCACCCAGAGACAGAGCTGTCTGGGCCTTGGGGTGGGGCCCAGGGGTGGGGCATCACAGGATGGGGTAGGGGTTGCCCAGGGAGATGGGGAGCTATGGTCCCTTTCCCAGCTTAAGATGGAAACAACAGGAAAAGTGGGGGCGCAAAGCAGTTGCTAAGACAAGGAATCAGGGGCCAGAGGGGTGTCTAGGGGCCAGGAGCACTGGAGGCCTGGGGAGCCGGAGCTGCAGGTGGGTCAGAACGCGCTCTCCGCTCCAGGCCGGGGCTGCCCCTGCCCCAGCCCCTCCTTCCTCGGGGGAAGGAAATGCAGGTGGGTGGACCCCAGTAGTGCTAGTAAAAGTGGGTTCCTCTTCCAGCAGCTTCTCCTTCTCACGCTGCCGGCACCCCTCCCCTGACCCACGCCCTGGCCGAAGCTGGGAACCGTCTGCCCTATGTATGTCCTCCAGCAGATTTGGGGACCACTGTGGGCCACACCCTCTCTCCTCAACCCAACACTGGGCCTTAGAGACCCCTCGCCCCAGAAGGATGACTGCCACGGCGAAGCTCCTCCCCACAAAGGAAATACCCTGGCGGGAGGCGAGAGCCTCACTTCCTCCCACCCGACAGCACCCCCAACCTCAAGGAGATGAGTAGCTTCAAGGGAAGAAGACCTGTCCTGGCCAGAAACAAATGCCTTCGCACGTAACTCTGGGGCTTTCTTAACCTCTCAAGCCCATCTGCAGAGGCCAGAAGGGGACTCCTGTGTGCCTGTGGGCAGGTGGCTCAGCTCCTTTAAGCCTTGGCATCGCTGTGGGTAAATCGGGAGGTATCTCCTGATGGCGGGGACGCCCCCAAAGCTTGTGGGTCCAAAGATCCGGGGTTAGAACCCCCGCCAGGCCCCTGTCATTTGGAAGTTTCTCTTTCAGTCATAACCACAGGAGTCGTCCCTCACCTTTGTTCAGCGTTGCTCAGCCTACAAGTCCTTTACTTTCAGTATCAGGGCAGGGTTATCACCCCCTTTTCCATATACGGAAACTGAGGACCAGAGAGGGAAAGGACCAAGGTCATGGAACGTGAGTCCAAGTGGAGCCTGGCTCTCCTGACTCATACGGGACAGGTATCTAGGACACTCCCCTCCCAGGGAAACATGAGGTCAACAGCACCCGGAAGTCCATCATCTGCGGGCCTGGTCCCCAAGTGGAGGCCCACACTAAATCCTGGAGAAAGCTGAGCCAGGAACATTCAAGCCAGGAAGGCAACCTGGAGGAGGAGCTGGGATGGAGCTGGACCTAGCCTCTCCCAGAGTCCCTCTGTCTTGAGATGCCTGTGTTGGCAGCCTTTTCCTCACTTGGTCAGGTCTGATGCTTGTAGGGTGAGGACAGCTCCCTACCCTCTGGGGTGGACTGAGAGAGAGGCAGCCCAGTAGTCCTACCTATGGTCTTCTGTCATTTACAAAGCTTCCCCTTAGCTGTGTGACCTTGATCAAGTCACTTCACCTCTCTGTGCTTCAGTTTCTGCATCAATAAGATGGCAATAACAGTAGTCCTACCTTGTAGAGTTGTAGTGAGGAATGAATTAATGCAGGGAAAGGGCTTCGAATGGGGCCTGACGTATGATGAGTGAGCATTCTTCCATAAATATTGTCGATATTAACCATTTTTATTATTATTGTCATCAAAGCTCACTTGCTTCTCACATATCCATTTCACAGATGAGGAAACTGAGGTTCAGAAGTTAACTCCCAATTGGGAAGGCTGGGGAAGGCTTCCTGGGAGAAGTGGTGCTTTCAGAGTGGCCTGGCAGGCAGCCGACCTTGGAGGTGGGGACTGAGTTGGCACTCCAGCTCACAGGGAGCCTGTCTGTGACCTTGAAAAAGGCCTCTTCGGCCACGTGGGCTCTTAACAGGAAGAACTTTCCCCGCCCAGCTTCCCTCCCGGGTAGCTCCTTGAATTAAAACAGGGGATGGAAGTGAGGTGCTCTTCAAAGGCTGAAAGCCATACAGATGATTGTCCCACCTTCTCCACCCACTCATTGGTCTGTTCACTCACCAGACTTCACTGAGCCTGCCCGTGTCCCAGGGGATACACTGTGTCCCGAGGACAGAGACGCCCATGTCCTCGGGGCACGCGTGCTCATGGGGGAGACAGAAGAAAACTCAGAAAGGTATCGTGAGATCAGGTAGTGTATGTGCTATGAAGAATAAAGCCTCGGTCAGTCGTGGGACAGACGGCGAAGGAGACCGTTGTTTCAGAGCAATCAGGAAAGTTCTCTTGGAGGAGGTGACATTTCTGCAGAGACCTGAAGGAAGGAGGGAGCCAGCTGTGCTGCTACATGGGGAGGAGCCTTCTAGAAGAGGGAACAGCAAGGGCAGAGGCACTGAGGGAGAGCAGGGTTGGTCTGACTTCCTCCTGCAACCCGCTGCAGCCCGACTTCTGCTCTTGTCACCTCTGCTGAAATCCTCACAGGCTGTCATTGCTAAACCCAGCGGCACAACTCAGCCGTCATCTCTGCTGCATCTCACAAAAGCTCAACAACTTCAACAACCAGCCAGTATTGACCCGACGCCTCCCGGGTGCCAGGAATTATTTCTAAGGACAGACATGGTCCCTGCCCTCAGGGTGCTTACAGGCCTCGGGCAGTAAACAGGTCCATGGATGAGTACAGACTGTGGACAAATGGGGGGTGGACTGCACGGGTTGAGGGAAGGCCTCTCTGAGGAATCAGCTGGGCAAGATGAGGGAAGACATCGGAGCACAGCAGGCCCATTTGACAACTGCTCGTCTACTCCTGCTGTATTTCTAAAAGGGAATGAGAACGTATGCTAGAATTATGATCCACATCATTGCATCGAAGAAGCCTGGAACCTATTTTTGCACAAAACAAAGCAGAATAGAGCATTGCTGTGTCGACTTGGAATTTAATGAACTGGGGTTGAGTCCTGGCTCAGTCACTGATTCAGTGACCTCAGGTGGGTCCCCTCACTTCTCTGAAATTCACTTTCTTCATATGTAAATGGGAGTATTCATAAGTTCCCTGACTGGCATGTCAGGTGGTAGTTGTAAGGATTTCTTTTTTTTTTTTTTTTTTTGGTGAGGAAGAGTTGCTCTGAGCTAACATCTGTTGCCAGTCTTCCTCTATTTTGTATGTGAGTCACCGCCACTGCATGGCCATTGACAAGTGGTGTAGGTCCGTGCACAGGAACCAAACCTGGGCCGCCAAAGTGGAGTGCACCGAACTTAACCACAAGGCCACCGGGGCTGGCCCAGGATTTCTTTTTTTGTGTGTGTGAGGAAGGTCAGCCCTGAGCTAACATCCATGCCAATCCTCCTCTTTTTGCTGAGGAAGACTGGCCCTGGGCTAACATCTGTGCCCATCTTCCTCCACTTTATGCGGGATGCCACCACAGCATGGCCTGACAAGTGGTGCCTCGGTGCACACCCGGGATCCGAACCCGGGCCGCCAGCAGCAGAGAGCGCTCACCTAACCGCTACGCCACAGGACCAGCCCCTGGCCCAGGATTTCTTAATCATTTATAGGCAAAAGTACTCTAAAAAGTATATCAATGATAAGGTGGTATTATTATTAAGTAGAAATAGAAGGCAGTTATCCTGAAAAAGGCAATAATGTAGATGGTCAGTCTGAATATTTAAAAATAAAATGCTAGGAAGAAAATGGAAAAAAAAAAAATGAGAGAAAAGCATTCCAGGTGTAGGGAACAGCACGTACAAACGCTCTGAGGCACAAGAGCTTGGTGGGTTTGAGAAACAGGGAGGAGGCCACCTTGGCTGGACTGCAGTGAGTGAGGGGGCATGGAGAGAGGGAGATGAGGTCACGGTCAGTGGGTGCCAGGTCATGTGGACCACCAGGAGATGTTTGGATTTTACACAAAGGGCAATAGGGAGCCACTGAAAGTGTCTGAGTGGAAGGGAGAGGGGCAGGATTTTACTTGTGTTTTAAGATCCATCCAGCTGCTGGGTGGAGAATGCATTTATCAAGGGGCAGCAGGAGACCAGGGAGGAGGTGGCATGGGAGACCAATGGTGGCTTGGACAAGGATGGTGCCATGCTGTCCAATAGAACTGTCTACAGTGATGGAAATGTTCTGCACTTGTGCTGCCCATTATGGTAGCCACTAGCTGCACGTAGCAGCTAATCACTTGAAATGTAGCTAGTGCAACGGAGAGGCTGAATTTTTAATGTTAATTAAGCAGCTATATGGGGCTAGCAGCCACCCTCTTGGACAGCACAGGTCTAGAAAGACATGGACAAAGGTTAGGAGAGGAGACAGTTTGGTGTATGTGGATGTATGTGGAAAGGGGAGGAGATGGGCTGGAAGAGCATGCTGGGCCTGTTTCCTACCACCTTACAAGGGTTTCTCCAGCTTTGTGGCAATGAGGGCAGGAGGATCAGAGTCCCGTGGGCCCCAACCACCCCTCACCCTTTCTCCAGCGTTGGGGGGACTCTGGGTGTACAACCGCATGGGCAGTCCTCCTGGCCCAGCCATCGTCGTAACTGTGGCTCCTGTTCACTGCACACCCTTGGGGGAAGGGAGAGGGTGGCTGTGCCTTCATCAGTGGGGAGCCAGGAGCAGGACGTGGCCTGGCTGCTCTCAGAGGAGAGGCCACTTGTCACGAGAGGGAGCGGAGGGCAGGCTGGCACCACCCGGGCACCCACAGGCTAGAGGGAGGGGCGAGGGAGGGGGATTCCTGGGCCTCTGTGTTCCGTGTTCCGTGGAAGGAAGTCACCACACCTTTCTGCAGAGGTGGCTGGGGGGTCACCAATGAGCCTGAAAGGCTCTCAGTTCTCACTGTGGTCGTCTCTCAGAAATACCAAACATGATGACTAAGTGCAGCGTGCAGTCCTGGGGCTGCTTCTGGACCAGGACAAAAAGACTACAGCACGTTATTGGTGACATCTGAACACGGCCCGTGGGTTGGCTTAGAGTAGTACCAGCGTTGGCTTCTCGAGTTAGATACCGCTGCCGTGGGAGCTGAGAACGTCCTTGTTCTTAGGAAACGCGCACGACCGATTCCAGGGTAAAGAAGCCGAGTGCCTGCAGTTCCCTCACGTGGTTCGGAAACGTTTATACATAGATAAAGCCGGGGGGCCAATGTAAACACTTGGTGAATCCCAGTAAGGGAGTTCTTTGCACTCTTTTTTGCATTTTTTCTGTAAGTTTGAAATGGTCAGTATAAAAAACTACTAAAAAATTTTTTCCAAAACCAAACCCACTGTTGCTGAAGCCCAGCCTTGGGTTCTGATTCAGCTGGTGCTGCGGAGGGGCCGAGCATCAGGAGCGTTCAGTTCTGCCCACGTGAGCCTGATGGGCAGCGGGTGGATCTGGGCAGGAGCATGCCGGTCTTCTCCAGCCATCCCCTGACCCTCCTCCTGGTGTTTGCCAGAATGGCAGGAGGAATTCAGCCAGAGGCCACACACCTCTCAGCCTGGGGGGGCATCCTCCCCGGTTAACTGCAGTGTCCTGGGTCCACCCAGCCCCACTGGTCTACTCGGGAGGGAAGGGATTTGGCTTCAAAGCCTGCACTTTCAACCTGAGCACCAGGGCAGGCGGCGGCGGGGGTGTAATCATCATCGGCATAATTGCTAGCAGTTTTTCCAGCACTTACCCTGTCATCAGGCCCAGTTCTGAGCACTACATGGGTTTTATCTTGTGTAATCTTTGCTACCATCCAGGACTGTGGGCTGCTACCTCTGTTTTATAGATGAAGAACCTGGGGCCTAGAGACACGGAGTCACTTGCCCAGAAGACCCCAACCCCTCACTTATCTGAGCCGATAGGGGACTCGGGTGGACAAGGAAGTGGTGCCTCCCTGACCCCCACCTGCTCTCTGGTTTCAGGGCAGGAAGATTATGACCGGCTTCGGCCCCTGTCCTACCAGAACACGCACCTCGTGCTCATCTGCTATGACGTCATGAACCCCACCAGCTATGACAACGTCCTCATCAAGGTGAGGCCCGTCTCCCAGCCAACCTGCCCCCAGGGCTGGGGGCCACAGATGCGGCCCCATCCCTGATGCCCGCCCTCTCCCTCCACAGTGGTACCCTGAGGTCACCCACTTCTGCCGTGGGACCCCCATGGTACTCATCGGCTGCAAGACAGACCTAAGGAAGGACAAGGAGCAGCTGCGGAAGCTCCGGGCGGCCCAGCTGGAGCCCATCACCTACACGCAGGTCGGCCAGGGGCCCCCCCCTTTCCCTCTCCCACCCCATCTCACTGCCAGGAGCCCCGGTCCCTGGGCACAGCCATGGCTGAAAAGCCTCCCAGGTCTTTAGCCTCTGCAACTGGGGTACCTTAGTGGCTTCTCGGGGAGCTGAAGCACACAGGAGTCTAAGAATAATTTGTAGATATTATTATTGATAGCCCACTTATCTGAGCACTTTACTTACCTCATTCAGTCCTTATAACCCTAAGGCAGGGACTGTTAGCGTCCCCCATTTTACAGGGGAGAAATTGAGACCCAGAGAGGTTAAGTAGCTTGCCCAGGGTCACACAGCTAACCTGAAGTGGAGCCAGGATCCCGTCCCAGTCACTCTGGCTCCAGAGTCTGGGCCCTTAACCACCATCCTGTCCCATCTTCCTGAGGGGACTGGAGGGACAGGCCCTTGTCCAAAGCAAGCTTCCCCTACCTATGAGAGTCATAGGCAAAACGAAACCCCACGGCTTTCTGGGTGAGGCATGGGAGAATCAAAGGAACACCAAGGATGGGCCGGCCCCGTGGCTTAGCGGTTAAGTGCGCGCGCTCTGCTGCTGGCGGCCCGGGTCCGGATCCCGGGCGCGCACAGACGCACTGCTTCTCCAGCCATGCTGAGGCCGTGTCCCACATACAGCAACTAGAAGGATGTGCAACTATGACATACAACTATCTACTGGGGCTTTGGGGGAAAAATAAATAAATAAAATTACAAAGGAACACAAAATCAAGGAAATCAAGGAAAACTTGATTAGGAAAACTAATCAAGTTTACTAAAAAGAAGCATTAATAAAAGTAAATTTGTTTTAGAAATAAAGATATTTTTTACTTTTTTGTGTGTGTTTGTGAGGAAGATCAGCCCAGTGCCCACTTTCCTCTACTTTATATGGGACGCCGCCACAGCATGGCCTGACAAGCCGTGCGTCGGTGCGCGCCCGGGATCCCAACCCTGGCCGCCAGCAGCAGAGCGCGTGCACTTAACCACTACGCCACGGGGCCGGCCCCATGATATTTTTTACTCTAATGGCAAGCTCATTGCCTAAGTTGTGCTTTAGAGAAGAGAAGGGAGAGGCCTGCAGGAAGCCCTCCTTGTCTTGAGGCCTTCAGGTCCTCTCAGAGGCCTGGCAGACACAACGAACCACCCCCCGTTCCCGGAATTTTCTGCCTGAGGTTGGGGAGCGGGCAGGGGGAGGCCAGGATGGGGCTTCTCCAGCAGTTGCAGCCCGTGGGCCACACCAAACAGGCCCTATGTCCCATCCACACACACTGGTGGGGGCTGCCCCTGGGGTGGAGAGAGGGGCCCTACACCAAGGCCTCCGCCTCTGGAGAGCCACCAACGCCAGCCCCACACCCCCAAACCCACAAGGGGGTGTCAGGAGGCACCCCATGCTCCAAGCCCCTCATCTAATGCTGGCCCCTCCCCACCCAGGGTCAGAGCGCCTGCGAACAGATCCAAGCTGCCCTCTACCTGGAATGTTCTGCCAAGTTTCGGGAGAACGTGGAGGATGTCTTCCGAGAGGCCGCCAAGGTTGCCCTTAGTGCTCTGAAGAAAGCACAGCGGCAGAAAAAACAACGGATATGCCTGCTGCTCTGACCCCTGGGGGGCACACGGCCCTCACGACAGGACTGACAGGGCCTGGCTCCCCAGGCAGTCTGTCCAGGCAGGATCCCCAGACCCAACTCTTGAAAGGCACTTGGAGTTGGGCATCTCCAGGGCCTGGGGCTAGACTCGTAGAACATTCTGGAACTCTCTCCTTTCCCAACTAGACCATGAACTCACCTCCGGGCTCACTGGAGCTGTGGCCTGCGTGGTGGTGGGTGAGGGTGCTGGACTCAGTCCTTCTGTACTCTGGAACCGGCACTTGTCCCCGAGACCCAGGAGTGCCCTCTTCACAACCTCCCCTCAGCCATGTGTGTCCCCCCTCTTTGGACAGCCAATAGGTCCTCAAAGCCTATGCTTGAAATGAAAAACTACTGCTATGTGGATAAATGTGGACTTGGCACCATTCCACGTGCCCCCCCCAAGCCTGCAGCTCCCATGTCACCCGCCTCCCTGGGCTCCTGAGATAGGCCCAGCTGCATCCTCCAGCTTCTTGCTTCCTTCCCCCAGGAACTCAGGGGCCACAATGGGACCGGGGCCTATCAGGGGAGCACGGCAACAGCCCCCAGCCACCCTCCCTCCCCCCCCCATACAGAGGACTTCAGTCTCGGCCTTCAGCTTGGCCGCCATCTTTCCAGAGCTGGTTGCACATGCCCAAGGAGAAGAAAGTCTCTCAAAAAGCAAAAGGTATACCCTGGACCACCCACCCGAACTCCCCTCACCTGCAACCTCCCACTGCCGGAAACTCAAGATGAAAACTGACAACAGCCCTGAGTGATCTTGGGCAAGGCAGTTATCTCTCTAGAGTATTTCCTTATCTGCAGGACGGCACTGGCTCATTCTAAAAGTCATCAAGCTCCCCTCTGCCCCTCACAGCCTCCACTTTTGCCAAGATGTGGAGTTCTGGAACTGAGACCATCCTGGCCTCCTGCAAGAAAGGACTTTCAACCCCCAGCTGCAGGTTCACTGAACCTCCTTTTCGCAAGTCTGGAGTCGGGGGGTCCAGGAGTTTTTAAACAAGTGCCCCAGGTGGTTCTAATGCTCCAGAGACTGAGAGCTGCTTGGTTCGAGCCCAGGAGTCAGCGTTACCTAAGATGGGATAATGGCTTCAGGTGGCTCCTGCCTCAGCCCCCCCTTGCCCAGTGCTGTGGGCCACGCTAAGCCTGAGCCTCTCTGAAATCAAGTGGTAGGAAAAGAGACTGCTGAAGTCCACCCCACCCCACCTAGGTTCCCCAAGGTCCTGCCGTGCCCTGGGGAGTCAATAGAGCATTCACAAGGACCTCTTGTTCTAGCAGAATCCAAGGCCTTGTGGACAAATGATGGTCTAGGACAGAGGTCTGCAAACTACAGTCTGTGGGCCAAATTTGGCCGCTGCCTGTTTTTGTAAATAAAGTTTTATTGGAACACAGCCACGGCCATTCATTTATGCATTGGCTGCTTTGCCCTACGACTGCAGACTAGAGTAGTTGTGACAGAGACCATCTGGCCCTCAAAGCCTAAAATATTTACCATCTGGGCCTTTACAGGAAAAGTTTGCCGACACCTAGTCTAGGGCAAACCCAAGTGCCTAACAGGCCTGATGGAAGGCCCAAAGGGTGAAGGAGGACAGGGATAAAAGGGAGTAGTGGGGCCTGCGGCACACTAGAAAACAAGCACCCCACCCTAGGCAGGCAGCTCAGCCCAGCCAGGTGCTGCCCCGTGGGAATATTGCCAGATCTTTCCATTCTTCTTGGCAAAGCAGAAATCTGGATTTTTATGTGGAATCTTACTGGGGGAGGAGGGGAAATTTCATGTTTTAAAAATGTAACTAATTAAAAAAATTTAAACCCCTTTGAGAGGGAAAGCTTGACTGTGGACACCAGCTGTGAACTGTGGTTGAAGGGGATTTGTAGGGAAGTAGCTGAGGCCCATATGTGGGGAGAAAGGGCAGAAAATTCAACCCAACTTGTTGGTTTCTTCACCATCCCCACGAATCCAGAATCTAACACAAGGTGACCAGCAGACCTACCCCGGCCTCTGAGTGCCTCCTGGAAGTGAGCCTGCTCAGACTTTCCCCACATTCCAGAACCTCTGAGGTGAAGGGAGGTGGAGGATGGGTGACCTCCATGATGGCTTAAGTCCCAGCCAGCGCTGAGGGTCTTGGTCCCCCTCCCTGAGTACTCACTGCAAGAATTCAGGAAGGTGGGCTGAGGGGTGGGGATCTGGAAGCCCCCAAGAGTGCACCCCAACTTTCAGTGTCAAAAATGCCTTCAAACCATTCGAGCGATGCAGAGACTGGAGCACCCTCTGGTGGTGACCCTCAGAAAATCCTCCCACCTCAAGCCCACCCCTCCCGCTGCTCAGGGGCCAAGCCCCCAGCCCTCAGGGAGGCAGACACGCTTTCCACTGGTGCTCAGCAGGCAGGAGACTTCAGAAGCACAAAGAGCATGAGGCAGAGACTGGTTCTTGGAGAACTTAAATACCGCCCCCACGGGGAGTGGGGGCTGGGAGGAGGGGAGCTTACAGCAGAAGCAGTGCGCCTGGCGGGGGGGGGGGGGGGGGGGGGGGGGAGAGGCTCCACAGGAGGCTGAGAGGTTTCCGCCCCACCCCCCACCCCCGCCTGGGCTTCAGTAAGGAGCAGGTCAGCATCAACCCCACCCAGCGAGGCACATCCAACCCCCAACTCAAATGATGGGAGTGGGGACAGAGGGGCTCCCTGAGGTTAGACCCCCCACTCCAGGAAGACTGACCCAGTCTAGGGAGGTGGGGAGGACTGGTATTAAATATCATAAATAGGGAGGCTGTGGGGCTAATACTGCGCAGACAGGCTGGGGTCACATTCCTCTTGTCCGGCCGGGGACCATGGCCTCGGCCCTGCTCCCAGCGATGCTGCTGGCCCCTGAGGTTGCTGCTGCCAGTGGCCACCGGCACTGTGGGGGAGGAAATCAGCAGCGAGGTGCCGACTGGGATCCCCCTGCAGTCTCAAAGTCCGGGGGCTCAAGGCGCACACGAGTCCCGTGGCTCACGGCTTCTTTGCCTTGTTTCTGTTCTTCTGGAGTTTGGCGTGCACGACTTTGAGTGTGGTCAGAAAATTGCCGAGGAAGAGGACAAGGAACGTGAGTGCCAACACGAACACCTGGGGGGGCGGTACAGAGAAGGGTAGTGCCAGAGGCCGGGAAGGTGGGGCAGAGAAGAGAGCAAAGGAAGAGGCTGTGCCAGCCTCCCATCAGCTACCCCTGCTGAATGCAGAACCCCCTTGGCACCAGCTACTCGCAAACTGCAGGGTTTGCCCGCAGACGGCAGAGATCTGGGCCAACCGGGTGAGGGGTGAGAGTCCTGAGGATCCTGAGGGTCAGGCAAGGTCCTAGGGGGCTCCTCCCTCAGCCCCCAGTAGCGTTCGGTGGGGTGAACCTCCTTGGGACTCTCAGACCACTGAGGGGGTCCCTGGCCTCCCGAATTCCCTCCCAGGGAGACCCTGGCAGCAGGGGCCCCACAGAGGGGGTAGAGGGAGGGGCTGAGGAAAGAATTCTCCCCAAACCGGCCCAGCCTTCCCCAGGACCCCCACCACACACACACACACACACACACACACACACACACACACGTGCACGCACGTGCGCTCACACCCCCCCCCCATACCTGCCATTCTTTGCATTCCTCGTGGCTGGAGAGCTCAAACAACGTGACGGCATTGTAGAGCTGCCAGAACTGCAGAGAGGGGAGAAAGGCACTGCTCACCCGACTCAATTCCCCCGGAGACCCCCGTGGGAAAGCCCAGGGAGATAGACCAGGCCCCCCAACTTCTGGTATCAACTGCCCTGAGATACTGACAACCCCCCAAAATGAAACTGGGGCAGGTCTGAGGGCCTGGGGTTGGGCATGCTGGTGCTGAGGGCCAGGTCTGGCTTCAGCCTCTGGCATCCCTAGACCCAGGGGCCGGCCTAGCCCCAAGACCCTGTGGGGCCCAGCTCAGCGACGGCTGGAGAATGACGGACAGGCATGAAGACCTTCTGTTCCCGGGGGTCAGCCCAGAGCAGGGGATACCCACAAACTCCAGGGGAACTCACGTGGCCACAGAACAGGAAAGGCAGGAGGAAGGTGAGGCCCCGCCACATCCAGGACTGGAATCCTTCTGTGGAGAGGAGGGAGGGAGGGAGCAAAGGGCTCATGTGAGGGGGTTTGGCTGCCCCTACAGTCTCACCAAGTGCCCACTGCCCAGCCATGCCAGTCATCCTGAGATTAGTCAGGCACAAACACAGCTGGGGCAGGGGGACAGCCCTCACCTCTGATGGGACGAGTGCTCACTATGAAAATAACCCAGAGAGCATGCAGAACACCTGTCACGAGGCCCAACTGCTCTCACACCTCAAGTCACCATGAACTTTTACAGAACGCTGATTTCCAGGCACTATGTTTTTTAATATAATTTACACAGGCTTTTGCATTTCATAATGCATTTTTGCATTCATCATTTCAATCGACCCTTGATAAAATAGGGCCTACTTTGCAGAGTAATTCGATGGAAATGACCATCTCAAGAAAAAGCAGAGTTTTATTAAAAAGAGTTTCCTCAGAAAGTTTAGACGGGGGTCTCCGAGCTTTTCTGATTGGGCATCCACCCCTATGAGTTAAAAAAGTTCAGCGTACATTCCCAAAATGTAAATATGTATGTGTTTATACACATTTATATGTAGACATATTATACATAAATTATGTGCAACATCACTAACCTAACGTTATGTATATTATAAAACACAGGCAAAAATGGACATTTAAAAAGGATAAGATAGAATCAGCATCGAGGGCCTGGCACACAGCTGGCCTCACGTTTGTCAGCTGAAACAGAATCCACGATGAATTATGAAAAGCAACTCAGGCACAGGCCAGCAGCCCTGGGCTTTGTGTGTGGTAGGTCTTACACTCTTACTGGCAGGTGCTCCCAGTGGGGAGTATGGGGCGAGGTCTAGGGGAGCTGGGAGGGGCCGGGGCTCCCCAACCCCCGCCCCCGGGGCTACTTACCCACCGTGAGGTCCAGGTGATTCCTCTCCCCCAGGGCCCGTAGCCGGTAGAGGCAGCCCCTCTGATAATAATATTGCAGGAACTGGACACAGCCTGCAGGGGGAGCACAGCGCCCAGCTCAGGGCCTGGAGGACTGGGCAACACCTCCACCGCAGGCTGTGGGTCTTCACTTCCCAAAGGGCAGGGGGCGCCCTGGATACAACTCTCTCCCACCCTCAACACAGACACAGACAGACACAGACACACACACACACTTCGGTCTGAACCCTTTTTATCCTTTATCCAGAATACAAAGAGAGCTCAGGTTATCCGAGGACCTAACTAAGCCCCAACTAGACTAGAAACTTCTGGAGCTTTCCCAGGCATGCAGTAGGCACTCAATAGATGCTTGCTGGAATGGCAGCACCATGCTGGGAGCTGTGTGCAATGCCAAGACACACAAGAGACAGCTCCATAAAATGGGGTACTTTAGTCACTAAAAATGAGGAAGTAGATTCTGTGTAGTGATGTGGAAAAATACCCATGATAAGTTGTTAAAAGAAAAAAAACCTAGGCTATAAAAAAAGCTATATGTGCAGAGAGATCCCATATTTGTAGACTATACATAATGCAGTATACATGTATTTATGAATAAAAATGTTTGAAAGGACATAGATCTATTAAGAGTGATCACCCCAGGGCCAGCCCGGTGGCACAAGCAGTTAAGTGGGCGCGCTCCTGCGCGGCGGCCCTGGGTTCGCCGGTTCGGATCCCGGGCGTGCACCAACGCACTGCTTGTCAGGCCATGCTGTGGCGGCATCCCATACAAAGTAGAGGAAGATGGGCACAGGTGTTAGCTCAGGGCCAGTCTTCCTCAGAAAAAGAAAAGAGGAGGATTGGCATCAGATGTTAGCTCAGGGCTGATCTTCCTCACACACAAAAAAAGAGTGATCACCCCTAACGGTGGGATTAGACATAATTTTCATTCTCAGCTTTATATATTTGTATTTGTTTGGAAGCAGGGTTTTATTTAAAAGTTAAATTGTATTTTTTGAACAAGCAATGTGCACACGGTATAAAAGTCAAAGGGAACAAATGTATTTGGTAACAAGTAAAGCTCTCCCTCCCTGTCCTCAGGCACCCAGGCTCCCCCTTCCCAGAGGTGACCCCTGGGACCAGTTCATTGTATATAAATCCAGAGCTATTCTTAAATGAGAAAAAGAACGTGTATTTCCATTTTGAGGAAAACAAAGCTAGTGCCCCTAACACCACTCAGTTCCGGAAGGCTGCAATTGTTTGGGTTCTGGGGAGGGAAAAGGAGGTAACAGGAGCTCCAGGGGGTGGGGGCAGGTCAGGCCTTCCCTCTCCCAGGGTTGGGGGCTGGGGGGTCAGATGGAGATGATCTGGCGGAATAGCTCTTTTCTGGATTTCTGGACTCCCCTGCCCCAGGCTGGCCAGGGATCTCCCCCGGTCTCGTCTCCCTTCCATGCAAGACACACCCCTCACGAGGGGCTACTCCCCTGAATCCCGGCAAGTGACACTCACTTTGAAAAATGGAAAACGCTAAGAACTGACTGCGAAACTTCTGATAAATTAGTCCGTTTGGCCTGCAGAGAAGCGGGGAGAGGCAAAGGTGAGGCACGCTTGAAATCAGACATTAATCCCAGCCCATCTCTGTTCCAACCAAGAGAGAAGAAAAGGTTTTAGAATGAAGCCGAGGTCCCTGATTTCTGCCCTTCTTTATCACCAGTGTCCCTGGGCTGGATCAGTCATTTCCATCATTGCTTTAAGTACATTCCTGAACCAGGGGAGCCCATGGAGTCACTCTGAAGCCCAAGTTCCCACCCATTCCCCGCTCCCTCCATCTTAGCCTCCTCTGATGCTCCAGCCTCATCTGTCCTGCCTTGCTCCCTGTCACCGCTGCCCCAGCCAGCAGGCAGACAGGACGTTCCCTGGAAAACTCCCCAGATAGTTTGGGGGGTTCCCCACAGCCCAGTTGTAAGCTCACACTTTCCTCCTTGGCCCGAAAGGCCCCCTGATCTGGGCCCCCTCGCCCACCACCAGTCCCCATTCACCAGCCCTCACCCTCCGGCTCCCGGGGGAGGGCGAGCAGAGACCCTCAGGACACAGCAGGAGACACTCACCAGGTCAGCATCACTCCAGACAGGAACGTGGACACGTAGTGGTGAGACACCCACCAGCCTTTAATTCTCAGAGAGAACAGGAGATGGAAAAGGAGCTCAAGAGGGGAGAGAAACGCAGGCGTCTCCCGTTCCCCAGCCTACGTGGGCAAGGGCTGCTCTGTGGCTTGGAAACGGTCATGAAATAGACCCAAGCCGTGACTCTGGCCCTCTCTGTCCTATCGAGATGCAGAATTATATGGAAACCACTCACAGATTAGCCACGAGACCCACAGAAGCACTTGGGCCTTCAGTGGCTTCCTGCTACCCTCAGAACACATGCCTAGGCTCCCCACGACTCCCAGCCCTGCCTCCCTGTCCTCTCCTCCTTGAACCCCCCAAGCCCACGGCTACCTCAGGGCCTGTTACGGGCTGACTTGTGTCCCCCTAAAACTCCTATGTTGAAGCCCTAACTCCCAGTACCCCAGAATGTGACTGTCTTTGGAGATGGGGCCTTTAAAGAGGTGATTAAGGTTAAATCAGGTCATAAGGATGGGCCCTAATCTACTAGGACTGGTGTCCTCCTTAGAGGAAGAGACACGGGGAGTGCACAGGCTCACAGAGAAAAGGCCACGTGAAGACACAGTGGCCGTCTGCAAGCCAAGGAGAGGCCTCAGGAGAAACCAACCCTGCTGGCACCTTGATCTTGGCCTTCTAGTCTCCAGAACTGTGAGAAAATGAATTTCTGTTGTTTAAGCCCCCAGTCTGTGGTATCTTGTCATGGCAGCCCAGGCAGATTCACAGGGCCTTTCCATTTGCGGTTCTCTCTGCTCCAATACCTTGGCCTGCCTGGCTCCTGGTCCGAATTCAAGTTTTGGACAAACTGTCCTCCAAGATGCCTTCCCCGACCACCTTATCTAAAGCAGCCAGCCCCACTCTGGATCACATTACCCTGTTTCATTTTTTTCATGGTGCTTACCGCTATCTGAAATTATTCATTATTTTTTTCTTGTTTGTTTTCTGAACCCCCTTCCCAACTCAAATGTAGACTCTAGAAGAGCAGGGATCTTGTCTGTGCTGTTCATTGATGTATCTGTGACACCCGGCAGTGTCAGAGGAGGTGCTCATAAATGCGTTGAATAAACACAGAACACACGCACACATTTCCACACAGCTGTAGCTACCTATGTTACCCCACACAGATACAGTGAAATGACAGGCCGCACAGGCAGCATCTCACACCGTCTCAGACGCAGCTTCTCCCTGGGAGCCCTACGCCCTCAGCACATCTGCACTTGTGGTCTACAGCACGTCCTCACCCAGCCCTGGACTTGATCCATCCAGCCCAGAAGCTGTGGGGATCCTGTTGTCAGAACCCAGAGCTCCCCCAGCTCCCAGCTCTCACTCCACAGCAGGAGAGGAAGCATGGTGGTCACATCCTCCTCTGTGTCAGGGGCAGCCTAGGATGAAGATGGACTCTCGAACTTTTCCCCTTCAAAGTCCCTGAGTCTGTCTCTGGCCTCTGCTGCCCTTTCCCGGCCCCTCTCCGGGAGCTCAGTTATCTGAACACAACGTGGCAGTGATTTGCTTTGGCAAATGCAGCCTGGGAGCAGCCGAGCTCCGTCCTCCCAAGGACTGGGCAGTAGGTATTGGAAGGCCTGCAGGATCCACGTGGGGGTAGTAATCAACCTTTGCCCTCCAGGCCTCTCTCGGGAGAGGACTGGCGCGAGGGCCAAATGGGGAGATGGGGTCCAAGGTGCTGCCGCTCACAAAAAGGAGGAACCCGAGGATCTGCTGGTTCGGGGGATGAGCGCAGGATTACACTTGCTTTTTAACTAAAATCGTCCTGCAACTTGCTTTCATGTCTTGATTCCCAGGCCAGTACCTACAGACCTGTCACTGGCTTCTTAAAAGCCACGTGACATTTCAGGATGTGGCTCTGCCATAGTCTACTTGGCTGTTCCCCAACTGTCCCTGTCATCCTTGATGCTGCCATGACATCCTTGTGGATGTCCCCTAGGGCAATGACACTGTCCCTCTGTGGTGGCTACCAAGAAGCAGGCTGGCCAGGTCAGAGGATGTGTGCATTGTTACTTGTCAAATTACCCTCCAACACCGCTAGCCACCTTAGACCCCCATCAGCAGTAGGGGGGAATACCTGGTTCCCCAAACCCTCACCAACACCTGACACAAAATTTTAAAATTTCTTCCCATCTTAATAGGTGAAAATTGGTGTGTCGTTGAGGTTTTAATTTGTATTATCCTAATAAGCGATTTTGAGCAGTCTTAAAACCTTCCAATCAGAACACAGACATCATAAGAGCAGAGACTGGACCTTACTGATCTCTTCTTCTCTTTGCAGCCCTACAACAGTTCTAGATACAACTTTGGTGTGCAGGCAACGGCTTGTGGGCACCTCAGGGGTCATGGTGAGGGACAAGGCTTTAGGCGGCTCTTGATTCCTAGTACTAACAGCACCTGGTAAACAGCAGGCACTCAACGAATGTTGAAATGAATGAAGTGATGTCCCAGAGGTGCAGCTGGTAAGGGTAGCAGCTGGTCTGATGCCACCAGCACAGAGGTGACAGATTGTTGCAGGTGCCACATGAGTTCACAAGACAAGATCTCCATCCCCTTCTTTGTCCCAATCTCTTCCTCCCCAAGTCCCTGTCTTGCCTGTCAGACTCTACGAAGAGTCCTGGCTCTAATTTTCTGACAGAAAAGGCAGTTGGCCCCATCCTCAAACTTTCAGCTTGAACCCAAGAAGCCTCTCTGGGACTTCCTAGTTCTCTGCAAAGCCACATGCAAGCCCCACGCTCCCATGTCCTGCTCCACAAAGCTCCCCGGAGAAATGCCCTCTCCCTGTGTGGCAGCAGCCGGAGCCAGACACAGGCTCAGGGCAACAAGCTTGGCTGGGCAGCAGCTTTTACTTTCACTGCTTGCCGTGCCCAGAGCCCATCTCTAACAGATGCCACCAATAAACACAGCTCAGCAGCACCGGGAGAGCTAGAAATTGCTTCTTCCCCAGCGCAGCATCCACCAGCCCCGTTGTCCATCTGCACACCCCAGGGCTCTGGACCGGTTTTGTGCATATGTGTATTTATATAACAGTTTTATTGTAATGTAATTCAGATACCATACCATTCACCATTTAAAGTATATGAGTCAGTGGTTTTTAGTACATTCACAGAGTTTGTGCAACCATGACCACAATCAGTTTTAGGACATTTTTATCACCCCAAAAAGAAAACCGCACCAATTAGCAGTCACTCTGGGGCTGTTTTGCCACAGAGATGAAGCTTGCAGGGGCTTGTGAGCTTTCTAAATGAGCAGACAGTGGATGCCCCAGGAACAGCAGTGCACACATGGCCAGAATGTAGGGACAGCATGTCCTGGTATCTGGGGACGTGCCCGGGGAGACCATGGCCCTCCCTTCAGGACACCTTAGCCACATTTGCAGTGTGTCCACAAGATACATGCACCAGCTACTCTTCAATCCCAGGCTATTTCTGGCTTTGAGCTTCGGGTCATCTGGGCAGTTGGGGGAACGGCTTCCACGAGGCTCCCTCCCTTGCCTGCCACTCCTACACCTCTGTATCCCGGGAAAGGCCACTATAAAAGCTGGTTAGAGCCAGGAAGCCATGGGCTGGCTCGCCAGAAAAGCCAACAGGATCTCTGATTCATTATTCTTTCTGGCCCAGAACTAACTGTGGGAGACATCTGCTGTTTTGCCTGTCAATCACTCCCATTCTGGTTCCCAGCCTCAGTTTTCTTGTGGGGACCCGCCTCACCCCACACTCAGTCTAGGTAGTCGGGGTGGAGTTGAGGAATATAATTGGCCACGTGACACAGAGGCAGCCAATCAGAGCTCTGCATCCCCAGACACAGTGATTGGCTCAGGCATGAGCATGTGACCCGAGCCTAGCCTATCAGAAGTCCCTCTCAAGATTGCCCCTTGCTTTGTAGAGGAAAGGGGATTTTTCCTCTGAGATTGCTGATTAGGTAGGATGCTGGACAGGGCTGCTGGGACCCAGTGCAAGGGACAACAGAATAGGGAGAGGGAGCAGGGCTGTTAACATTGAGCCCTTTTCACCTCCCTGAACTATTTATATGCTCCCCCTTCATGTTTACTCCTATCAGGCAGTTTTCCCTTATTTGCAAAATTGGCAAGGGAAGCTGATTTGCTTATTGCACTGAGCTAATGAGCTACATCTCACATGGGAGGTATCAGACACAAGCCGAAGGTGGGGGAGTCCCTCCATACCTCCACCTCTCTAGGCCTGCTTCCTCGAACCACATCTCTAATTCAGGTCTCAGGTGCAACAGGGAACAGGAGGGAAGAGACTCACTCAGACCACAACTGGGCAGCAAGCCTCCAGGAAGCCCTTAGAGCTCAGCTCCAGCTGTGTTTAGAATGCTGGTACCGCCCCAGGGACCTTCCCTCATTGCCAAGCTTGGGTTCCATTCATTTCTACAAAGACGATGGAGTATTTACTGGATACCAACGCTGGGCTCCTGACCTGGCCCCTGGGATGCTTCAAAGATGAGAAAGGTAGTGTTCATCCCAATCCGGACCCCTCCCTCCTCCTCCTCCTCCTCACGTGCTCTCTTGGAATGGTTTCTTAGCTATTCCCTGTAAGGGCCAAGTGTGAGGGGAAACCTCAAAGGCATTTCCCCTGCCCACCTCCAGGAAAAATCAGCTCTGAGAAGGAGCTGGGGGAGGATGGAGGCTAAATATCCAACAGATATTGAGGATGAGTCACAAATTTTAGTCACTCAGATTCAGCCCACCTGCCATGCCCCTCTCCCTCCTAAATTGGCCACAACTCCAGTAGTCATTCCAGAAGATGAGGCACCTGTACGAGCTGACCCTCACCCATTCCAGCCTCCCCACCACCACCACATCTGAACCCCTGCCCCAGGCCAAAGTGGGGAGACAGGCCTGGAAGAACGGTGCCATTACAACTCGAGATTCCTGAACCATATTTGCCACGAATGGGTCTTTTAAAAAAGACTCTATGAGTGCTCCCAAAAGGCACAGGGTGTGGGCTATCTTGGAGTCTCTAGCTCAGTGTCTGGCACCTAGGAAATGCTCAAAATAAATGTGTGATGAATGCCGGGGGTGGAGGGGTAGAGCGGCCCCCCCACACAAAGCTTTGCATTACAAGCTCAGAGACAATCCTTCCTGCTGTCCTGTCAGAGTGTGAGCTCCAAGGAGGCCCCAGAACAGCCCTTGCTAAAGTGTTAGGCAAACAGGGCTTAGCTTTGGAACCCCACTTCTTTCCCCTTTGTCCCCCTCCCCATTTTCCTGGTGTGCTCCACACTTGCAGGGACCTCCACTCAGTCCTGCTCCCTTCTCTCTGGTAACCCCTGCATCCACAGCTTGTCATAGCAGAAAAAGAGCTGACCAGAGTAACTCTCACTAAAGTGTTAGTGACTGTTAGAGACGCAGCATGCCCCTGAACACTCTTAATATGAGTCCATGAGAAGGGTGAAACTGCAAGACTGACAGCCCATGGGTACAGGAAGAGAATTAGTGACAAGGAAGCCTTGCCAATCGCCCTGGCCCCATTTCCCCGCTATATACTACCCTGGCTCCCCTCCAACCACACCCAAAAGCAGAAAGATACTATTCACTAAAATTAAGGAAAACTATTTTATAAGATTTTCTACTTCAGTGTTTCCCAAAGCATAGGGCGCGTACCACCAAGTTTTAGATGATACTGAAGCATAACACTAGACGATACTGAATCGTGGTGAGAAGTCATCTTCTCAGTTCTCTTTCCATCTCCTGATTAAGTTAAGGAGAGAGTCTCAGTCAGATGCTAGTACCTCTTTAACGCCTCTCAAGATCTGCTAATCTCCCTTTTACACACACATACAGAGAAGAGAGATAGCAGGCCTCAGGCACAGAGCCTTCAGGAAGCAAGAATCATTGACTTCAATAAATTACACAATGAAAACAAAAAGATATTTTTACACAACTTCCTCTTTCCTGCAATTGATGCTGGTTTTCCATGTATGGTGGTGAAATAGAGTTTCCTTTTAAAATAAATTAAGATGGGCCAGCCCCGTGGCTTAGCAGTTGGATGCGCGCACTCCGCTGCTGGCGGCCCGGGTTCGGATCCCGGGCGTGCACTGACGCACCGCTTCTCCGGCCATGCTGAGGCCGCGTCCCACATACAGCAACTAGAAGGATGTGCAACTATGACATACAACTATCTACTGGGGCTTTGGGGAAGAAGGGGAGGAGGATTGGCAATAGATGTTAGCTCAAAGCCGGTTTTCCTCAGCAAAAAGAGGAGGATTGGCATGGATGTTAGCTCAGGGCTGATCTTCCTCAAAAAAAAATAAATAAATAAAATAAATTAAGATTTATTTAAATAAAAAAAAGAAAAAGGAGAGAGTTGGTTTAAAATGTGAGAAAATTATCATCTAGGTGATACATGGACATGGTGAAAAAGGCATGGATAGGACAAAAGTGAGTGCAGTTTGAGAAACACTGATCTTTTCTAAAGGGCTACATGCTACAGGGCTGCGTACCTAAGAACCGCTGCTCCCCTGCTCCTTACCTCTCAGCTCTATGTTCAGGGTAAGGCCCGGCAGGGCAAGGATCTGCCATAAGAGACCACTGGGCAGAAAAGTGAGAAGGTGGCAAATTATTTGGGGGTTTGGCAGATGCCCCCAATCTTAAATACCCAGTTCCTGGCCATTCCTTACCAACCCTCAGGAGGGAGGAAGCGGGGAGGGGTTGGGAAGTCGTTACTTTTTGTTTCAGGAAAGAATAGGGGCAGGAATTGCATGCAGAGGTTCAAATGGCCACCCCACAAAGGAATCAGACCTTCAGAAAGTGGGTCCTCCAGGAGGCAAGTCGTGGATCTCAACTGGGTCCTGAGATTCTCAGCTCAGAGACAGGTGGGGCAGAAAAGAAACTGAGAGAAAATAGTGGGGCTCCTTGCACTTGGAGGCCTTCAGAGATGGGGGAATGAGGGGAGCCCCAATCGTGTCTAGATTCACTCAGCAACACTGGGACACAATCACTCCCCCAGGGGACTCTGAAACAGCCCAAAGAAGGGACGTGACTTGCCCAGGGTCACAGAGCTGCTGAGTGACAGCACTGGGGCTAGAACTCAGGAATCTTCTCTCCCAGCCTGCCCTCCTTCTCCCCAGCACCAACTCTGTGACAGGGCAGGTTTGGCCCAAGACCCGCATCACCTGTCCACCCTCCTCGCCATCTCCCTGTGGGGCACTATTCACTCTTGTCACCAGAATCCATTCATCTTTCCAGTGACAGTATCCCGGTTTGCCTCTGGGGAACCACTCCCCTCCTGACACTGAGCTTCTAAGCTTCTAATCACAGTGTAGGGATGGGCACAGGGCTCAGGCCCTATCAATCACAGCTGTGCCTTCTCTGGCCATGGTGATTGGTTCAGAGATGGGCACAGGATCCAGTGAGTGCCAGTGGGACCCAGTGAGACTCTTGGAACAGAGAAATGTGCCCTATTTTGCTGGGAATGCTAGAAATAAAGACGTGAGCCTCAAGCTGCTTGGGTGTGCCTACATGGAGCCTGAGAATAAAGACTACACAGTAGAAGGCAGAGGTGAGAGATGGAGAGAAACCGGGTCCTGATGACAATGTCTGAGCACCTGGATTAAGCCTCACCTGAAGTCAGTCCCAGTGGACCTGGTCCTTGATAGGAGAAAATAAATGTCCTGTTATGTTAAGTCCATTTGAGTTAGGGTTCCTTGTAAGCAAGAGACTGACCATAGCAAGTGACGCTGCAGCAGAAGCAGACACGCTTTTCCTCCTCCCTGGGTCTGAGTGGTCACGGACCCCCTCCCAAGGAGAAAGAGAATGCAGGCTGAGGGTGACAGTCCTCACTTGCCTCCCTTCCATGACAGATTTCCCTTTGGCTTCCCCTACGTCCCCCCAAAGCCGGACCCCCAATTACCTTGAGCCGTTGCTGATGAGAATACTCTCCCGAATGGTCAAGGTGCAGTAATACCACACCAGCAGGAAGTTAAAGATTTCATCCGTCACCCTGGTGGGGAGAAACAGCCCCGGGGAGGGGAGCGGGCATGAGAACCAGGGACGGCTGTCCCACACTCACCACGACAGAGCAGCAAACCAGGACGAGGGCTGCCCACAGCAGGCGGGCCTCTGGAAACCCCTACTGACCCCTGGGAAGGCAGAGGGAGCTTGGCCTCCACCTAGCATGCCTGTCCCCCTCCTCACCTTTCTACAGGAATCCTACGTGCCCTTAAGGCTCTAGCTGAAGATTCCTATCCTTCTCGGATCACTCAGCCGACAACTGCCTGTCTCCCTTCTAAATTCTTACTGTCTGATGTGAAATTTCTGGTGGGATGGTGACAGAAGAACTTTAAACAGGAAACCTAATATTCTATTTTAAACTGCCTGCGGTGTCAAGATGTAAATTCCTTCTGTCCCCTTAAACCATCTGCAAACTTTGTTGCATGTACAAAAAAATTCTTGACAGCCTGAATTGTCCGTAAGATGAACTTAAAACTCCCAGCCTCCTCTACAGTGACTGCAGCCCGGAGCTGGGCAGAGCAGGCCTTCAAGGCGGACAGAACTGGGCGGCTGGAGTCGTGCTGTGCCCTGGTCAGAGTGGAGAGCCGGCAGACACGCTGTGTGTGACCTTGTCAGAGACCTGCCTGGCCTCAGCTTTGCTGTCTGTAAAATGGGAAGGCTGACCCCCTACATGAGCATTCCTGGATGAAGGATCCTGGGAGAGAGAGCATGCGACAGACAGCCCCTCAGAGGGCTCCCCCACCACCAACTCTCTGACTGATGAGGCCTCGACGAAGGCTCTATCTTCCACCCCAACGGGAAGCGCCTCTGCACCTCCCAGTGTCAGACAGATCCACCCAGCACGGGACAAGAAATGACTGCACGGGGTGATGTCCGTCTGCATGGTGGAGGGAGAACACTCCCCTTCTCCATTTCCATCCCTGAACTGGGAGATCCTTCTCCCCAACTCTAACGGCCCTGGGAGGCAAATGGGAGGATGCAACTTCAACAATAATAAAAGAGGCTGGGAGGTATCTTTTAAGCTGTGTGGTCACAGATGACAGACTCTCAGTCCCGAGCCCCGCTGAACCATCGCCCGCAGAGGCAGTCTTGGGAGGATCAGGAACAGACCCTGAAACACAGGGCCTGAGCTCAAACTCCGGCTGCGGGAGCACGGACAAGTTAGGGATTCTCCCATGCCCTCACTTCCCCATCTGTAAATGGGAAGAGGAACAGCACCTCCTGCCCAGGCCGCTGTGAGCCTCAGCTGAACTGAACACGTGAAGTGCTCAGAACAGCGCCTGGAGCACAGGAAGAGCTGTATGTGTTCCCTCATAATTTGGAAGCACCACAGAGGGTCCAAAGTCTGAGAAATGAGTCTCAAATGCCCAACTCTGAGGAAATCAAAGGCCCACTTGACCTGACCAGGAAACAGGGGGTGAGGGGACAGCCTCCCCAGTGCAGAGTCACTTAGATGCTGACTTCTGAGCTCATCACCAGACAGGAGACAGGCCCAGTAGCCAGTCATGGTTACCAGGATATTTTTCACTGTCTCTTCCTACATCTTATCAGTAAAGAGAGGAATAAAAATAGTTTTATGGCCCCAGCACCTCAGGGACATGCTTGAGGTGCTCGCCTCAACCTGCTTGGCCAAAGTGTATGAGTTTCCTGTTGCTGCTGTAACAAATGACCACAAACTTAGAGGCTGAAAGCAACACATTTATTCTCTTACAGTTCTGGAGGTCCAAAGTCTGAAATGGGTCAGCAGGGCTACATTCCTTCTGGAGGCTCTAGGGGAGAATCCATTTCCTTGCCTTTTCCAGCTTCTAGAGGTCACCTGCATTCCTTGTCTTGTGGCCCCACATCACTCTGACCTCTGCTTCTGTCATCACATTTCCTTCTCTGACTCTGACCCTCCTACCTCCCTCTTACAAGGACCCTTGTGATAACACTGGACCTACCAGATAATCCAGGATAATCTCCCATCTCAAGATCCTTAACTTAATCTATCTGCAAAGACCTTTTGCCATGTAAGGTCACATATTTTCAGGTTCTGGGGATTAGAAAGTGCCCATCTTTGGGGACCATTATTCAGCCTGCCACACTAGGCCAGCACTAATCATTGGGAACTTGCAACGCTGCAGGCATTTTACATGGACAATCTTTCTGGATCCTTGAACAATCCTATAGGACTGGTTCGTATAGAAAGTGTATTTACAATCAGGTCCGTCTGCATGACTTCCAACAGCCAGAACCTGCAACTCCTGGCACACCTGGGGGCTTTCTCAGGCCCCCAGAGCTCACTCTTGCTGGTGTGAGAGGCAGATCAGGAAGGTGAGGGAATTAAAACCCTCTGGGAGCAGTCCTCAGCTCCTGACTGACAGCACTTGGAGGATAAATACCTCGGCTCCCTCACCCCTCAGGTGGCATACCTGAGGCATGTTCTACACTGTCCCCCAGTTCTCCAGGAGCACTGAACTCCAGGTGCCCACTAGAATTGTGAGAAAATATATTTCTGTTGTTTTAAGCCACCCAGTTTGTGGTACTTTGTTAAGACAGTCCCAGGAAATGAACACAGAAAGGGATGGGAAGAAATGGGAATTTTCCCTCAGTGAGCCTTAGAACTTGACAACACACCACAGGTGTGCCCTTTGAGGGCCCCAGAGCTCCCAGCACAAGGGACTCTGGTTGCACATCAATAACTTCTTACCGGCTTCCAGAAGAGCATGTAAGCAGGCATTACTGACGTGTGCAGCCTCTGCCCTCTGGGGACACGGGCCAGGCCCGAGGCAGCAGGCAGGCATGGGCCCAGGGCCTAAAAGAGCCTTTGTTTGGACATTCAAGTGGCCAGACCAGCAAGTGGACTCCCAGCCAAGCATCTGCCAGGAAATAAACCCCCTGATATGTGGCCCAAATGTCCGAGTCATACTTGGCCGCTTCCCCTCGGGCCAGAAAACCCAGGACCTGAAGGAGAAACGAAACCCTCTGGGGCAGTGCAGCTTCAGCCCAGCGGCCTCAGCCTCTCCAAGTGGCACGGCCTCGTCCCACTCAAACAGCAGCACAACCACCGGGTGCCAGGCGCTGGGCAGAGCCCTCCACATCCAGCATCAATGCACCGAGTCGTCACAACAACCCTGTGAGGCAGGCACTGAAGTCACCTCGTTTTACAGATGGGGAGACTGGGGTTCCCAGAGGGAACCTGCCCACGCTAACAGCCTTCAACCCCAGCAGCCTGTGATCTTTCTTTCCTTCCTTCTTTTCTTCTTTCCCTCTTTCCCTTTCTCTTTGTAATTGAGATATAATTCACATATCATAAAATTCACCCTGTTAAGGTATACAGTTCAGTAGTTTTTAGTATATTCAGAGTTATGCATCCATCACCACTATCTAATTCTGGAACATTCTCATCGTTCCAATGGAAACCCCACACCCATTAGCAGTTACTCCTCATTTCCCCCTCCCCCCAGCCCCTGGCAACCACTAATCTATTTTATGTCTCTATGGATTTGCCAATTCTGGACATTTCGTATAAATGGAATACGTGGCCTTTTGTGACTAATTTCTTTCACTTCGCATAATGTTTTCAAGGTTCATCCATGTTGTAGCAGGTGTCAGTGCTTCACTCCTTTCTATGGCTGAATCATATTCCACTGTATGGGTATGCCACTGGGCTCTTTCTTAACTACTATGTTACAAGGCTTCTCCAGCAGCTGTTTCGTAGATATTTGCTGGACGGACGTAGGGTGGACAGGACTGCTATTTCTCATGAGAAATGGCCCTTCTCTACCTACAGCTTGTCACACCAAACACTGCAGACACAGGAGAGACGCAGAATCCCGCTCTCATGGCCTCCTCCCCGCTGCATGACCACACACATGGCCGCACCCCCCATTACCTGTAGTGAAGGACAAATCGACACGCCACAGCCCCCAGGAGCAGGATGATGGTCAGGTAGAGCTTGAACTTCTCATATTCATCCTTGTAGGCAAATCTGCAGTGACAGACATCCCCCCATAACTATTACTATAGTTATAGTAATATAACTATATCCCATTTGGGGGCAGGACCCTCAGCCCCATCAGATCCTTGACCTACCACCACCCACACCTCACAAGGACCTGCCAATCCCACTGAAGGAGAGACCTGGCCTTGAATTAATGGTGATGATCAATTAGGGAAAGAGGGCCAATGTGTAAAGCTTCCCACAACCCTGGACTCCTGGTTTAGGGCTCCGGGCCTGTGATGGCAATGGGCAGGGGGTAGAGACAGTGTCTCCTTCCCCAACCAGCTACTGCAGCAGAAACGCCACAGCTCCATTGCCCCTGAAACTGACAGATTTCGAGTGGACAGGACTGCCTGCTTCCAAGGAGAAATGTGTGTGATAAGGTGTGGAATGGAGCAGGGGCCACTTCTCATGAGAAATTGGCAGTCCTGTCTACCCAGCGTACTGACTCTGTAAATGAAGGAAGGAAACCTCCCCCAGGGGGTCTACCCACTGCAGGGGAGACTGTCAGAAAGACGAAGAGCCAGAGCCCCAACAGTGAATGATTTTTTCTGTATGCAACAATGCCAGCTCGGTCTTGTCTCTCCTGAGTTGAAAGAGCCAAATGACTGGATTCCGTAAAGCCAGGTCGGGGTCTGGGACACTTACTTGGCCTGGTTGCTGAGAAGCGTCACATTCACATTGCCAAGGACCAGATTTAAGTAGAGCCTGGAAGGAAAGACCTGTGAGGGCCACCGTGTTCCTTAACAGCTGCAGGAATGGGCCCCAACCAAAAATATTCAAACTTAATAAGCACACACTGAACACAGGATGTTAGAAAATAGGGTGCTAAACTCAGTGGTAAAATTCTCACATCCAGTGAGAATAATGAGTAACTAGAGAACGTGACAACTATGACACATGACAGTCATGACTAACCCATTTCCCCCCATTTTAGCTGGCTTAGAGACCATACTTCCCAGCCTCCCTTGCAGCTAATGTGAGCATGTGACTAAGTTCCGGCCAACGAGGCGAAGGCAAATGTTCAATCTCCAGGTCAATTTAAAAAGAGCTCTTTTTAAAATTGAGGCATAAGGCATAACCTTCATTAAGTAAACAGATCGTAAGTACACGACAAGGTATATTTTTACATATTTACACATCCATGTAGCCAACACCCAGATCAAAGAATAAAACACTTCCAGCCCCAGGAGGCTGCATCGTGCCCCCTCTCAGTCAGTACCCCCTACCAAGGGTCACCACTGTTGTGTTTTCTATCACTATGGATTAGTTCTGCCTACTTTCAAACTTCAGAGAATGTGCACAGTGTGTTGTATTTTATGCCTGGCTTCTTCCCCTCAATATTATGTCTGTGAGATTCACCCACGTCATCTGTGCCTCAGTAGTTCCTGCCTTTCGTTGCATATATTATTGCTTTGAGTGAATATACCACAACTTATTTATTCATTCTACTATTGATGGATACTGGGCTTGCTTTCAGTTTTTGGGTATTATGAATAAAGCTGCTGTGAACATTCTTTTTTTTAACCAAGATATAATTCACATACCATTAACATCACCCTTTTAAAGTATACAATTTAATGGTTTCTAGTATATTCACAGTGTTGTGCAACCATCACCATTACCTAATTCTAGAACATTTTTATCACTACAAAAGGAAAGCCTGTACCCATCAGCAGTCACTCCCCATTTCTCCCTCCCCTCTGGCAACCACTAGTCTACTTTCTGTCTCTATGGATTTGCCTATTCCGGACATTTCACATAAATACACTCATGTAATATGTGCCCTTCTGTGTCTGGCTTCCTTGCTGTGAACATTCTTATACATGTCTTTTTGGAGGACAGAAGCACTCATTTCCATTGGGTAGATGGCCAGGAGTGGAATTTATGGGTCACAGGGTATGTATATGTTGGCTTCACCAGGAAATGGTAAACACTTTTTGTAAAAAGGGACCTACTTGCCCTCCACTGCCTGACTCTTGCCCCCTTCCGGAGAACGTGATGGTGTGAACCAGCCTTGGCCATGCAAATGAGGACAACTCCCTAATGGGTGGTGAAGCAGTAAGCTGGAAGGACCCTGAGTCCCTAGAGGATCTTATGAGCCCACCACTCTTGGCCCACTCACATCTGGACTGTTACATGTGAGAGAGAGAGAAACTTCTCATTCGTTTGAGCCATTGTATCATTGGGCTTCTTTTACAACAGCCTGTACTCTAACACACTAATAAAGGTACAGATAAAGGGTTATGAGATCTCAGGGTTAATTCCACAGAGGGAGAGGGTTTGGAAAGGCTTCACTGAGGTGGTAACATTTGAACTGGGCTTTGAAGGATGAGTAGAAGTTTGAGAGGAGAAAAGGGAACCGAAGAGCCTTCTTTGTGGCTGTGAGTAGATTCTAGGGGCATTTTCAGTCAGGTGTAACTGGAGCAGAGGTGTGAAAAGGACATTTTTCTTGCCTAGTATACAGTTCCTACTTCCTGAAAGGGCAGTACAACTTCCCTTCACAAGATCTCTTTTCCCCCTAAGCTCTAGCGGAAGGCACATGACCCACATTCAGCCAATCAAAGCAGTGCATTCTCCTGACCACATTAATAATGGTCATGTGACACAATCTAGGCCAATGAGAATCAGTCCTGGGACTTTTCCGAGAACCACTAAGGAATAAAGAGGCTTTCTCTACTGGAATTGCTAAGCAGGTAGGATGGAAACCCAGAGCTGCTGGGGCCAGCTTGTAGAGAAAGCCCACCCAAGAATAAAACTCATACATTGGAAAAGAGTAAAAAGAAAACTAAATGAGAAACGAATCCTAACTATTATTTGAGCAACAGGATCCAGCCTACCTAAAGCTACACCTGTACTTTTCCATTACATGAGCCAATGAGTCCCCTATTTTTTCTTTCTTTTTTTTTTTTTTGTGAGGAAGATCAGCCCTGAGCTAACATCTATGCCAATCCTCCTCTTTTTGCTGAGGAAGACTGGCCTTGAGCTAACATCTGTGCCCATCTTTCTCCACTTCATGTGGGATGCCGCCACAGCATGGCCTGACAAACGATGCGTCGGTGTGCGCCCGGGATCCGAACCTGGGCTGCCAGCAGCGGAGCGCGTGCACTTAACCGCTACACCACGGGGCCGGCCTCCCCTATTTTTTCTTAAGCAACTTGGAGTTGGGTTTTCTGTCATCTGCAAGATGCACAGAGGACTGGGGAGGGAGGGGCTGGGAAAGTAGACTCGAGCCACATTGTAAAGAGGGCCATGCTGTTTATTCTGTAGAAAATCATCACCACCCAACTCATGGAGTTTTAACCAAACACAGCAAAAAAGGAGAAGCCAAGAGGAATGGCTTAAAATGTAACAGGGCTGGGGTAGCAGTTAAGTGCGCACATTCTGCTTCGGTGGCCCAGGTTTCACAGGTTTGGATCGCAGGCGCAGACCTACGCTTCGTTTGTTGAGCCATGCTGTGGCGGCATCCCATATAAAGTAGAGGAAGATGGGCAGCGATGTTAGGCCAGGGCCAATCTTCCTCAGCAAAAAGAGGAGGACTGGCATCGGATGTTAGCTCAGGGCTGATCTTCCTCACAAAAAAGGAACAGGGCTAGTGTTACATGGGAGGAGGCTCTGGCTCGGTGCTAGGCTGAACCAGGAAAGAGGGTCAGAGTGAAGTGATGGGATGTGCTTAGCAGCCCCCGTCAGGTCATGAGACCACACTGGATCTCTCTCTGGAAGAGAGTGGCAGTGACGTCTCCTGAGAGAGGAGATGGGACTTCTCTGAAGGGGGAAGATGGAAAGAACACAGGCTCTGGAGTCAGAATGTCTAGTGTTCACATCTTGGCTTGGCCAAACCTGGACTGAGCCACCTTTGCAAGATACTTCCTAATGTCTCTGAACCTTGCAGAATGGGGATACCTGGATCCAACCCTGGTTGTTGAGGATAAAATGACTGATGTCAAGAGAGCTCCCAGCACAATGCTGGGCATACAACGGGCCCTCAATAAATAGTTTGTTCCCTTGGGAGAGAACCCCTTTCCACTGGACCCCAGCTGGCACCAAGCATGTGGCAGGTGCTGGGAACCAGATCTTTCAGCTGGTTCCTTGAAAAAGCCCTCCCAGGAATGTCACTACCACACAGCAGGGACTGAGGTCCCCTCCTGGGTTCACAGGGACCGGTGAGGAAGCTTCCTTCTCTTTCCTGTCCTTGCTTCCCCCACTTTCCCCTCAACCTCAAGCCCCAACAGGGAGGTGGGAGTTAGTAAGGTCAGCAGGGAGGGGTAAGTTCCCAGCTCCTACCCGTTCTTCTTGGGCAGGTAGGCCTCCATGTCAAAGAAGATGTTCTGCCGCTCCTTGATGTTGGCGCCCATCTGCTGAACGAGCTCTGCCTCCTCCCGACTGGCATGGCGCTTATACCTGTGGTCAGAGGTGTGGGCGTAGGAGAAGCAGGGGTGTTACTCAGACTGGAGGAAGAATCTGGAAGCTCTTGGCACTGCCCTCCCATCTTCCCGTCTCAATTCTTCTCACAACCTCGATTCTCCATCTGTACTCTCTGGCTTTGATGCTGGCTCCCTGCTAGCCTTGTGACCTTGGGAATGTCCTTTAACCTCTCTGCCTTATGTTCCACACCTGAAAAACAGGGCTAACATCAGGCCTACTTCACTGACAACACTGTTGTGAGGAGTAAGTGAGTAACTGTAACACATTTAGAATGATACTTGACACACAGCATGAGCTCAATGGATATCTACTGGCAATACTACTCGTCTCACTATTCTAAAGGAATAACCTGAAGATTACTAAGGGGGCAGACAGGAGGGTGCTTTGAAAGTATAAGCAGTCAAACTGATCGAGGTCTGATTGTTATTCCTTGGTGATACTTAACTCTCAAAACTAGAAAAACAAGTCAGCAGACACACTCTCAGAAGAGTAGGTGTCCTCATGGGTCAACCTTCTAACCCAGTGGTTCTCAAGTGGGAACACTTGGCAATGTCTGGGAAAATTTTGGTTGTCATGACAGGGGTGGAGGGTTCTACTGGCATCTAGTGGGTAGAGGCCAAGGATGCTGCTAAACATCCCACAATGAACAGGGCAGACCCCTGCAACAAAGAATTATCAGTAGTTCCAAGGTTGAAAAACCCAAGACAGATAAAAGACTCTTGAGTCTTGCCATTAGTAAGATGTGTTTTTCCAAGAAGGGTGGCAATGTCATTACATGGAACCACCCACACTCTACCCCACAACTAATGGGCTTCCATTTACAAAATGGTCAGCCGAGGTTAGGGGTATAATCAGTAACCTTCCCAAAAACTGACCACAAGAGAAGGGAAGAACTGACCAGGAGTCACACACTCTGGAATGGAGGCCCAGCTAAGTGGTCTGGGACAAGCCACTCAGAGCCTTAGTCTCCCTGCCTCCCCAGAGGGTCACAGCATCCACTGAACCCCTTCACCTACAGGGGATGAAGGCACTTCCCAAATCATGAAGACATGAGGATCGGGAAGTGAACATGTGATCCGGGCCTCAGGAACTGAACTAAGTCATGAGCTCAAGTACGTCCCCACCAAGGATGCCAGACTTCTTACCCCTACACCAGAGACCCTGGTGGGGTGAGCTCCCACACCCATGACAAGGATATTTACTGTTTACCTGTCCAGCACGACTTTTTTGTTTTTTTGGTGAGGAAGATCAGTCCTGAGCTAACATCCATGCCAATCCTTCTCTTTTTGCTGAGGAAGACTGGCTCTGAGCTAACATCTATTGCCCATCCTCCCCCCCCTTTTTTTTTTCCCCCAAAGCCCCAGTAGATAGTTGTACGTCATAGTTGCACAGCCTTCTAGTTGCTGTATGTGGGACTCGGCCTCAGCATGGCCGGAGAAGCGGTGCGTCGGTGCGTGCCCGGGATCCGAACCCGGGCTGCCAGTAGCAGAGTGCGCGCACTTAACCGCTAAGCCATGGGGCCGGCCCTAGCACGACTTCTTATAATACTTTCCTCTGGGGAACTACCTCTCATCCTCTTCCCCACCTCCATATGGTTCAACTAGGACTGTCCCATCCCCCAGGTCCAGAAACTAAGCATATGACCTAGTCTTGCCTAGAGTCTCAGTGATTGGTTCAAAGATGGACACGTGACCAATTCCAGCCAATGAGGATCACACCCAGAACTCCTGACAAGTTCTCATTCTGCTGGGGTGGCCAAGCCAGTAGGAAGTAAGGCTAAAGGATATAAGCCTTGCACTGCTGGTGGCCATGTCATTGACCATGAGTGGATGGTCAGCCTGAGAGTGAAGCCAATCTAGAGGAAGGCAGAATTTAGAGGACAAAACCAGATTCCTAAAAACACTCTTTGACCCCTGGACCCAGTGATACCTGAAGCCACTTCTGGTTTTTTTCCATTAAAATTCCCATTCTCTGCTCAAGCCAGTTTTGAGTTGGGTTTCTGACCCTTAAAGTCAGGGGAGCCTTTGAGTTGCAGCCCCGCCTACCTCTGAAGTGTGTGCTTCAAGTCCTTCAGTCGCGTCTTCTGCTTGTTGATGGAGGTGCTACAGGAAGTCTGGAGCGCGGTCAGCTCCTCCAGCTTCTGCCTGTAGATCCTGTGAGCTTCCTGAGGGATGGAGAGTCCAGGCAGGGTGTATGGGAGAATGTGAACAGGTCATTTTTCATAGTTTGCTTGTGTCAGGGGACGTGACTACAGAGGTCACAAGTGGACAGCTAAGACAATATAACTACAACTATCAAAGACGTGGCTTAGAAAATTGAGACTGGAATTGGGAAAGGCAGCACAGCACAGCATTTGTGTAATAAGAAACTGCTGTTTTTTTCCTGCCCAGGTTCCATCCTTCTTGATGGTAACAGCAACCAAATATGCCTTTGAGGGGCCACCTCTTGTCAATTCTTAGTCCAGATGGTTTGAGTAGAGCTAACAGTCCCCACACCAAGAGTGGTCATGTGATCCAGGCCTAACTAATCAGAATCCTCCAATTCCCTATTTATTGATTGGTTTGGACATGGACACACGGCTCAAATTGGGCCAATAAGAGTCAGTTCTGGGAAGTCCGCTGGAAGTATTGGTTTCGGGATGCCTTTTTTCTCCTGGGTTTGCTAATCTAGTAGAAGGTACACCCTGGGGCTGCTGAGTGAGGAGAGCCTGCCTAAGAATGAAGCCAAACAGGAAAACAGAATTGAGACATGGTAAGAGACAGAATTCTCACAGCATCATTTCAGCCCTTGGACCTGACCAAGTCTGAATGTAATGCTATCCAATACTCTTGGCTATATGAATTAATAAATTCCTTCTCACTTAGGCCAGTTTGAGTTGGGTTTCTGATCATGGCAATGAAGAGAATTCTTGTTAAGTCAATTAAGAAAAGGACATACCTCTTCCCTTAAAGCCAACCCTCCCCACCCCAGACACAGTCACTCCAATGAACTCAGTATCTCATTCCTGGAATTAACCATTCTGGGCCACAAGGCCAGGAGAAATACAAGAGACTTCACCCCAATGCTGGGACAATGGAACACAGTAACTTCTCGACATTGCAGCCATAGCTTACCACCCCCCAAATAACGCCATAGGCAGGAAAACAACTCCTTCCTTCTAGCATTCTGATCATCTAAGACAAATACCAACAATTTGGAGAAAGAATATGGGGGATGGAAACTATGAAATTAAAAACAATAATCTAATGAACATATTGAAAGTGGCTGTTTCCTTGGCTGGTGGAGAAATGTATTTAGCAGAAGGAGAGAAAAAGAGGATGGTCAGAAACAGTGAGGCCAGAGCCTGAAGCCTCATGCCTGCCAAGCGGGGTCCCTAGATATGAAGGCTAAGGCAGAAAATAAGGAAGAAGTGAAGGCAATGCAGTGAATAGATAATTAGAAGCAACAGTGAGGAATACTGTGAGCAAGTCTCCCTTGGCCCCCAGATGAGAGGGCTCAGTCCCCCGGATCCATGCAGTATCGTCACTCTCTCCTTCCTGGGCCCCTAGAGAGGAAATTGTGTCTCTTTTTTATTTAATTTTTTGTTTTTAAATAACTTCAAACTTGCAGAAGCCTTGTAAGAAGAGTACAAAAAACTCCCCTATACCCTTCGCCCAGATTCACCAATTGTTAGCATTATGCCATATTTGCTTTATCTCCCGTTTGTGTGTGTGTGTCTGTGTGTGTGTGTGTCTGTGTGTGTGTTCTTTTTCTACATCAGGCATCAGTAAACTACAGACCGCAGGCTAGATCTGGCCGCCTGATTTTGTATGGGCAATAAGCTAGAAACAGTTTTTGCATGGTTGAAAAAAATCAAAAGAATATTTCATGACATGTGAAAAGTATATGAAAATGAAATTTCAGTATCCATAAATAAACTTCACTGGAGCACAGCCACGCCCTTTCATTTACATACTGTCTGAGGCTGCTCTGGCACTAGACAGCAGAGTGAGCAGTTATGACAGAGACCATACGGCCCGCACAGCCTAGAATCCTCACTACTTGGCCTTTTTGCCAAAAAAGTTTGCCTACTCCTGTTCTAAACCATTTGGGAGTTAGTTGCAGACAACATGCTTCTTTACTCCTAAATACTTCAGTGTGTGTTTCCTAAGAACAATGACATTCTCTTATATATCCACAGTACACTATCAAATACAGAACATGTAACCTCGATACAATACAGGATTATGACCTCAAATGCCATCCAGATGCAAATTTTGCTGACTGTCCCTTTACGGCAGTTTCCCCCCAGATCCTGGACGCAATTCAGTCTCCTGCCCTGTAATACTGCTCCTCTTTAGTCTCCTTTAGTCTAGAACAGCTGCTCAACTTTTCTTTGTCTTTCATGACATCAACATTTTTAAAGAGTTCAGTCCAGTTGTTTTGGAGAATGTCCCTCCACCTGGGTTTATCTGATATTTCTTTGGGACTGGATTCTGGTTATGCATTTGGGGCAGAAATGCCACTGAAGTGACACTGTGTCTTTCTCGGCATCTCCCATCAGGACGGACACGGTGTCCATGATGTTAACTTTGATTGTTTAGAAAAGGCGGTGTCTACCCACTTTCTCCGTTGTACAGTGACGGGCTTTCTGTTTTTAATTAATAAATAATCTGTGGAAAGAGAGGCTGTGTTTTAATCTTTCGAATTCTTCAGTGCCAAAACAGCCCTCTATGTTCAACTAATATCTGCTGGTGATAAAGGAAACCCTCCAGAACTGGATGGAGAGATAGGGGCAGAGAGACCCTGACTAGACTACACAGCCTTCGAGAAGGTAGGGCCTTGGGACCAAGAGTCTCGGCAATGACAGCTGAGGCTCCTGGAGGATAAAGGGCCAGGCTGCCTCCTGGCGCTCTTTGGTGTTGGGTCCTACGACAGAAAGACAGGACCAAGAATGCAGCATTGGCAGCCAGATGCTCACCAGGCCCTCTTCAGTTTGCATTAATATTTAATTTCACAACTAAAATGTGAAGACATTATCCTCGTTAAAAATTAAAACAGGGCCGGCCCCGTGGCTTAGCGGTTAAGCACGGGCGCTCTGCTACCGGCGGCCCGGGTTCGGATCCTGGGCGCGCACTGATGCACCGCTTCTCCAGCCATGCTGAGGCCACATGCCACATACAGCAACTAGAAGAATGTGCAACTATGACATACAACTATCTACTGAGGCTGTGGGGAAATAAAGGAGGAGGATTGGCAATAGATGTTAGCTCAGAGCCGGTCTTCCTCAGCAAAAAGAGGAGGATTAGCACGGATGTTAGCTCAGGGCTGATCTTCCTCACAAAAATAAATAAATAAATAAAAATAAAACAATACAGCTATGGCTAGAGTCAGCTTTGAATATACCCTTACCCTATATTCCCCCTTCCCCAGAAGTAACCACCATTACCAGTTTCTTCTAGACCTTTTTCTATGTATTCTTCCAGACTGTATTTCATGTATCTATGTATAGTCATGCACCACATATCAACACTTCAGTCAATGACGAACCACATACACAACAGTGGTCCCAAAAGATTAGTACATATAGCTTAGGTGGTAGTAGGCTATACCATCTAGGTTTGTGTAAGCACACTCTATGATGTTCGCACAGTGATGAAATCACCTAACGACGCATTTCTCTGAATGTATCTCCACTGTTAAGCAACGCATGATTGTATATGTCTATTCTACAAAGACCTATTTCTATGTATACACACACAAATATATATGAAAAATACACACTGTTGCAAAAACTAATTGTTCCTAATACTTATTCTCCTCTTCCTTTTAGTAAGAGGACCCACTGAGTTGTAGCTGGGCACATGGCTGCCCAGCTATAGATGACATTTCCCACCCTCCCTTGCAGCTAAGTGTAGTGGCATGACTAAGAGTTAGTCAATGGGACGCAAGCAGAAGTGACGTGTGTAAGTTCTGAACCACAGTTTTATAAGGAACTGCTTGCCCTCCACTCTCTTTCCTTGGCTGGGATATGGCAACAACGGGTCCAGTTGTCTTGAAACCAGAGGTGACATGATGCAAATGGAAAAGCCCACTGTCCCTTCCCCAGCCAAACCAACTTGGATATTGAGTGACCTCATGTGACAGAGCTTCTCACCTGTGATGGTTTTAAAACATGATCATCCATCCTGTAGCACTCCTCACATAGAGAGGCAGGGGTCTCTGTTCCCTCCCCTTAAATATAGGTAGTTTTGACGAATAAAATACGGCAGAAGTGACTACAATTTCTGAGAAAAAGTGTGGAAGGCCATGTACCTTCTCCCTTACTTGCGGGAACATTCGCTCTTGGAACAAAAAGTTCAACTACCCTGAGGCCACTGTGCTGTGTGGAAACCCTAACCACAAAGAGAAGTCACATGTAGGCACTCCGATCAACAGTCCCAACTAAGACAAACCTTGTCATTCCAGCTCAGGCACCAAAGGGGTAAAGAAACCTCCAGATGATTCTAGCCCCCAGCCATGTGAGTTACTCCCAGCCATTCAAGTCTTCCCAGCTAAGGCCTCTAACAGCATAGGGCACAGTCAAGCCATCCAGACTATGCCGTGCCTAAACTGCTGACTCACAGAATCCATGAGCAAAATGAGATTATTGTTGTTTTATGCAGCAAGAGATGACTGGAACACCACTCACCCTGGACCACAACTCCTTCTGGACTGTTATGTGAGAAAGAAAAAAGCTACTTCATTTAAGCCTTTTTATTTGGGGATCTCTTTGTTATAACAGCATAGCTTATACCCTAAAGCACATACTTTTAATTTTTAAAAATATATTAATAGTATCAGAGTATACATATGATTCCACAACTTTCTTTTCTCACTCAACAATATGTCTTGAAGATCTACCTACCTAAGAATATAGAGATATACTTCATTCTTTGTAGCGCTGTGCAGTATTTCATGCTCTGGACATAATACAGTTTATTTGCCATTTCCCTATTGCTGGTTGTTGAGGTTGTTTCCAGTCTCCGACTATAATGAACAATGCAACATTGAATAACATCCTTGCACTGCCTCCCTGGGCACATACGCAATTATTTTTCTGGGGAAGAGCAGTGGAATTGCTGGGTCAGAGGGTACAGGCTTGTTTTTAGTTTTTTTTTTGTTTGTTTGTTTTGTTTATTGCAGTAACATTGGTTTATAACATTTGTTTTTAGTTTTAATAGATCTTGGCAAACGGCCCACAAAGTGGCTGCACCAATTTACACTCCCACCCCAGCATATGACAGTTGTCCACATCTCACCAACACTCAACGCTATCGACATTTACTTTTTTACAGGCACTTTTCTAATACTCCACTGGCGATATTTTCTGCTCAATCCTAAGGCATCAGAGTGGTAGGGATGGGAAGTCCCTGGGCCTTCCCGTAATTCTGTCCCCTCAGATATGGAGTCATTCCTGCTCCCCCACAGTTCTCTCTCTGTCTCTGCCGCAGGCCAGAGACACTTCCCAGAGGAGACCCGATACCGGAGACTACACATTTGGTCCACGTCTGTCCTCGGGTCCAGGCTCAGGATTTGCCAGCCAAGATGAGGACAACGCAGGATGGGGGGAGTCAGAAACAAGGCCCTTACTGTGACATGCTCTCCACCCCCAGGGCATTCCTCGCCCACGCTCAGTCTCTGCTGATTCCACCTTGTGCCAGTCCCACAGGCAACAGAAAGGGTTATCAATTCATTTCTTGGATACTTACTTTTTTCCAGATACTTGTCTCTCTCTCTCTCTCTCTTTTTTTTTTTTGGTGAGGAAGATCAGCCCTGAGCTAACATCCGTGCTAATCCTCCTCTTTTTGCTGAGGAAGACCGGCTCTGAGCTAACATCTATTGCCAATCCTCCTCCTTTTTTATTTTCCCCCCCCAAAGCCCCAGTAGATAGTTGTATGTCATAGTTGCACATCCTTCTAGTTGCTGTTATGTGGGACGCGGCCTCAGCATGGCCAGAGAAGTGGTGCATCAGTGCGCGCCAGGGATCCGAACCCAGGCCGCCAGTAGCGGAGCGCGCGCACGTTAACGGCTAAGCCACAGGGCCGCCCTCTCTCTCTTTTTTAATTGGAGTAAAATATATATAACATAAAATTTACCATTTTAAATTTTTTAATTTTTCTATTTGTAATAAAACACACATAAAATTTACCATCTCAACTGTTTTTAAGTGTACAGTTCAGTGGCATTAAATATATTCACATTGTTGTGTAACCATCACCATCACCCATCTCCAGAACTGAAACACCGAACCTATCAAACAATAACCCCATTTCCTCTTCCCTCCAGGCCCTGGCAACCACCATTCTCCTTTCTGTCTCTATGAATTTGACTACTCTCATATTTGACCTCATGTAAGTGGAATCACACAGTATTTGTTTTTTTGTGACTTGCATATTTATCACATAACATAATGTCTTCAAGATTCATCCATGTTGTAGCATGTATCAGAATTTCCTTCTTTTATTTTAAGGCTGAATAATATTCCATTGTGCATACATACCACATTTTGCTTGTCCATTCATCTGTCGACAGACATTTGGGCTGCTTCCATCTTTTGGCTGTTGTGAATAATGATGCTATGAACATGAGTGTACAAATATGTGTTTGAGTCCCTGCTTTCAATTATTTTGGGTATATATCCAGAAGTGAGATTGCTGGATCATATAGTAATTCCATGTTTAATTTTTCTGAGGAAGCGCCATACCATATTCCACAGCGGCTGCACCATTTTATAACAGCTGACTCCTGCTGCACCGTCCATGGGGTAGTCCGGCAACTGGAGGGGATACAATTCCTGTCTTCCCTCATAGTCCCTGGCTACCCTCTGCTCAAGAGGGTGTCTCCAGCAGACACTCAATTGGACCTGTGCTTTGAGATGATGTTTCCAGGAGCAAATGAGCCACATTGAGGCAATCCAATCCTGCCTTTTATCCAATCAACCCTGGCCCTGTGGCCTCAAATGGAACTAGTCACCAGATGGAGGCCTTCTATTGTCTTTGCCAGCTAGGCAGCTATTCCCCTTCTGGTTGACGTCCCCATAGTTTCTTTGGAGACCCATCCCTCCCCCACACTCAGTCTTTGAGATCTAGCTGGGGGTAGGGTTGACCCTACTGGGTTCCAGGGCATATGACCGAGGCCTGGCTAATCAGAACATCAGCCTCCTGACCCAGCGGGTTGATTCAGGGACGGGCACTCAGAACCAACAAAACTCAACTGCGGGGCTTGTTTCAGAACTGCTGAAAAAGAGAAACTCTTTTTCCACTAGTTTTACAGGTAGCAGGATGTGAGCCCAGTGCTAATGGGGCTCTCTT
This sequence comes from Diceros bicornis minor, assembly GCF_020826845.1. NCBI lineage: Eukaryota > Metazoa > Chordata > Mammalia > Perissodactyla > Rhinocerotidae > Diceros > Diceros bicornis. Next base: position 8,257,439 of record NC_080774.1, read on the forward strand.
GCCTAAGAATGAACCCAGAGGAAATTAGGGCAGAAAAACAGATGAAGGCTGAGCCACGATGACTGCATTTGAGCCCCTGGATTGGCTTACACCTGAAGCAGTACATGTTTGACTTCCCAATTACATAAGCAAACAAATTCCATCTTGTTATGATTGGCTTTGCCAATTTGGGTTGAGTGTCTTCACTTCAGAGGCAAGTGTCAGAATCTAGATTAATACGCCAAAGAACAGAGCTTTCCTTCTGGGCAAAGTTAACCACACCAGATAAGAAAAGAAGCCACAAATCTTGGACTCATTATTACCAAGCTCTTGCCCAGGGCACTGTCATCTTAAAGATGCCAGAACCAAAGACTTGGAGCCTGGTTGAAAGAATCCTTCATCAAGCCAGTTACTAAATAGTCACCCAAAAATGTAGATCTCTGAACCACCATATTGGGTGTTTTTCTTCCAAACTAAGAATCTAAACCATTATTATTATTATTATTTTCTTCGTGTGGTTTTTTTTGTTGTTTTGTTTTTGGTGAGGAAGATTAGCCCTGAGCCAATCCTCCTCTTTTTGCTGAAGAAGACTGGCCTTGGGCTAACATCCGTGCCCATCTTGCTCTACTTTACATGTGGGACGCCTGCCACAGCATAGCTTGATAAGTGGTGCATAGGTCTGTGCCCGGGATCTGAACCTGAGAACTCTGGGCCGCTGAAGTAGAGCTCACAAACTTAACCACTACACCACCGGGCCAGCCCCCTAAACCATTATTTTTTAACAATTTTATTGAGGTACAATTTACATCCTATAAAATTCACTCCTTTTGGGGGCCGGCCCCGTGGCTTAGCGGTTAAGTGCGCGCGCTCCGCTGCTGGCGGCCCGGGTTCGGATCCCGTGCGCACACTGACTCACCGCTTCTCTGGCCATGCTGAGGCCGCGTCCCACATACAGCAACTAGAAGGCTGTGCAACTATGACGTACAACTATCTACTGGGGCTTTGAGGGAAAAAAAATAAAATAAATAAAAATAAATAAAAAAATTCACTCCTTTTAAGTGTACAATTCTGTGGTTCTTATATATTTACCAAGTTGTGAAACTATTACCACATCCAGTTTTAGAACATTCCATCACCCAATAAGATCCCTGGTGTCTATTTGCACTCACTCCCCACTCTCTCCTCCCCCCAGCTCCTGGCAACCACTAATCTACCTTCTGTCCCTACAGATTTGTCTTTTCTGGATATTTCATATAAATGGAATCATACAATATGTGGTATTTGCATCTGGCTTCTTTCACTTAGCATGATATTTTTGAGGTTCATTTATGTTGTAGCATGAATACATATGTTGTAGCATAAATTTTTTTATTGCCATTCAGGAATAAAAACTTGGTATAAATATATCACATTTTGTTTATCCATTCACCAGTTGTTGCACATTTGGGTTATTTCCACTTTTTGGCTGTTATGAATAATGCTGCCGTGAACATCCATGTAGAAGTCTTTGAATAGACATATATTTTCATCTCTCTTGGGTAGATACGTAGGACTAGCACTGTCAGGTTGTATGGTAAATGTATGTTTAACTTTTAAAAAAAACGCCAAACTGCCAAACCACTATCTTTATTCGTAAACTTGGCCGCGGCGGATTGGAACATGGGGATACTCACCAAAAACTGAGAGGCGGCTCTCCACACACAGCCCAGGGAGTACCAGCTTACTAAATGTGATTGACTCCCACATCAAGTTGCTCCCTCTAAAAATAACCCAGGCCACTGGGGGCACCAAAGCAGATGTGCCGCTGTGGAAGAAAGTACTCTGTCCCGCAGCACAAAGCCAGCCCCAACCCCCCCATCTAGTGCAAGACCAATGAAAGAAAAGAAACACACTTGATAGAATATCTGAAGACAGAGCTTTAGGGGAAAAAAGAGGCTAATTATAAGGCAAATACTGCCAGTAAAGAATCAAATGTTAACTCTATAAATGTAATCAAAATCTCCAAGAGATAAAAAAACAAGTATAGTACACTACTCGATTCTGCAGTAAATGATATTTGCGTGGTCATAATCTTGTAAATGACTGACAGTGAGCCTATTGTTTCTTTATAAGCCTTTTGGTACTGCTGGATTATTTTTTGGTCTCCTGCTCATTTTATTACGAAAATTTCAGGCATAGAAAAAGACAGAAAATCATATAACAGAAAATAAACATAACATTAACACTCATATCCTCACCCTCAGTGAAAGAAATAATAGTGTACACAGAGTTGAAAGCCCCTATGTATTCTTTCTAGGTGGTATTCCCTTCCTCTGTCCCCAAAGAGGGGAACCCTGATGCTGGTTATTTCTGCCCCTACTCCCACGCCAGACTGATTCTGTCTTTCTCTGTGTCCTGGGAGGCTGACCCCTACGGGCTCCACCTCCTGGGTTCCCTTGCTTTGCCTCCTACTGGGGTTTAGCCAATGGAATGCAAGGACAGAAGACTGGAGGGCAGCAGGAGAGAGGCAGGAGTATTTGTTCTTCCTGCCTTCTCCCTGCTTTGCTGTAGCCCTTAACCACAACAGCGCCTTGGCAGCTACCCTACCCCAGCAACAAGCTTTGGCCAAGCTCTGGTGACTTTCCCACTTCCTCTGCTCCTTTAGGATTAGGACTGGTCCCAGCTCTAGGGGCCTCACCCTTAAACTGCCACACCTCTGTAAATAGCTCCTTCCTTAAACTCCCTGGCAGAGTCATTTGCCTCTTGCCAGGGCCCTGCCCAAATCTCCACTGTACTGAATGTGGCCCACATCACTCCCTTGCAATGTCCTTCTATTTGTACTTCATAGATATGTATCAGTAAGCAATACATAGTGTTGTTTTGAATGTTTTTAACTTATACGTCATACTGTACACACCCCTCTGCAACTTTTCAATGTTGCTTTTCTGTTTAAAAGATTTATCCATGTCGATACACGTAGCTCTAGTTTATTCATTCTGCTCTTCATACCCCATTCCACGGATGTTCAGTGGAATTATCCATTCTGATGGACATTTAGGTTTCCGGTTTTTAGCTGTTATAAAAAGTGTTATGAGAATTCTTCTACATATCTCCTATTTGAATTTTTAACTGTGTCAATATGTATTACTTATAAAAATGTAGAATGGATTAAAAAAAACAGAAGCACTAACACTAGTTCTGTGAACTGGGAGGCCCACAGCTTCTTTCCTACATATCTGATTACCATCCTTTATGCCATGTATAGAAGACACAAACAAGCAAGTTTCTGTTGAAGGATTCGGAGACCTACTGCCTCTCCTGTCCTCTGAGGCCCCAAGCTCTGCCCCAGTGGGAAGATAAGATTAATGACTCCAGGTCCCAGCATGGCTGTGAAACATCTGGAGATGCCTCCTTAACACAACTTAGCTGAGTCATAAGATCCAGAACTGGGGAGTCACAACTCCTGAGTCAACATTTATTCCAAGAATTGCCAACAGTGGAATCTCGTGGTAGTTTCAGACAGGGCTCTGGCCCATGAACATTGCAAGTTGGTGGCCAACCCAGTAGACTGCAACAGAGCCATGGCCATCACCAAAAGGTGGTGCCTTATAGCTGTGCCTCTCTCTGGTGGTAAGTTTTCAAGAGATTATGTTTATATAGTTCTCTTTCCAAGGAATCAACTTCAAATAAAGATTTCTGGATGCTGAGTATACTTAATTAAGACTCATCACCATGGAAACACTACCAAAGATGGAAAGTTGACTTCATCTAAACTGTATCAATTCTCCATTGGAAAAGACTCAGAGTCATGTGCCAGGATTGATTAGTGATGTCTGTTATAGGAGCAGTAAGTAGGGGTATCAGTATGTGTGTCAGGCATTGAGGAGGGAGGAAAACATAATGGTTAAGTGGTTAGGCTCTAGAGCCACACTGTCTGACTGCATATCCAGAGTCTGCCACTTCTCAGCTGAGTTATATAATCTCTTTGTACCTCAGTTTACTCAGCTGTAAAAGGGCTAGGAGACGAGGTATATGTAACAGGCCATGTACTAGTTTCTTTAAATCAGCTTTATTGAGGTATAATTTTCACATCAATTCACCAATTTTCAGGTGTATAATTCAGTGAATTCTGGCGAATATATACAGTCGCGTAACCACCACCACAATCAGGACATAAACCAAAGTTTCCCAAACTTTGTTGGTTCACCATGCCCTTAGCATCTCAGTAAACTTTGCAAGGGGTCCTTAGGTCAAATAATTGAAAAGTATTTATGTCCTAACAACTTAGTAGCCTCTGGAGAAAAAGAATACACAGAAATTGACAAAAATATTTTTATTTCATTCTGAAACAACCAAAATTATTTACTAATGGCATGTGCGTGCCTGTTGGGCTCTGCACAAATTCTCAAGCCTTGGAATCAGATTGGACACTGCCATTCTCCTTTCTCGTTCCATACTGATTTCCACATAGTACTTGACTTTAATCAGAGACCACTAAAAACCCACCTTCGCAAAGATATCACATCACCAAAAAAGAATGTGAACTACCCCAGGTTAGTAACCTAAGCGACGTGTGACAGGTGTCATTGTGTTTCCCTCGAAAATGTAAATTATCCCATAGTGCCCGTGTGAGCTTGCTGCAGCTCCTTGGGGCTACCTTGACACAGTTTGAGAACTACAGATATAGACAGTTTCTTTCTTTTTTTTTTTTTTTTTTGGTGAGGAAGATCAGCTCTGAGCTAACATCCATGCTGATCCTCCTCTTTTTGCTGAGGAAGACCGGCCCTGGGCTAACATCTGTGCCCATCTTCCTCCATTTTATGTGGAACGCCGTCACAGCGTGGCCTGACAAGCGGTGCATAGGTGCGTGCCCGGAATCCGAACCCGGGCCGCCGGCAGCAGAGCGCGCACTTAACTGCTATGCCACGGGGCCGGCCCCTAAACAGTTTCTATTACCCCCAAAAAGATGCCTGTTCAGCATCCCTCTCTGGTTTTTTTACTATCAGTATTTTGATTTTCCTTCATGGGACCACCCCTCCCCCACTCTTATTTCATGTGGTTTAAGTGGCACTGATCCCAGTCCTGGGATCTAGGGGGTAGACATGTAACCAAGGCCCAGCCAATCAGTGGCAAGTAACTGGATAAGTAAGGGAAAATCACATGACCCAAGTCAGGCCAATGAGAGTCAGCCCTGGGACTCCTGCTGGAATCACAGGGAAAAAGATGCTCTGTTTCTGCCAGGTTTACTAAGCTAGTAGATGTCAGCCTGGGGCTGCCAGTGGTCATCTTTGCCACAACATGGGAGAGAGTGCCTGAGAATGAAGCTGACACAGAGGAGACAGAGAGACACACAGAGACATCACTGGAGCCCCTGGATCCAGCCTTGCCTGAAGTCATTTGCCTCTGGACTTCCCAATACATGAACCAATAAACCCCTTTTTTAGCTCAAAGCCAGTCAAACTGGGTTTCTGTCACTTGCAACTAAGAATTCTGACTAATGCATTGTGTTAAAGCACCATACAAATGAAATAAGACCCCGCAAATTCAAAAGTTCTCTTCTAGAGCTAAGGGTCTCAGGATACTTTTGGAGTCCACTGTGTTAGGAACCCAAAAAGTATCTGACCTATACAGCAGGCCTGGGTTTAAATTCTGGCTCCATGACTTTCAAGTTACTTAACATCTCTTGGCCTCGTTCTCCTCATCTATGAAGCACGGATGTCATTTAGATTAAATGGGACATTCCATGTATCAGTTAGCTCTTATTGTTGTTGTTATTACTGTCAGCCTTTGTTTCATAGATAAAGAAACTCAAGCTCAGAGAGGTGGTTTGCTTAAGGTCAGATACTAGACAGTGGCAGAGATGGGGCCTGCACCCAGGAATTCCGACCCCCTGTCCAGGGTTGTTCCACACAACTCGCTTCTAAAGAAAGAGGCCCATAATGCAACGTAAGATAGAAGAAAAACAAAAGCCCACAAAAGACGACCCCAGAGCACAGACTTGCCTGGAGTAGTGGTTAAGAACACAGACTCTGGTGTTCAACAATGTGGGTTTGAATCCTGACTCCAAGCACTTACAAGCCATGTGGCTTTGGATAATTGACTTTGCCCTCTGTAAACTGGGGATAAAAGGATCTATTTCATAGGGTTTTAATGAAATAATAATATGGTCTTGCTTCCTGTCTGCCCCTCAATGTCTATTCTATACACAGTAACCAGAGGGCGGGATGCCAGTTTCTTTGGTAGTAAAGGCCTAAATCTTTACAATGGCCTACCAGGCCCCAGCGTTTCCATGAGGTCAGGTTTAGGGAAAGGCCACTTGGGGCCACCTCCTTCCCGAGTGAGGAGGGACAAGGTCAGGCTTCCAGTGATGCAAGGCAGGAAACGCGCATTAAGTCACCTGCCACCATAACTGTAAGTGACCTTCTGTGGTCACACCACAGGCCACAAGGCCAAACACGCACTGGTCTCAGACTGACGCTCAATTCACCAGCAAGACCGAAACCTCAACCAGCCAAAAACAAAGTCCCATAGTGACTCAACCTTGCCCCTGAGTCCAGTGAGGCCCTGGCAAATGCAAATCACAGTCAAAAGAAAACAGATCCTTTTCTCTAGAAAGTCCCAGAGATTATGACTTTTTGGAGGTGGGGAGAAATTCCAAAGACCTTTCAAATCCTCTAGTCGGAGAATTAAGTTTCTTCTTTCTTCCCTTCATTTGAAAAAGGGAAGGAGAGGTAAAACACAGAGATTATATATTACCCCAAGAAAGACAGAATCAGAGAGATAGAAACTTAAAACCCAAAATCCTAGATTCTGAGGCAGATGTAGGAAAATTAAGACAGACCGAGATTTTCTGGTGGAAAAAAAAATCATTCCTGTTGTTAACCTTTCTAGTTCCAATCTGCCCACCCCGCCTCCCTGTTGTGACCTCCTGGTTCCCAAAGAAATGTCTCATGTCTGAAAGTCTGTCCAACACATGCACAATGACAACGTACACCCTACTTATTATATGCATATTTCCAGAGTTCATTTCAGGAGTTCAGAGCTCTCATTTATTATGGGGGCTCAGGGGGTGAGAAGAGACAGAGGGGCCCTCGACACAATGATACACCTCTGAACTAACATTTAGAGAACTAAGTTTCTAGCCCCAACTTGACACTAAAGAGCTGTGTGAGCCCAGTTCAGTCAATTAGCATGCCCAAGCTTCCGTCTACGAATTGAAGACTATGAATTGTGCTCTAGTCTATGACCTTGACCCCAGGGGAGGTCTGTGTCCTTCCATCCGCCACTGGCCTCTGACCTAGCAGCTGCCCATGAAAGCCTGAGGCCAGAGGGTCCATTTTCCCCAAAGTAGGATCCAGTCCATTCCAGTTCCCCCACTGCTGAAGAACTGAGCAGGGGACATCAGTTTCCACCCGGTCAGCCCTTCTACAACCCTTGCTGTGCACCAAGGGATGAAATCCAGGATTAATTCCCAATTCCTCTCTGTCCCTCACACACGTGAGCCCCAGAGACACCAAGTAAAAAGACAACAAATCCAAGATCTCCTTCGCAACCTCTACTGCCAAGACTAGCTATCTAATTGCTATTAATTGCATAGCTCTGAAGTGTTAAGATTCCTCCTCCTCCTCCTAGTCTAAACCAGGGCAAGGGAAAGGAATTATGAACAACAAAAGCTCCACACGGCAAAACTCGTCTCCCACTCTTCACCCTAATACCCCTCCATGGCTCCGCAGCTGGACATGACCTGAGAGCCCAGGAGGACAAAGCGTTAAGAAGTGGCTGAGTCTTCTCAACGGGAGTGGAGCCAGAAGGGTCCCCTGGGAACTGGGTGGGACCCAAGCCCTAGACCTGAAAAAGAGGGCACCAACCCACACACGCTGGACAGGCGAAGAAAGGCATACTCTTCTGGTTACCTTACCCGCTGCTTATGCCCAAAACAGCACCACCTTCCTGCTCTGTCTCTCCAGCCCCTCTCTCTATTCATCAGGACCTGCTGCCTCATGTCTAGAAAGACCCATTGCAGACACCCGTGGCAATCTCCTCTCCCCTCCTCTGGGCATTGTAAGAGGCCAAGCAACTGCAGACAAGAGCCACATGGACAGGAAAAATGTCATTGCTCCAACTGAGGATAGAAGGGGGGGCGGTGTGTGTGCTGTGATTTCAGGCAAACAGAGCCCAACTCCAGAGTCTGGTAGCTCGAGAGGGAACAGCCTCATCTCCAAAAATGATCCAGGGGTGCCTGCTGGCCAACCCCAAGGTTTCGTGAGGCGTCTCTAGTCACCAGAGCAGGTAGTTGAGGCCTCTGTGAGCCTCCCATCAGGAACAACTCCTCCTGCCAGGACCTCCCGGAGGCAATGCCATTCTCTCAAAGGGCCTGTCTTACACCCGCCCTCACCCCACCCTGTGTAAGGCTCTGGCCCAGAAGGGTGAAGGGCTGGGAGCAGCTTCTAGCGCTGAGGGAGGCAACCCAGCTGTCAGAACTGACAGATGCCATCCACAGTGCCAAACTCAGCCTGCAGCAGCGCCAGAGAGGCGGGCACAGACACCAGAGCCCCAAAGACGGAGAACAGGGGTCCCTAATCCCTAAGCAAAGCCTAGGGGTTCAAGGTGAACGGCTCCCAAGCACATCTTCCAGAATGGAGCTGCAGAGGAGAGGGATCTCCCACCAGAGGAGAGGGGAAGTTGAGCAGCCAAAAGCCGGTGGGCGGGGGTGGGGTCAGGGGAGACTCCTGCGAAGCTGGGGGCTGGGCTGTTCTCCTTGAGTCCCAGCACATACCTGACCCCTGAGGCCTCCCCCACATGGGCACGCCAGGCACTTCCCCTCAGAGGCCCCAGACCAACTTTCTGCAGCGAAGGAGGCGCGCGCGGCAACGAGCCAGTGCGCGGGCCGGGGAAAGGGGGGATGCCGCCGGGCGCCCCAAGTGGATGTAGAACTGAAGTGCTGGGAGATGGGAGGGGGCTGGCCCACGCGGACCCCCAACCCCCAGGGCCTGGCCAGGGGCACTCCCTGCGCCCTGATGGTCCCCACTGCCCGGGCTGGGAGAGCAGGAAGGGGAAGGCACTGCACCGCAGGTAGCCGAGTCGCGGGACCAGGTGGCCCGGCCCTACCTGCAGTTCCTGAAATTCTCCCTCCAGCTCGTGCCACTCGCGCTCGCAACGCTCCAGCTGGCCGGACATGGTGCAGCGGGGCGAGGCGGCGGCGGCTGCTCCCGCAGCGTGCCGCGGCCGGCCACCAGCGCCCCACTCCCGCGCGCGCCCCGGCCGCCTTCCGAGACACCAGCTGTTCCTGCGCAGCGGGAGCCACGCGCGCACCTGACGTCACCACCCCCGCCCCGGCGCCGGCTCCGCCCCCTGGCCTCTAGGCTGGCCCCCGCGCATGCGCACGCACCTCCCCCGGCTCCGCCCCCGCGCGCCGAGCTCGGGCTAGGGGGCTGCTGTAGCTTTGCAGGTCTTGGCAGAGTCGGTTGCTGCCCTTTGGGGAGTCCCTCTGCTCCTCCAGAACCTCTCTCTTCTAGTTGGGCCTGGGGAACGTGTCCGCAAGCTGTATTTGCAGAGTATATTTTACTTATATTGTGTTTGTTTGGGGTGTCTCGGGTCTGGAGGGAGAAAGGAGATCTGGGGGAGGTAAAAGCTCACCACGCCTTGGCACTGCCTGACCTGAGCCAAAGCCAACGGCCTGAAATGCTAGAACTGACATTGACCATCCAGCAAGGTCGCCGGGCAGGGCGGGGAAGCGCGCGAGGGCCCTGTCATCTTTCATTGTCGTTATTATTCACTGCAGCTAGTACATCCTAGATTCCTGCCCTCTAAGACTCTGGGTGACTCTCTTGACAGCTGTTTCTGTCGCTCAAAAGACACAAATGTCTCAAAGCTAATTGAATCCAAATTCCCTCCCCTCCCTGCATGGTCCCACAAGATCTACTCCTGCCTAGCTTTCCAGTCATATCTCCTGTCTCACCTCGCTGGATCTGTACTCTCCAGCCAGTTTTTTTCTCTTCCTGCTCTTGCATGGAACATTCTTCCCTCTAAATCTTAATATGGTTGCCTTTTTCTTGTCATTCAAGCCTCAGTTCAAAAGACACCTGGATTAGTTTCCTAGGGCTGCCCTAACTGCGAACTGGGTTAAGTTCTGGGTGGCTTAAACAATAGAAATGTATTCTCTCACAGTTCTGGAGGCTAGAAGTGCGAAATCAAGGTGTCAGCAAGGCCATGCTCCCTTTGAGACTGGGTAGACTCTTGCTTGCTCCTTGGTAGCTTGTGGTGGTGGCTGTCAGTCCTCAGCATTCCTTGGCTTGCAGCGTCATCCCTCCAATCTGGGCCTCTGTTGTTAAGCAGTCTTCTTCTTGTGTGGCACCTCTTATAAGGTTACCAGTGTTGTTGGCTTGAGGGCTAACCCTACTCTGGCATGACCTCATCTCAATTAATTACATCTGCAAAGACCCTATTTCCAAATAAGGTCACATTCTGAGGTAGTGGGTGTTAGAACTTCAACATATCTTTCTGGGGGACACGATTCCACCTATAACAACACCTCCGAAAAAAGATTTTTTCTGAACGCCCACAGGTTCATGCCTCCTCCCAGTCACTTATATATCACCTGTTTTATTTCCTTAATACAAGTTATCCTTGTATGAAAGTGTTTGTCTCTGTGTTGGTTGTATGTTTCCCTTTGTGGTATATAATCTCCATAAGATCTCAGGGATCTTGTCTCTGTCTTGGTCATCATTGGATTTCCAGAGCTTGGCACATAGTAGGCCCTCAGTAAATATTTGTTGAATGAATGAACATTAAAGGTCATCTACTGCAGGGCCGGCCCTGTGGCTTGGTGGTTAAGTGTGCGCGCTGCGATGCTGGTGGCCCGGGTTCGGATCCCGGGTGCGCATCGAGGCACCACTTCTCTGTTCATCCTGAGGCTGAGTCCCACATACAGCAACTAGAAGGATGTGCAGCTACGACATACAACTATCCACTGGGGCTTTGGGGGGAAAAAATAAAATAAATAAAATCTTTAAAAAAAAAAAAAAGATCATCTACTGCAGAGGGTCTCAACTTTTGGGGTTCGTAGACCCCCCTTTAGAACTCTGAATAGGGAATAGGCACATAAGCACAGACAGAAATATTTGCAGGTCTTGGTTGAGGCCTGAAGAAGAGCATGACTTACTCAAGATTCCCGGCTAATTAATGACCGGTTTTGAATTATGATTCTCGTTTCTCTGGGGGTTAGGACTTCACCGTATCTTTTTGGGAGACACAATTCAACCCATAACAACACCTCTCAAAAAAGCTGAAGCAAGGCTTGTTCGCAGGCCAGTTATTGTTGATTGGAAGTCAGAGGTTGTGGATTTTCCTTTGTGAATTGGTTTCCTTCCTCCTCCTCCTCCTACTCTTCCTCCCCAACCCCCACTTCTTCTTTTGTATTTTAGTATTCCTAAAAATATTCTTGAGCTTTATATTGGATGCAGTTAAGTTGCTTGGAAACAATTTGATCTTTTTATGACTCTTGCTTTAACGTTTACCTGGGACTCAAACAGTGCTCAGTCTGGAGCCCATTTTTCCCCACTCCTGAGGCCAGACCAATGCCTCATGAATCATGAGGCCTTCCAGTCTGGTTGGCCGGAGCAGGCACTGTTCCTGGGCCTGTGTGAGTGCCATCCACTCCTACCTGTAATCATTTCAGATGGTTCTTTCCCTCGTCGCAGATAGTTGTCCTTGTATCCTGTGGTGACCAGTGCTCAGCTGACTCCTGGAGGGGACTCTGTGGAGACCTCTGGAATTCTCTGTGTGCAGCTGTCTCCTCTCTAGAACTCTAACCTCCTTGGTCCCCCTGGACTCTCAGCTCTGTCTTCTCAACTCAGGGCATCTGCCAGGCCCCATCTGGGGTCCCCTTCCCTGCGCCATGGCCTAGAAACTCTCTCAAGACAATAAGCTAGGGCAATCGTAGGACTAACCCCATTTGTTTCCTGTCTTTCAGGGATCACTATCCTCCATTGACTGATGTCCAGTGTCTTGAGTGAAAAACATCATTTCATATATATTTTCTGCAGTTTTTGATTATTTCAGGTGAGAAGATAAATCTGGCCTATATTACTGCATCTTGGCCAGAAGCAGAAGTCAGCATAATGCATTTGAGATTCGAATGGTGATTGTGTGTATTGCTAGTTCATTCCTTTTTTTTTTCTGAGTGTATTTCATTGCATGGAGGGATCAGTTTGCTTATCCATTCTTTATGCATTCACCAGTTGAGGGACTTTTGGGTTATTTCCAGTTTGGGTCAATTATGAATAAAGGCGCTATAAACATTTACGTAAAAGTTTTTAAATTAAGAAAAAGAAGACGATTTAACATAAAAATCCAGACTTTTACTTTCTCTTGAAAAATGGAAAGATCTGGTCACACTAGGCTCACATTCCTGCATGGCGATGGGCTGGAACAGAGTAACAGATATCCTCTTCACAGGGAGCTTGCCGGTTGCCACAGTCCTCACCATGCTCAGTTGTGTCGCCCCAGCCTACCTCACGTACTTATGTAACGTGTGGTCCCTAGAGACATTCAAATTTGAGACTCCCAATATGAAGTGTCATGGAGATTGCAAAAACAGGTAAACCACTCAAGGGGTGGTAAAACAGAAAACGGTTTATTTAATTGGGGTTAGTAGGATCCAAAAGAAAACACAGAGCTTCGCAAGCAGAGGGTTTGCGAAGAAGATGCCCCTTCACCTCTGCTTGTAGTTGCTCAATCCAAGTGAGTCCATCTGCCCCAGGCTGCCCAGGGTCAGAAGAGGCTGGCCCTGCCCCCAGGGAGATCTGGGCAGGTGCACCTTATCTGCAGGCTGGCCAGCAGTCAGGTTGCAAATCTAAGGGATTGTTCGCTCTGTGGGATCAGGACCCCATGTGCGTTATTCACAAGCCCTTCTGTGGGTGGCATGGGCTGGCCATCCCCATCGGTGTAGCCGCTCAGGTGCCAGAAATGTCGGTTCTTACCTGGCTGCCCCCCTGTCCTATTTCCTGCCCAAAGCACTTTAAGACTCACTCGTCAGCTCCCTGGGACTGGATCTGGCTTGTCTTAGGGACTTTGATCATGATGGGTGAGAAAGCGTGTTGCAAGGTTGTCCCCTCCACTCCCTGTTCACACCACCAGGGGAAAATCTCCCTTATTTGTTCTCTTTCAGGACCCCTACTTAGGGAACTGCCAGTCTGAGAATTTGCTCGACCAGCTGGGGAGAGTCATAAAAGTAGCAAACACATAGCACTTACTATGTGCCTGGCGCTCTTCTATATGCTTTATGTATACATATTAATGCATTAAGTCCTCACAACGACCTTATGAGGAAGGACCTTGATGATCCCTGTTGGACAGGTGAGGACTCTAAGGCATGGTTTCTCCAACTTTTAATGTGCTCATGAACCACTTCCTGGAGAGCTTCTTAAACTGCAGATTCGGATTCTCTAGGTGCTAGGAAGGGCCTGAGATCCTGTAATTCTACAAGCTCCCAGCAAATGCTACTCATCCAAGAACCACACTTTAAATAGCAAGAGTCCAAGGCACAGAGAGATGGAGGAACTTACCCAAGATCATCCAGCTGTTGGCAGCTGTGTTACTTGCACATTGCAGGATGCCAAGAGCCGATTCTAAAAAAAGAGCACCTGTCCAAGGAGAAGTGAAAATTCCAGGGACTTTTCCTTCGTCTGCTTCCCACAAATGCCCTTGCTCAAAATAGTCCCAAAGAGTGTAACAAGCAATTTGGGCAAAGATGTTTATAGCAGCACTTTTCAGATCAGCTACACGCTGGAAACGTCCCAAATGCCCCACAACAGGGAAACAGTTAAGTAAGCTATAGTCTGTCTATTTCATGTGATACTACGTGATTGTTAAAAATGATCATTATGGGGCCGGCTCCATGGCTTAGCGGTTAAGTGCGCACACTCTGCTACTGGCGAACCGGGTTCGGATCCCGGGCGCGCACCGACTCACCGCTTCTCCGGCCATGCTGAGGCCACGTCCCACATACAGCAACTAGAAGGATGTGCAACTATGACATACAACTATCTACTGGGGATTTGGGGAAAAAAAGGAGGAGGATTGGCAATAGATGTTAGCTCAGTGCCAGTCTTCCTCAGCAAAAACAGGAGGATTGGCATGGATGTTAGCTCAGGGCTGACCTTCCTCATACACACACACACACACACACACACACACACACACACAAAAGATCATTATGGGGGCCAGCCCCGTGGTGTGGCGATTAGGTGTACGAGCTCTGCTGCTGGCGGCCTGGGTTCGGATTCCAGGTGCACACCGAGGCACCGCTTGTCAGGCCATGCTGTGGTGGTGTCCCATATAAAGTGGAGGAAGATGGGCACGGGTTTTAGCCCAGGGCCAGTCTTCCTCAGCAAAAAGAGGAGGATTGGCAACAAATGTTAGTTCAGGGCTGACCTTCCTCACACACACAAAAAATGATCATTATGGGAACTAAATGGATGCCTGTAAACAGGTATATTACATCATGTTAAGTAAAAAAGTAGAGCCCACAATAGTGTGTATATACTGATTAAAGTTATACAATCATTCATGAACCCTGAAAAAGATTGGGTGAATTTAGTATAACAGAAATACTCTAACACGTAAATTGATGAAATTTTTTCCCTAAAATATTGTCCAGGTGTTTGATAGAAATTTTAAACCCCTGTCTTTCTGTTCACAAGTTTATATTGTAAACAGCAAGTAGTATGTATTAAATTTCATTTGTTTAATGTTTACTCTTCAGGTATCAAAATGTCTTTATTCAGTTATTTGCATTACTGGACTTACTTGGGACTGAATGTCCTGGCTGGATGGGGCTGTGTGATATTTGGCCCAAACAGACCTGAGTTCGGATCTCAGCTCTGCCACCTGCCAGCTGTGTGACTCTCAGGACCTAATTCACCTTCTCTGTAAATCGGGGGTTGCTCTCATAGGATTGTCGTGAGGATTAAATGCGATATTGTAGATAAAGTGCTTGACACTATGTAAAACAGAAAGCACCAACTTTATACATTTGGGTCTTAAAAAAATAAGCATTTTATTTGGGGATGCTTTTAGATTTACAAACAGAGCTGCAAGGTTAGTACGGAGAGTTCCCATATATTCTTCACCCGGCTTCCCCTAATGTTGACAATTTACATAGCCATGACACCTTTATCAAAACTAAGAAATTAACATAGGTATATTGCTATAAACTAAACTCCAGACTTTGTTCAGATTTTACCAGTTTC
Organism: Diceros bicornis minor; assembly: GCF_020826845.1. Taxonomy (NCBI): domain Eukaryota; kingdom Metazoa; phylum Chordata; class Mammalia; order Perissodactyla; family Rhinocerotidae; genus Diceros; species Diceros bicornis. The sequence goes on from NC_080774.1 coordinate 8,272,648, forward strand.
TCCATTGATGTCCTTTTTCTGTTCCAGGATTCAACCGGACATTGCATTTAGGCGTCATGTCTCCATGGTCTTCTCAGCCTGTGATCGTAACTCAGTCTTTCCTTGTTTGTCATGACCTTGACACTTTTGCAGAGTAATATACGTACTTTTATTCTTATTTATTTATTTATTTATTGGTAAGGAAGATTGGCCCTGAGCTAACATCCATTGCCAATCTTCCTTTTGCTGAGGAAGATTAGCCCTGAGCTAACATCTGTGCCAATCTTCCTCTGTTTTGTATGTGGGATGCCACCACAGCATGGCTTGACGAACGGTGTGTAAGTCCATGCCTGGGATCCGAACCTGTGAACCCCGGGCTGCAGAAGCAGAGCACGTGAACTTAACCACTATACCAATGGGCCGGCCCCTAATATATGTATTTTTAATGGTAGCTTTATTGAGATATTGTGATGGTTAATTTTTTTTTCCCCCAAAGCCCCAATAGATAGTTGTACGTCATAGTTGCACATGCTTCTAGTTTCTGTATGTGGGACTCGGCCTCAGCATGGCCGGAGAAGCGGTGCGTCGGTGTGCGCCCAGGATCCGAACCCGGGCCGCCAGCAGCGGAGCGTGCACACTTAACCGCTAAGCCACGGGGCCAGCCCTGTGATGGTTAATTTTATGTGTCAACTTGACAGGGCTATGCAACGCCCAGGTAGCTGGTTAAACATTATTCTGGGTGTGTCTGAGAGTGTGTTTCCGGAAGAGATTAATTGAAGTGGTAGACTGAGTACAGCAGATTGTCTTCCCCAATGAGAGGGGGCCTCATCCAATCAGTTGAGGGTCTGAACAGAACAAAAAGGTGGAGGAAGGGAGGATTCTGTCTGTCTCTGTCTGTCTGTCTGTCTCTCTCTCTGCCTGACTGCTTAAGCTGGGACATCGGTCTTCTCCTGCTCTCAGGCTGGGATTGACAGCATCAGCACTCCTGGTCTTCAGGCGTTTGGACTTGGACCAGAACTTACACCATCAGTTCTCTTGATTCTCAGGCCTTCAGACTAAGACTGGAACTACACATTTTATATATCCATTCATCATTTGATGGAAATTTGGGTTGGCTCTTCTTTTTGGCCATTATTAATAATGCTGCTACTATGAACATTCGTGTACAAGTCTTTGTGTGGACATATGTTTTCTATTCTCTTGGCATTATACTTAAGAATGGAATGCTGGGTCAGACGGTAACTCTGTGTTCAACATTTTGAGGAACTGCCAAACTGTTTTCCAAAGTGGCTGCAATCATTTTACACCCTCACCAGCAATATATGAGAATTCCAATTTCTTGACATCCTCACCAACTCTTGTTATTGTCTGAGTTTCTCATTTCAGCCATCCTTAGGTTTTGTGTGAAGTGTATGTCATCATGGTTTTGATTTTGGAGTTTCCTGATGGCTAAGAGTGTGGAGCGTCTTTCACGTGCTTGGTGGCCATTTGTGTATCTTCTTTGGGGGAAATGCCTATTTAAAGCTTTGCTCACTTTTAAATTTTTAAATTTATTATTGTTGAGTTGCAAGGATTCTTCATATATTCTGGATACAAATGCCTTATCACACACATGATTTGCAAATATTTTTCCCCATTCCGTGAGTTGATTATATTTTTTACTTATTCGACAATTTCAAACTTAAAGAACAGTCGCAAGCACAGTACAAAGGACTTTTTTCAGACCTATTTGACAGTAAATTGCTGATCCGATGCCCCGTCACTCCTGAATACTTTAGCGGGCATTTCCTACAATCAGGAACATTCTTCTAATCAGCCAAAGTACAATCGTCAAAATCAAGAAACTAGGACTGATACATTACTGCTCTCTAATCCTGAGACCCCATTCAAATTTTCCACTTGTGCCAATAGTGTCCTTTATAGGAAAAAGATCCAGTCCAGGATCATCCACTGCATTTAGTTGTCGTGTCGGCTTAGTCTCCTTTCCTGTGGGGCGGCTCCTCAATCTCTCTTCATCTTCCTTGTCTTGGTATTTCTGAAGAGGATAGGATGGTTATTTTGTAGAATTGTCCTCAATTAGCATTTGCCTTATAGGTCCTCGTGATTCTATCCAGGTTAGGTATCTTTGTGAGGACTACCACGGAGGTGATGCTGTGTTCTTCTCATTGCAGCTTGTCAGGTGGTACAGAATTGCAACTTGTCCCACTACTGACGATATTCACTCCGCTTGGTTAAAGTAGTGTTTTTCTCGGCTTCTCCAGTGCAAAGTTACTCTTATTCTGTGTGTAATTTGTCAATATTTTATGGGAGGCACTCTATGTAAATATTCTGTTCTTCATCAAACATTCCATTTATTTATATCAGCATGAACTCGTTTCCATATTTTAGTCGATGAGTTATGCTCCATTGCTATAACTATTTATTTTGATGCTCGGGTTATCACAGACTGAGATCTGCTTTTAGCTGATTTCTGTGTCCTTTTGATAGGTCCCCATCATTCTTTGAGCATTTCCTTACTTTCTGGCATAAAAAGAGGTTCCGAACACGTCTTACACTTGCCCTCCTCCAACTCTGGAATCAGCCACTTCTCCAAGTATTCCTGATTCCTTTTGGTGGGAATGGTATTTTGAAACCAGGTTCTGGGGACTAGATGTGTGTGTTCATCACTGTAGAATGTCACTACTGTCGGCTTTCTCACGAGACAGATCTAGGGACTATATTTATGTATGTATGTAAATATTTGTACACATTTACACCTTTATTTATAACTCTCCTTATAAATATTGAAAACTATGACTCCACACCAATATCCAGTTCCAATCCACAGGGTTCATTCTAGTTTTCTTCCTTTTCCATATTCACAATTCCCTTTTCCAACAGTGAAAAACCTGGCTCCCATTATCCGTAGTATATTTACTTGACGGATCATTCCTCCTCACGTGTAACCAATCTCCCATTGCCACCACCATCTTCTCCCCAGTCCTAATGCCAACCTCAGCCCAAATAAATATATCTTGATGAAAGGGAAGATGAGCATGTTGATCCCTTTTTTGGCTTGGTGTCCAGATTAAATGTCTTTTTTAAAAAATGATGAAAATTTCCCCAACCTCCAATGGCCATTATCAACCAACTATGAGTGGAAGAAAGTGCTTGATAAAGGTTTAGAGATGAACACTTCCTAATTCGTCTCAAAAGCCGTGTAAGAATGTTTAAGGAATGTATTTACTACTAGACCCCTTTGCTGCCCTCATTTGTTGCAGACACAAGAAGCCCTATATCCTGGCTTCCAGCCAACCCTATTATTTTGAAGGCCTTCTGTCAAACAACAAGGAGAAAATATCGAGTGTCTTTGTATGTTTTTCTCTTTGTTTGATGTATTTAAAGAATTAGGTCTGACAGTTCCACAGTGAAGCCATATTTACTGGGTTCTTTTGTATGATGGCAGATATTGCAGGAAGACTGTAAGTAGCTGGAAATTCACCAAAATGTTTTCCCTTGGCCAGGTGAAGTGTTGGCTGCTTTTTATGTTTTTGTTTTGGTTTGATTTTTAGGCTGCAAGATTAAATCTTGTTTCATTGTGCCACCTTCTGGTAACTTCTCAGAATTTCTGTTTCTTCCAACAAAAGGCGAAGGTGTGTTCAACAAAGATTTATTAACAAATACTCTTTCTCCCACCTGAAAAACTACCATTCGCAAAGCTTGGGTGATAGAAATATTTCAACGCCCTTCATCGTTAATAAAACAAAACATTTGATTTCCAAGTTTTCAACAATGAGAATATATTGTCACTTTTTATTGTGACATATAACATATATACAGAAAAGTACATAAAATTTATTTGTGTAGTTTAAATAATATTTATAAAGAGAATCTGTGTAATTAAGACCCAGGTCGAGAATAAGATTGCCATCACGCTAGATAACCCCATGTCTCTCTTCCCTGATCATAACATTCTCTCTCCCTCCCCACTAAGGTAACCACTATCCTGATTTTTGGGATAATCATTTGAGCATGTACCACTTTCTTTTTTTGGTGAGGAAGATCGGCGCTGAGCTAACATCTGTTGCCAATCCTCCTCTTTTTGCTTTGAGGAAGATTGGCCCTGAGCTATCATCTGTGCCAATCTTCCTCTATTTATTTTTTTGTATGTGGATTGCCGCCACAGCATGGCTCAATGAGTGGGGTAGGTCCACACCCAGGATCCAGGTCCTCAAACCTGGGGCAGCTGAAGCAGAGCATGCTAAACTGAACCACTATGCCACTGGGCTGGCCTCCATAGCATGTACTACTTTTATAGCCAGAAAACAACTAAAGTATTAATTTAAAAAATAATAATGTAGGGGCTGGCCCGGTGGTGCAGCAGTTAAATTCCTGTGTTCCACTTTGGCGGCCTGGGGTTTGCCGGTTCAGATCCTGGGCACAGACCTACCTACTCACCACTCATCAAGCCATGCTGAGGTGGTGTCTCATATAGAAGAGCTACAACTCTACAACTATGATACACAACTATGTACTGGGACTTTGGGGAGAAAAAAGAAAAAAAATGTAAAAATTTTGGTGTAGCTATTTAATCTGGAAACTTACATGGTTATTCCTGCATTTAACAAATGTATATTGAGTTCAAAATCATCAGTCATTAGGAAATACAAATCAAATTGTGATGAAATACCACTTCATACCCACTAGGATGGTTAAAGTTAAAAGGACAGATGATAACAAATGTTGGCAAAGATACGGACAAATTAAAACCCTCATATATTACTGGTGAGACTGTAAAATGGTGCAGCCACTTTGAGAAACAGTCTGACGGTTTCTCCAAAAGTTAAACATAGAGTTACCATCTGAGCCAGCAGTTCTATTCCTAGGTGTAGCACCAAGAGAAAAGAAAACATATGTCCACACAAAAACTTGTACACGAATGTTCACTCTAGCATTATTTATAGTAGCCAAAAAGTGGAAACAACCCAAATGTCCTTCAACTGGTGAATGGATAAACACATTGTGATATACCATACAATGCAATATTATCCAGCCATAAAATGGAATGATGTGCTGATCCATGCTACCACATGGAAGAACCTTGAAAACATTATGCTAAGTTAAAGAAGTCAATCACAAAAGACCACGTACTGTATGATTCCATTTATATGAAATGTTCAGAATAGGCAAATCCATAGAGACAGAAGTAGATTAGTGGTTGCCAGGGAATGAGGATGAGGAGGAAAGGACAGTGACTGCTAATGGGTACGAAGTTTCTTTCTGGGGTGATGAAAATGTTCTGGAATGAGATAGTGGTGATGGTTGTACAGCTCTGTGAATATACTAAAAACTACTGAATTGTACACTTTAAAGAGTGAATTTTATGGTAGATGACATATCTTAATAAAGTTGTTATAAATATTATATCTTTTTGAGTGCGTACTATTTGCCAAGCACCATGCTAGGCACTAGAATTACATTAATGAGCAAAGCTAGAGAGGGCTCCTGTTCATACACAGTATATGTAGTGTTAAATATTGTGTCACACAAAAGATATTGAGAGATCTTCAAAGGGAAGGCAATATCTAATTAATAACACAAGACTTCCCGATTATTTCTGCCTAGTAGAATTTTGTTATGATAAAACAAAGCTCCAAATCTCATCTCTCAGTTGAAGGAATTAGGGGCTGTTCTCTGCCCCCCTGCACCCCACCATAAGGGTAACTAACAAGGGAAAAGAGGCATTGAATATAGAATGGAAAAGATGAAAGCATCACATTACACATATGCTTAATTTTTTCTGGTTTTTATTTTGGGAAATTTCAAAAGAAAGAAGGAAGGAAGGAAAGAAAATTTTTATTTGTGAATTATGCATACTGGAAAGTGCAAACAAACGTTAAGTACAGTTTAAGAAAGAATTATGAGGTGAACACCTATGTAACTACCACCCAGAACAAGGAGTAGAACGTCGCCAGCCCCCAGAAGCCTTGCACGGGCTGACTCCCAATTCCTACCCACTTTTCTCCCCCAGAGGTCACCACAATGCTAATTTTTATGGTAATTTGTTTTCCTTGTAGTTTTACCACCTATCTTTGCATCCATACATAACATAGATTTGTTTTTCCTTGTTTGGAACTTTCATAAGTGAAATTATACTTACTCTGTTTGTTGGTTTGTTTTGATGCCTGTCTTCTTGTGCTCGCTATTGTTGTTAAGACTCAGCCATGCTGCTGTGACTATAGTTCCTTTGTTTTCACTGCTAGGACATTCTGTTGTGTGAATAGCACACAGGTGATTTACCTGGGCTGTCATCGATTAACATTCGGGTCGTTTCCTGTTTGGGATTTGAAGACCAATGCCACAAGGGCAACAGGCCTTCATGTATATTATCCTGGTATATAACCAGGAGTTAATTGCCGGAGGCAAGCTTACGCTTATCTTCAGCTCTACCAGATCACACCAAACTGTCTTCCAAAGTGATTCACTCTCTCTAAAAGAGTTCAATTCTTCCGCATTTTCAAATTACCTTTGAAAAGTGTATTTTATATGGTTGGTGGTTTAAAAAAAATTCTGAGCGGGTTTTCATAAAAGCTGTTATTGGGCTATTTGAAATGGGGAGATAAGTGCCACTTGCCAGAAAAAGCATGTTAAAGAATTTACCAACTGCTCAGCACCTCTCAACTCTGCACTCTGTTTGACAACAGTGCAAACATCACCATTTATACATTTTCCACACACCTGCAATGTGAATAGTTGTTAACTATTTAGAATGTGCTTTCAAAACAGTATTTCTTTAATCCTCATAACAATCCTGAGAGGTAAATGTTATTATTGCATGTTTTAGAAATGAGGAGACTGAGATTCAGGGAGTCACAGCTATCCAGATTATCCAGTAAATCACAGTGCAGGGGCTTGTAGCTCAGGTTATTTCTTTGTGTCACACGGTAGCTAGGCACCTGAGATAGTATCTTGTTGTACAGAAAATTTTGTTGTGAAAGATTCGTTGTAACCAGATCAACAGAGCACTGTACACTCCACAAGCAGAGTGTATTTCCTATTTCTTTATTTGGGATTTGGTCATGAAACTTGTTTTGGCCAACACTATCAAAGATTTTAAAGCACTTAATACACTGCTGGTGGGAATGCAAACTGGTGCAGCCACTATGGAAAACAACATGGAGATTTTTCAAAAAATTAAAAATAGAAATACCATACAATCCAACTATCCCGCTACTGAGTATTTATCCAAAGAACTTGAAATCAACAATTCAAAGAGACTTATGCACCCCTGTGTTCATTGCAGCATTATTCACAATAGCCGAGACGTGGAAGCAATCCAAGTGTCCATCAACTGATGAATGGATAAAGAAGATGTGGTATATATATACAATGGAATACTACTTAGCCATAAAAAAGACAAAATCATCCCATTTGCAACAACATGGATGGACCTTGAGGGTATTATGTTAAGCGAAATAAGCCAGACAGAAAGACAAACACCATATGATTTCACTTATATGTGGAAGGTAAACAAATACGTGGACAAAGAGAACAGATTAGTGGTTACCAGAGGGGAAGGGGGTTGGGGGTGGGCATAAGGGGTAAAGGGGCACATATATATGGTGACTGACAAATAATAATTTACAACTGAAATTTCACAATGTTATAAACTATTATGACCTCAATAAAACAAAAAAATAAATAAAAGGAACTGCTTTTAAAAAAAAGCACTTAAATGAATAGATTTGCTTGCTTGCCCTTCTGCCATTGCAATGAGGAAAATATTCCTGATCACCCATTGATCCCAGATGGAGAATGGAGACACTTGGTACAGAGCTGCCCTAGCCAAGGCCAGCCTAGACCAGCCAGCCCACAACTGAGTGAGCTAAAGGAATGTTTATTGTTGTCTGCCCCTCAGAATAGGTTGCTGTTTGTTTTACTACAAAAACTGATACAATTTGGGATATGGGACTACATTTGTCATACAGAACCCTTCTTTATGTTGTTATTTTTTTATTGAGGTAACACTGGTTTATAACATTGTATAAATTTCAGCTGTATATCATTATATTTCAATTTCTGTGTAGACTACATCATGTTCACCACCCAAAGACTAATTATCATCCCAGAACCCTTCTTTGGAATGGTACCTAGCATTATGAGATTTTCATATTAATGATTTATCTTTAGGGCCTGCTATGGTCTGAATGTTTGTGTCCTCTCAAAATTTGCATGTTGGAATCCTAACACCCAATGTGATGGTGTTAGGAGGTGGGAACTTTGGGAGGTGATTAGGTCAGGAGGGTCCAGCCCTCATGAAGGGGATTAGTGCTCTTATAAAAGAGACCCCACAGAGATCCCTAGCCCCTTCCACCACGTGAGGATACGACAAGTATGCAACCTGGAAGAGGGCCCGCATCCGACCATGCTGGTACCCTGACCTCAAAACTCCAGCCTCCAGAACTATGAGAAATAAATTTGTTGTGTATAAACCACCCAGGCTTTGGTACTTGTTATAGCCACCTGAGCAAACTAAGACTGAGCCTAACACTTTAAGCAAAGAATGAGATCCATATTATTTGCAACAAAATCTCAATTTCATTCGACATTTTAGAGTGCAATTACTGCTGCCAGATATATGTATGTGTCTGCCACAGAAAATGTTTGGCCTGAAAAGCCAAAAAATATTTACTATCTTTACAGAAAAGGTTTACCCATTTATAATTCACCTCTGGGCTGTGGGGAAGGGGGGTCACTTTCCCTGGACAAAAGGGAAGCTAATACGTTTGGAGATCTGCCATCAAGAAAGAAAGGGGAGGGTGTTGAATTTCAGTAGCAACCAATAGTGTCCACCACAGGGGACCATAGACACCCACTCTACCGGCCCCTATTATCATGGCCCAGAACATGTCTGAGACACAGGACAAAGTAGGTATCAAATACAGAGATTATATCAAGGGAGAAAATGAAGTAAGCTGGGGGAAGGGCCAGTTTTTCAACCATTCACCAGACTTAAGAGGTTGGACAAAGTTATTATCCCTATACCTCTGTTGCCATCTTTTGAAGAACCAGAGACAATAAAATTATCCTTTATTCATCCATCCATTTATTCAACAAGTATTTACTAAGGATGTATTGGGAATTGTATTCATTTTCTAAGGCTGCCATAACAAAGTACCAAAAACTGGGTAGCTTAAACAATAGAAACTCATTGTCTCACAGTTCCAGAGGCTAGAAATCTGAAATCAAGGTAATAGCAGGTGTGGTTCCTTCTGGAGGCTCTGAGGGAGAATCTGTTCCATGCCTCTCTTGTAGCTTCTGGTGGTTTGCCAGCAATCTTTGGCATTCCTTGGCTTGTGGCAGCATCACTCCAATCTCGCTTGGCATTCTCCTGCTTCTCTATCTCTGTGCCCACATTTTCCCTTTACATAAGGAAATCAGTCACATTGGATCAGGACCCACCCTAACGACCTCATCTTAATTTGATCATCTGCAAAGACTCTATTTCCAAAGAAGGTCACATTCACAGGTACTGGGGGTTAGGATTTCAACCTCGTTTGGAGGAATACAATTCAACCTATAACAGGAACATGTTTTGAGTCTTACAAGGCCACTGCATACCTAAACTCAGCCTTAAAGGAGTAGGATGAAGCCAAGGAAGGAAAAGAAGAAGAAAAGAAGGAAAAATAGAAGAAAGGAAGAGAGAGGAAGACAAGAAACAGTAGGACTAGGGAAGACAAGGAAAAAAACAAAGATAGAGAAAAGTCAGAGGAGGCAGGCAGCACCAGCCACCTAATTTCTGGGCCCCAGTGCAAAATAAAAATATGGGATACCTTGTTTAAAAATTATTAGGAGGGGCCGGCCCCGTGGCTTAGCGGTTAAGTGCGCGCGCTCCGCTGCTGGCGGCCCGGGTTCGGATCCCGGGCGCGCACCGACGCTACCGCTTCTCCGACCATGCTGAGGCTGCGTCCCACACACAGCAACTAGAGAGATGTGCAGCTATGACATGCAACTATCTACTGGGGCTTTGGGGGGAAAAATAAATAAATAAGTAAAATTATAAAAAAAAAAAAATTATTAGGAGGGCCCGCCCAGTGGCGTAGTGGTTCAGTTGACACATTCTGCATCAGTGGCCTGGGGTTCGCTGGTTTGCGTCCTGGGCGCGGACCTACTCACTGGTCATCAAGCCATGCTGAGGTGGCGTCCCGTGTAGAAGAGCTACAACTCTACAACTATGATACACAACTATGTACTGGGGCTTTGGGGAGAAAAAAGAAAAAAGAGGAAGATTGGTGACAGATGTTACCTCAGGGCCAATCTTCCTCAAAAGAAAGAAAGAATCTGGGAGACATCAGGGTGGTTCCATCAAGTAGATAATTGTTTTAAAAAAAAGGTAATAAAAAAAGTTATTAGGAATTTCAAAATGGTGACAGCAGAGCATTAAGCCAAGCTCAAGGCCCATCTGAGCACAAAGCCCTGTGTGACTCCCCTGTGGGGAAGATTGTGCTAACTGCGTATTTTAAGTCCATTGTAGGTTTCCTTGTTTGCTTTTTCATTGTTTTTCTATGTTCTTTGTGAGGTGCCTATGAAGCAGTTCATTCTTTTTACAACAGGTTTATTCTTTTTGTGTGTGTGAGGAAGATCAGCCCTGAGCTAACATCCACACCAATCCTCCTCTTTTTTTTTGCTGAGGAAGACTGGCCCTGAGCTAACATCCGTGCCCATCCTCCTCCGCTTTCTGTGGTACGCCACCACAGCATGGCTCGACAAGTAGTGTGTCGGTGCACGCCCAGGATCCGAACCAGGGCCACCAGCAGCAATGCACGAGCACTTAACCACTACACCATGGGCCGGCCCCCAACAGGTTCATTCTTGACTTAGGACCATTCTAAGATCCTATCTCTCAAAGACAAAATAGTTTAGGGAGATAGTGGCTACCTTTCTCCCTAGCCCCATAGAATGTCTGAGCAACTTCCTCAGGATACTTGAGAATCACCTTTCCTTTTCTTTCCATTGTTCGGATCCTTGATTAAGATTCATAACTCTTGGCTCGGAGGTTTTACTGGGCACTAGCTTGAGACTGTCTTAGTTTTCCCAACTTCTCCTTTACCCAAGTCACTGTGATCTAAAAGCCACCTTCTGCCCCAGCCCCTGCCATCAAAGCAAGTTCAAGAAAACACAATGGTTCTGGCCAATGGATTTGGACCCAAACTTCCTTAGCTTGGCATCTAGATCTCCTCACTCCCAGTCTACCCCACTATATTGTAGGACACCATCTCCCAGTTATTTGATGGCATCCTTTCATTTTAGTCAAGACAGCCTCCTTGTCATTCCTGCCTCCAAGACCTTGCCAGGCTATTCCTACACCTGAACCCCATGGTCCTTCCTCTCTGAGTGTGAATTTTTCAAGGGTAGGGGCTGAATTACATTCATCTTTGAATCTCCAGTATCCAGCACAGTGAACATATATAAAACAATACAATTACCACAAATATTTATGGAATTAAGTTGAAGAACTGACACGAGGTGCTTCCAAAACACTTATGAACTTATGACACAAAATCACACTTGATTGTAGACAGACTTGTTTCTTTCCTGGTTCTCATTTAACGTATCTTCCTAAGGATTTCCTGACTAGGACATACTTTCATGCTTGCGACAACCTGTCCTCTATTTTGATTTTTCATCATACTTGTTTTCAACCTGGGCACATAGGAGGCAATCAAATGTTTCTTTATTGAGTCTTGAAGTCTTCCAGAAATGCAAAAATTCATGAGGAAAAAGAAAACTTAGGGAAAAATCTTCCCTCTCTCTAAAACCTTTAACACACATGTAAACAATAATCTTGTAAAACCTTTTTAAAATCGAAAAGTAAGTTCTCTGTGATCACATTCTGTTCTTTAAATTTCTAGGTTTAGTAATTTTTCGGCAGGGCATTTGGGATAGTTCCCAAACTCGGATTCCTATTGAGTTACATACGTCGTTGCCGCGCTTTCTCCCTCCGCCCTTTCCGCCTTGGAACACGATTCCCCCCACTTCCGGCAGACACGTCCAGAGCGCAGGCGCAACTCCAGGAGCCATTCATCAACCTCCCGGTCCGAGGCGGATGTATGCGCATGTGCAAAAGGGGGCGGGCTGGTTAATTGCGCGGGAGAATGCAGGCCCGCCGAACTCACGCGACTATCTCCGCCCACCTAAATAGGCGGGCGGAGCCGAGAGCCTCCTCACGGTTCAGGCAGCGCACGCGCACTGAGTGCGGGAACGTGGCGGAGGAACGAGGGCGAGCCTTTACGCATGCTCATTTAAATAAGTGTGGAAGCTTTTCACGTCAGTTTTGTAACCCGCCTCCTTTCGCTGCTAAGCAGCCTCTGACTTTTAAAGGGCCAGAGCCCTTTTCCAGCAAATTTCTTTTTAAAAATTAAGCGTTTATTGAGAGCCTACTATGTGCCAGGCCCAACTTACATTGTCTCCTGTGTGCATTTTCCAGTTTTTCCTTTTGTAATAATTGTACTTTTTTTTTTGGTGAGGAAGATTGGCCCTGAGCTAACATCTGTGCCAGTTTTCCTCTATTTTGTATGTGGGACGCTGCCACAGCATGGCTTGACCTGCGGTGTGTAGGTCCACGCCTGGGATCCGAACCTGTGAACCCCAGGCTGCTGAAGCAGATCACTCAAAGTTAACCACTATACCACTGGGCCGGGCCCGACATTTGTAATAATTGTAATAAATTATGTTAAAATGTATAGTTTTGTGTAAATTTCTTTCCTCGCCCCATTTGTACCAGTCCCTTGGAGGCAGTTCTCTGAAATGGGAGGCAATGTGGTGTCCTCTGGCCAGGTCTTCCCAGGTCAAGAGGTCTGAGGTTGAATCCTGGCTCAACCACTTCCTTTGCTCTTTTACTCTGGATATCTTAACTTCTGTGAACCAAAGGGTTTGCTGATTTTTAAAATGAGGATAAGGATACCTACCTCCCTCATAGGATTGTGAAAAGTACACTTTTTTAAGTATGTAAAGTACCAAGTTCTATGTCTCATGCCAGCTATCTATTAAATAGTTGTCATTAAGTGGAATTATTCAGTCAGAAAATAGTTTTATAGTTTCTGTACCATAGTTCCAGATGGCTCTTCAGAAAGATTTACCTAATTGCCAGGATGGCTAGCAGTATGTAATGGTGCTCCTTTCCCCACAGTGTTGCCAATATCACAGTCCATAATTTTTACACATTTTTCCTAGTCTAGACAGTATGTAATGGTATGGCAGGGTTATTTTAACTTTCATTTCTTTAATTGCTAGTGAGGCTGTGCATTTTTCCTTGGGATGATTTATTAACTGTATTCCTTTGCCTAACAACTATTTTCAAACACTGTAATTTCCACTGGCTTATCCTTGCAGACATTATGCTAGGTTCTGACAGAACATTTTGCTGACCAATTGAAAAAAAGGAAAAAAAAAGAGGATTGAGGGGGAGAGAGAGAAGTCAAAGGAAACTTTCCAAGGAAGAGACAGAAGCTAGAAGTCAGAGCTCATGCCCGAAAGCAGCACTGTCTAGCAGAACTTTCTCTGATCAAGGAAATGTTCTGTATCTGTGCAGTCCCATATGGTAGCCAGCTGCCATATGTGCCTACTGAATACTTGGAATGTGGCTAGTGCTACTGAGGAATTGAATTTTTATTTTTATTTACCTTAAATTTAAATATAAATAGTCACCTCACTGATGGCATAACCCTAGAGATTAGGAAAGAAGGAGAGAAAGGAGGGGAAAAGAGGGACCCTAGAGAGTCACTCAGAAGTGACCTCACATATATGAAGGGACTCAAATTTAGACTTTTGGCATTTTTCCTGAGAGAGTCCCAGAGACTGTCGGTCTTGACAAGAAGTGTGTTTAGTTTGCAAAAATCTATCAAGCTATACATTGATATTTCCACATTTCTATATATATTCTGCACTACAATAAAATTTGAAACATTTACCACACTTTGCGTTACTTTCTTTAGTCATTTCTCTGACATTTAATTTAGCTGAAGTCTCAAAAGTGGCCTGTGACTCGCTCTGGACATTTCAGAGCCCCTAGAGGGCGCTCATCCTTCATCGGAGACTTTCAAAAGCTTTATTGAGAGAATTCTCACACCAAACAATTCATCCATTTATAGTATACAATTCAATAGTTTTTAGTCTGTTCACAGAGCTGTGCAACCATCACCACAGTCAGTTTTAGATTATTTTCCTTACTGCAAAAAGAAACTCTCTGCCCTTTAACTATCACCTTCCTATCTACCCCTCCCACTTCCCCAGACAACCACTAATCTATTTTCTGTCTCTATAGATTTGGCTTTTCTGGACATTTCCTTTCTTTTCTTTTCTTTTGGTGAGGAAGATTGGCCCTGAGCTAACATCTGTTGCTAATCTTCCTCTTTTTCTTTTTTTTCTCCCCAAAGCCCCAGTACATAGTCGTGTATCATAGTTGCAGAGTTGTAGCTCTTCCATATGGGACACCGCCTCAGCATGGCTTGATGAGCAGTGAGTAGGTCTGCGCCCAGGATAGGACCAGCGAACCCGGGCCGCTGAAGCAGAATGCACGAACTTAACTGATACGCCACCAGGCCAGCCCAAATCAACATTTATAATAGGGAACCTTGGCAATAAATTTGATGCCCATCAACAGGAAACTGGTGAAGGAAAAACTATTTGGGTGTTAAAATGGTGTTCTTGAATGTTTCAACATGGGAAAATGCTCTGCCATTCTCTGGGTTGGTTTTTGTACAAACCAGTTTTGTAAAAAGAAAAAAAGGTATATATAACATTTATACGATTTGTTAAGAAAGTGCTCCCAGGAGAAACTGGTTAATAGACCGGATAAGTAGGATAGGGAAGAAGCCAAGTGAGTGCAGCCTGATCCCATGGGGAACTCTAGAGCAAAAATTACACTTCACAAATATTCTATGAATCCACTTATGTGAGGTACCCAGAATAGGCAATTCCATAGAGACAGAAAGTAGAATAGAGGTTACCAGGGGCTGGGGAAGAGGGAATGGTCATTGTTTAATGGGTTCAGAATTGCAGTTTCAGATGATGAAAAAGTTGTGGAAATGAATAGTGGTGATAGTTGCATAATATTGTGAATGTGTAACAGCTAGATCTTAAGTCAGCATGAGGGGGCCCGGCCTCGTGGTGCAGCGGTTAAGTGCATACACTTTGCTTCCTCTGCCGCACGGGGTTCGCAGGTTCCGATCCCAGGGGCGGACCAACGCACCGCTTGTCAAGCCATGCTGTGGCAGCGTCCCACATAAAGTAGAGGAAGATGGGCACAGATGTTAGCCCAGGGCCAATCTTCCTCAGCAAAAAGAGGAGGATTGGCATCTGATGTTAGCTCAGGGCCGATCTTCCTCACACACACACAAAAAATTGGCATGAGGGAAGCCATCTTAGGGAACGGAAGCAATGTTGTGACTATGATTCTGACTCACTAGTCTCTGTAAATACATTCTAGCCTGCACGTAACATAGATGATTAAGCACCTCTTGCTTTTGCAAAATACATGATCTGCTAGTATTATGACTCTTGCTATGATAAGATGATAACTTTGTTTTCTGAGTTCCCCAGAAACATGAGGACCTCCAGAAAGAAAAACTCTGTGTTGGTACCCATCCTGAATGACAGAAGAAAGAGATAATTTGGCGCCTTGAAGTTCGTCACACCGAATGGTCGATGTCCCTAAACCCCCTCCTTCCCTGCCCATTTCGCCTATATAACTGCCGGTTCTGCCAGGTAGTTCAACAAAGAGAATTTCATAGGGGGGGAATTAGTTACAAAGGTGTTGGATGCACATAAAGAGTGCTAGGAGAAAAGAAGACAGTCTCCATATGAGCAACTGAGGAAGTCACTACCCTACCTGGGACAGGAGGGACAAAGGCAGCAGGTGGTGACACAGCCCAGGGGCCAGACCAGATGCACTCTCCGCCAGAGATACCACCCACCTGCGGCAGAGAGAAAGGGGAAGAAATACCCCAGCTTCTGCCTTCCTCCTGCCCGCCACTGTCTCCTGCCCACATCTCCTATTGGCTGAATGCAGCCAGAAACGAACTGACCAGAGGCCTGAGAAATGCAGCCCCCACCAAACAGAACAGAGCAGAGGAAGGGCAAAGAACTAATCTGAGGACAAAACGGCCATGACCACACATACCGTTCTTCTGTTCAACAGGGACGTACTAAGTGTATGTTATGTGCCAGGACTGTGCTAGATATTGGGGCTACAGCCTGGAATAAATGGCACAGAGAGACAGCACAGTTTGGGGTAAGACAGAAGTGCTTCTGCACAGCTGGAGGAAGCCTCCACTCCAGGAAGGCTGCCTCTAGCCCATATTGTGTCTTTGTGCAAATCAGAAAAAGTCCCTCCAGGAGGACACAGCCCCTTGGGCACACAGCTTGGCCAGCAGCTGGGGCAAGCTGCATACTCCTGGGCAGGGTACTATTTCCACAAAGGGACCTGGAGATTTGGCTTCCTCTCTAGAAGGAATCCTTAACCTGAGGACCAAGGATTCCTGGAGCAGGGGTCCCTGAAAGCATATTCATTCATTCATTTGACAAACATTTATAGAGCAACATCTAGGGGTCAGGCATTTCTTCTAGGTCCTAGGGAGACAGCAGTGAAAAAAACACAAAAACTGCTCTGACTTCAAATATGGCAACATGCTGATAATTGTCAAATATAGGCAGAGGTTGTAACAGGTGTTCATTGTACTATTAGTTATGTTTTTCTGTGTGTTTGAAATTTTTTACTTCAAGTTGGAAGAAAAAAATCTTTGCCTTCAAAGAGACAGACAATAAATATCTGTGTGTGTGTGGGTGTGGGTGTGTATGTGTGTGTGTACCGAGTGCTAAAGAGAACACGCAACAGGAATGAGGTTGGCAAAACAGGTTGGGAAGTATATATGGAGATTCCAATTTTAAATATGATGGTCCAGAAACTCCTTACTGAGGTGATGTTTCAATAAAGCCCTAAAGGGGAGGAGGGAGTGCTCCAGGCTGCTATCTGGAAGAAGAGATGTCCTGGCAGAGGGCATAGAAGAGGCAAAGGCCCTGAGGCAGGAAGATGCCCAGCATTTTCCACAAACAGCCAGGAAGCAAGTGTGTGGCTGGAGCCGAGGAAGACTGGGTGCTCCAGTAGGCGCCAAGGTCATAGAGGAAAGGGGAGGGATGTGGGCAGATGCCGCAGGGCTTTGAGGGCCACTGTAAGGACTGTGGCTTTTATTCTGAGTGACAAGGGGAGCCACTAAGGATGTGAGCCTAGGAGTGAAGAGTGTCGTGGGCCGACTTGTGTCTATGTAAAATGCGTGCATCTTCTAGGGGTGGAGGAGCTATATAGGTTCCCTCAGATTTTCATAAGAGACTAGTAGACCCTCAAAAGACTGAGAACCGGTGTGATGTCGGTTTTCCCTTCAAATCTTGCCGCCTTATCTTTGCACCGTTTCCTGCCTGCTTCGGCGGTTGCATTCGCCCTGGAGAACCCCAAACGCGAGAGGGCCAGGGGTGGGGAGGGCGGTAACCTCCCCGGGCACACTGTGGCCCACGCTCTGCAGACAGCAGATCTCCCGGCTCGCCCACCAGCCTTTGGCCACCAGGCCGCTGTACCAGCCGGCACTCGACCTCCCCAGGCCGGAAGACGTCCTTGCCCGACGGCGGAGGACCTGCATCCTTCCCCATCCGCGGCCCCGCGAGCGCACAGTCTCCTCAGGAAGGGGCGGGCACTGCCGGGCTGCTTTGCTGGGGCCCCGCGTTGCCATAGAGACCCCGGCCAGGCCCGGGACGCCGGAGCGCGCGCTGCCCGTGGCAATTGAGGTTGGAGGCTGCGACCCCACGGCTCCCACTCCGGGAACTCCGGATCCAGGCTCCGCCCCGCGAGAGAGCGCGGGAGAGCGCAGGTGAGCGGGCGCAGGTGGGGCCGGCGGGGGCTCGAGACTGACCCCCAGCTGTCTGGGCCCCGCCCCCTCCACCTTCCATTGTGGTAATTATTGTTATTCAGTAACAAAACAACCGGGGCAGAGTCCATGCACCGCGCTGCAAGACGTTCTTTTCTTATCAGTAGCTCATGTGTTAAGACCGCAACCTCCTTTTGAGTAGAACTTATGTTCCCGAAAGGGTGGGACAGAGGATGATTTTCTATTACACTGATGAGGCGTTAAGTAACAACCAGTGACGTCGTAAGAGAGTTATTATATTCTAGGTTCTCTTACAATTCTGAGTAAGCCAAGGAGAAAGTGTCAGTTTAGGGCTACTATAGCATTAACACCTTTCTGAACATTTGCTAATCTCATCTGTAAGCCACAATATCTAGCTAAGACAAAGATTGGTTTCTTTTCAGTATTTTTATTTTGACAGTTACCTTCCCCTTAGGGTAACTGATACTGGTTTTCCATTTATAGTAATGATATGTAAAGTCTCTTTCTTGGATAAATGTGTTGATTTTTTAGAGTGAATTAAATATAAAGATTCATCAGAGTAGAATGGTTCTTGAAAGCGGGAGAAAAAAGAAAAACCTTAAATTTAGGACCTGAGACTGTTTCCCCCCTCCCACCTTTTGTACTCGCTGTTTTCTTTGCCTTGAGTAACGCTCCTATTCCTGGGCATGACTGTCAAAGTATGTACCAACCAGGATGGTTGGTCAGCCAGGGCAGACTCCTGGAGGCCCCTGCTGTAACCCAAGAGAAGGAATCCCTTGATGGGCGGGGCCCAGTGCAAAATGAAAATGGGGGACCCTTGCTCATAAAGTATTAAGAATTGCAAAATGGTGACAGCAGAGTAGTAAACCAAGCATGAGCCCTTCTCAGCATGGGGCCCTGTGCAACTGCACAGGTCGCATACCCATGACACTGGCCCTGGATGGCTGGATGCTGGGACACCATGATCTCCTGGAACTGACTCAGCCCTGAGGTCATTCTGATTGGTCAACACCTTTGCATGCTGATGGTTAAATACCTAATGCCAGGCCCTGCTGCAGCACTGCTGGTGTGTGTGTGAGAGTGTGTGTGTGTGTGGACTCCCCAAACCCATGGAGCAGCATAGATGGTATTTGTTGAGGGGAAACAGGAATTGCCAAGATTGGGAGGAGACCATCTTTATCACCTTGCACAAGCCCCATGGAGACAGACAGACAGACATAAATGTCTGCACTGGAGATCCTGAGGACATGAAGAGCATAGATGGGGTCTCCCAAACTGGGGAGAGGCCCTGGAGCACCCAAAGTCTCTCTGCGACCCCACAAGGCAGGGCAGGGAGGAGAGCTCCGATGGTGAGGCAGACAGGTAGAGTACCCAGGCAGAGGTCAGACTTCAGAGGTAGGAGGGTGACCAACCATCCCGGTGTGCCTGGGGCTGTCCCAGTCTTAGCACTGAAAGTCCAAGGTCCCTGAAAACCCTCAGTCCTGGGCAGTCTGGGACAGTGGTCACCCTACAGGCAGTATCTTTAGTTGGGGCATTCATGACAGCTCGGAAACCCCGGCAAAGCCAGTCCCTGGGCTTTCCCACCATCCTATCCACCAGGCAGATGAGGCAGGACCCAGGGGGCTAAAGTGCTGGGTGCTGGTCTGGTGGTGGTTGGGGGGGGCTGTGCGCTGTGCCATAGCAGCTGTCTGCCAGCCCAGCACAGCGTAGCGACCCCCCACTTCCCTGAAGGGCATCCCAGTGCTTACCACTGGGGGCTCCGGGCCAAGTTCTAGCTGTATGGCCAGCATCCACTCTGATTGGTCATACTGGTTATTAAATGTGTGACTGTCACTCTGCCCAGGGGCAGCTCATCCTCATGCCATCACAAACGCCCCTGCTCTACTGGTTTCCCTGGGTTCCCAAGCAATTGTGCCATCAGACCCCCCCAGGGGGGCCCCTGGAGAAGCAAGGGAGGGCACAACCAAGGGTCAGTTCAGCACAAAAGGATCCTCCCCAAGGGCTGCGCATCTCCCTCGAGGACTCAGAACACACATGACTCACCCCATTTGAGCTCAGACAGGTGCATCCTTGGGAAGCCCTAGGATCCTGGCATTAGGTGGGGTGCACTGAGCCCCCGATGTCCCTAACCCTTTGCCAGCATCCTCTGGCCCCGCAGAAGCAGCTGACATGCCTGTCTCCAAGTGCCCACATAAGTCGGAGCCCCTGTGGAAGGGATGGGACCGGAAGGCCCAGAAGAATGGACTGAGGCACCAGGTGTATGCTGTCAATGGCGACCGCTATGTGGGTGAGTGGAAGGACAACATGAAACACGGTGAGTGGGGGACCCTCAGGGGCTCGGGCGGTGAGTGTAGGGTCTGGGCTGTGTTGGGCGACCGGGACCAAAAACGCAGGGTGCAGAGCTCACTGGGGACATAAGATGTGTCCCCAAGGCTCCCCAAAGGGGTAAATCTAACTTGCACCAGCCAGGGGACTCCACACGCTGGGGCTCTGGAACAGAACTCAGCCCTGACCTAAGCTGAGCAAAGGGCTCAGGGATCAGCAGGGGACAAAGTGGTCTTGAGACACCAGCTGCAGCTAGGGCTCTGAAGACTCCAGCTCCGTCCCTCCCCTCTGAAACCTGGGCTCAGCCTGGGGTAGCTAGCAGGAGGAAAAGGTGGTCCCCCAGAAACGGGCTAGCAACTGGGGTTCTGGTCTTCACTCAACCCTGACACCATTCTGAAGACGGCTGAGCCTGAGGTCTGACCAGCAGTGGGCGAGGGAGGATTCCCCCCGCCCCCGAAGTATCTGGGGCTCCGACTTTAACTGAGCTGGGCTCTGGGTCTCACCAGCAGGGAACACGGGGGTCCCGTTGATACAAACTAAGCCCTGAAGGAAAAAAAAAAAAACAGTGGCATGGCTTCTCACTCCGCTCTTGTAATTCCAGACTCTATGCTCTTAACCACCTTCTCTCCTGCCTTCCAGTGTTAAGTGCTTTGGAGTCCAGAAACCTGGGTCAGAGTCTCAGCTCCACCAACAAGGGCCTGGAGTGAATCACTACACCACTCTGAGCCTCAGTTTCCCCATCTGTAAAATGGGAATAATATCTATCTTTAAAGATAAAAGATAACATCTATCAAGCCTGTAGCCCAGGGTCTGTGCAGAAGGGGAACTTCTGGAATGTTCTCTGAGGGCTGAGCATGGCAGGGATCTCTATTCAGAACCATCCTTGTCTAAGAAGCCCACCAAAGAACTGACCCCACCCAGCATGTGACACAAACTCACCCTCAGCTCTGACTTAAAGGCCAGGCTTGGGGCCGGCCCCATGGCTTAGCGGTTAAGTGTGCACGCTCCGCTACTGGCGGCCCGGGTTGGGATCCCGGGTGCGCATCGTCGCACCACTTGTCTGCCCATGCTGAGGCGGCGTCCCACATACAGGAACTAGAAGGATGTGCAACTATGACCTACAACTATCTACTGGGGCTTTGGGGAGAAAAAGGAAAAAAAAAAAGGAGGAGGATCGGCAATAGATGTTAGCTCAGGGCCGGTCTTCCTCAGCAAAAAGAGGAGGATTGGAATGAATGTTAGCTCAGGGCTGATCTTCCTCACAAAAAAAAAAAAAAAGGCCAGGCTTTATGCAGCTGCTCTGAGCTCTGTGTGTGGTTAAAGATGTCTGTGGGTGTACTTCAGTCCTTGTGGGCAGCATGTGGTGTGGACAGAGCCCTGGACCAGGAGTCAAGACCCTGAGGCTCTGAGACTGGCGCTACCACTGAGTACCACATCCCATTCTCTGGATCTGGGCTGCCCCACCTGTGATATGGCATTGTGGGCTGATGTGGCCTGCTGAGTGAGCCCTCCTTCTGTGTGAGTCCTGCCTCCCCTCTGACCCTGGAGGCATAGAGCTGATGGGGCTGGGGCTGCAGAAAGAAGACCTGTCCGAGAATCCAGGCCCAACCCCCCTTCTTCAACACTCACCTTTTGACCAAGCTCAGCTGGGTTGCTGTGATGTAAACAGATTAAGCAGACTGGAAGCAGTCAAGAGAGGAATCACGTGGGGCAAGGACAGGCCCAGCGGTTCCCAGACTGCTCATTCATCCACCCATTAATGCACTCCTGCTCCTGCCAGGCCCTGTACTGGGCATCTGCATATTCCCCACCCTCAGGGAGCTTTCAGTCCCCCAGAGAACCTGCACAACAGGTTTTCCCGTTTTACAGATGAGGAAACTGCAGCTCAGAGAGAGGAAGTGACTTACTCAAGGTCACATGGCTAAAAGTGGCGGCATCAGGGTGTGATGGAGACATGAAAGGGGCCATGAGAACATAGTCAGAGGTGATGTTTGAACTGAGCCCAGAAGGGTAGGAGGACAGGTACAAACAAACAAGTGTTCCCTGCAGTGTGGCAGGGCCCTACCTCAAAGGCAAAAATAATTGCTATATTTCCTATTTGCAGACACTGTTCTAAGTCTTCTACATATATTAATAAATTTAATGAAGAGAACAAGCCCATGAGCTAGTCTTATCCCCATTTTACAGATGAGGAATCTGAAGCCCAGAGAATTAAGTTAATTGCCTGAGATCAAAAAGCTCACAGGGACAATGTTGGATTTGTTCCTGAGCTACCAAGAACCAAGACATGAATTGGCCCATATATGTACTCCACAAATATTTTACTCATCCCTTTGTTCAACAAATGTCTTTGTTCAAGTATTGGTCACTTACAACATGCCAGGCACTGTTCTTCAGTGGTGGGACTAGAGCATTGAGCAAAATAGACCAAAGTCTGTGCCCTCGTGGAGCACACATTCTCCTGGAAGAGACAGACAACAGACAATAAACGATAAATAAGTAAATTATCTATTATGTTAGGAGTTGATAAGAGATATGGAAAGAAACAGCAGGATAAGCGGGCAGAAGAGGCTTATTTTAAATGGGATGGTCAGGGTAGTCCTCATCGAGAAAATGAGATTTGAGCAAAGACTTGCAAGTGGAAGGGAGTAAATGAATATTTGGGGAAGAGTGTTCCAGGCTAAGGGACAAGCAGGTACAAAGGCCCTGAGGCGGAAGCGTATCTCGGTGGGTTCCAGGATCAGCATGGAGGCCATAGTGGTTGGAGGGCAGTCTGGAAGGTGGGAGTGGAGGACACAGAAGTGGCTGGAGTAGTAAGAGATGGGCCTCCATGTATGTTCAGGAGAGCTGAAGAAATATGCAGAACACTCTCTAGAAACCCTGGCCATCTGACGTATCCATTCGGTATTATTCATTCCATTCAGTGTTATTAAGAGATGAAGCTGAAATGCTGAAGGGGCAGATTTATACTTGGAGTTTGCTATATCAATCACTCTGGCTTCAGGGCAAAGGGCTGGAGAACCACTGTTTGTAGAAATGGAACTCTCTTGGGGTTTTCCCGGGTACTGGGGGTCTAGAGAGGAGGCACAGACCCGGACACAGTATTGGAGGATTGTCTAGTCTAGGGGCCCCTGACATCCAGGCAGACACAGTGCCTGCCTCTGCACACCCTCCCCCAGGGCCCCATGGAGGCCATGTCGGCAGTGTTGGCGCATCCGTGTGTCACCAGGGAAAGGAACGCAGATCTGGAAGAAGAAAGGAGCCATCTATGAGGGGGACTGGAAGTTTGGGAAGCGAGATGGCTATGGCACCCTCAGCCTTCCTGACCAAGAGACGGGAAGGCACAGGAGAGTATACTCGGGCTGGTGGAAGGGCGATAAGAAATCGGTGAGTGGTTCCCATCATGCCCTGGGGTGTGGGCCAGGCATGCTATGTTTGGGTGTGGATGTGGGTGTGGGTGTGTATAGCAGTGGCAGTCAGAGAGGCCTGGGAGAACAGGGGGGGATCTGAGGGGAGGAGGGCAGGGTTGCTGTGTGGGTGGGAGAAGGAAGGGGTGGGGGTATCATCAAGGCTTCTCAGAACAAAACCCAGGAAACAGGAAGCAAGAGGAGAGGGCCCAGGGAGGAGCCCTGAAAGGCACTGTGGCTACGAGAAGCCAGCCAGGTTGTGTGGGGGCGAAGTTTCCTCCCGCCTCGTACCCACTCATTTCCTGGCTTTCTTTTCCCTGGGCATCCCTTTCTGAGAATCCCCCTTCTGTTTGGCCTGGATAAGACCGGGAGGAGGGTAGGAAAAGTGGGAACGAGAAAGTAGAGGCCACACCCTTGACCACAGGACAAGAGAGGAACATCCTGGGGGTAGAAGCCAGCCAGAGGCATGTCTCCCACCCATAAACGCCCGAATCCTCACCAGAGGCCATGGAGACAGGTAATAATACAGTATTGCTGTGGAATAACTGCTATTGTGACCCTGGAACATGATATATGGTACTTCAGTTAACTCGCACAGCAACATCAGCAGCAGCAGCATTATCATCATCATCATCATCATCATTCCCATTTTACTGATGAGGAAACAAGCTCAGAGAGGTGAAGTGCCTTGCCTGGGGCCGCACTGTGGACAAGTGGTAGAGCCCAGGACTTCATGATCTCTGTCTCAAATTGCTTTTGGGGGTGGGGGGGAACAGGACACAGAGATCCCAAAATAAACAGTTTACATATAATACGATGTTAGGATACAGGTTTTCATCTCTATGCTAACACCTAGCCCAGAGGAAGATCATTGGGAGTTCAGGGCAGGCTTCCTGTAGGAGGTGACACCAAAAGATGCAAGGAGGGCTGGCCCGGTGGCGTAGTGGTTAAATTCGTGTGCCTCCCTTCTGAGGCCGGGGGGTTTGCTGGTTGGGATCCTGGGCGCAGAGGTACTCACTGCTCATCAAGCCATGCTGAGGCGGGGTCCCACATCGAGCAACTAGAGGGATATACAGCTATGACATACAACAATCTACTGGGGCTTTGGGGGAGAAAAAGGGAAAATAGGAGGAAGATTGGCAACAGATGTTAGCTCAGGGCCAATCTTCTGCAAAAAAAAAAAAAGACGCAAGGAGTTAGCCAGGGAGAAAAAAGGAGCAGCGGAAGTGGCAAGGGAGGCAGAAGTCGAAAAGGGAAGGAGATATTAAGCAGCAAGATGTGTATGCCCACAGGGCTGGGAGTGAGGGGAGGGGTAGGTGGGGGCCTTGAAGGTTATGTGGGAAATCAGGATTTTAAGAGGTAAACTTGGCTACTTAATCCAGCCTCCTTAGGTGTGATCCTTGGGGAGTCCATGATTCTCTGTGGTTGGATGCTAAGTGGGGTGTTTATGTTCATTTTTCTGGGGAGAAAGTCCGTAGCTTTGATCTGATTCTCAGAGGCATCTGCGATTTTTAATAGGGTCAAATCAGAGTTGGGGAGACGGGGAAAACGTGATCAGATGGGCAATGTAAAGATCCTTCTCGCTGCTGTATGGAGGATGCATGGGGCGGGGAGAATGGGAGAGTGGAAGAGGGGGCCCAGTGAGGAGGGGAGAAATCATGGTGGCTGCGTGACGGCCGGAGCAGAGAGGTAGAGGGACATGGACAGCCTGGGGAGAATTTTCAACCATGGCCATCAGCTTGGATGTATGGCTGAGGGAGGAAGTAAGAAAGAAGCCCGGGGTATGGCTTGGGTGCCAGGGAGGATGGTGGGGGCGCCATGAACAAGGACACTTCGGTGCTTTCAGGGCTATGGGATGCAGTTTTTCGGACCCAAGGAGTATTACGAGGGTGAGTGGTGTGGCAACCAGCGCAGCGGGTGGGGCCGCATGTACTACAGCAATGGCGACATCTACGAGGGCCAGTGGTGCAACGACAAGCCAGAAGGGGAGGGCATGTTGCGCCTGAGTGAGTGCCCCGCCCCGCCCCGCCCCGCCCCCACCCCCACCCCCCACCCCACCTGGCCACGCCCCCAAGACCGCACTCCTCTTGGCCACGCCCCATCAGGCCACGCCCCGGGTCACGCCCCGCAAAGCCCCGTTGAGGTGAATGGGAGGACCAGATCCTGCCCTTAGGGAGCTTATACTCTAAAAGGGGCGCCTAACAATAAACACTTGAGCAATTAAGACAGTTTCGTATGGTCATAATAATCATAGCCTACACTTAACAGCACTGAGCCCATTTAGTCCTCACTACAATCCTAAAAGATAGGTATTCTTATCCCCATTTTACAAATGAACTGAAGCACAGAGAGGTTAAATCTCTCGCTGGAGGTCACACAGCCTGTTAGTTGTGAGGTCAGAGTGCTAAGGAATTCCCCCTTGAAAACAGAAAGGTGTGTTGGAGAATGACCAAGAAGTAGAGGACAGCGGCTGTTTACATTGACTTACATCAGGAATGCCTCCCTGAGGAGGGGACATGTGAATGGAGACCCGAAGGAAGAGAAGGAGCCAGATATGCGTTGAGCTGGAGAAGAGCATTCCCAGGCAGAGGGAAGAGGACAGAGAGCCCGCACTGGGGTCAGGACTTAATGCATTCTTTACACAGCAACCAGAGTGAGCTTTTTATAAAGTGGAACTTGTCACTGCCCTGCTCTCAACCTTTCCATAGCTCCTTATTGCCCTGAGACTGAGTTCAGAGCCCTGACGGGGGTCTGTGGGCTCAGCATGATCTGGCCCTGCTCGCCTCTTCAGCTTTGCCTCCCACCCCTCTTGCCCTTGGTTTTGCCCTATTAGCGTTCTTTCAGTTCCTCCCACATGTTCTGCCTCAGGGCCCTTGCACTGCTGCTCCCTCGTCCTGGAACAGAAAGAAGATCCCCCAGAGCTTTGCATTGTCTCCTCCTCAGAGAGGCCTTCCCTATCCACCCCACCTAGAGCACATTCTCCCCATTATTCTCAGCACCTGCTTCCTTTCCTTCCTAGCACTAGGTGTATAATCTTGGGCAAGTTACTTCACCTCTCTGTGCCTTACTTTCCTCACCTGTAAAATGGGAGTAATCGTCATACCCTTCATAGGTCTGTAGTGAGGATTAGATGAGGGAGTCTGTGTAAAGTGCTTAGAACCGGGCCTGGTACCTAGTAGGCTCTCTGTAAAGCTAGTGTCGTTGTCCTTCCAGACTGAGAGCTGCATAAGCACTAGGACTGTATCTGTTTTGTTCCCCACTGTTTCCCCCGTGCGTGGCACATAGTAGGTGCTCTTGGTGAGGACACAAACCAGAGCCCAGAGTCCTGAAAACTCAAGATTCCAACTCCCAATGAGATTCAGTCAAGTGGAGGCATTGGGGCAACTGGACTAATGGCTTGAACTCTGGAGCCAGCCTGTCTCAGAGCAAATCCTGGTTCAAATTCTTACTAGCTGGGGGACCTCGGGCAATTTGCTTACACTTTCTGCTTCAGTTTCCTCATCTGTAAAGTAAGGCTAAAAATAAACCTTAACTAGGATTATTGTGAAGGTTAAACGAGGGTTCTATTTGTAAAGTGCTTAGCATGGGGCCTGACACATGATAGTAAGTATTCAGTGATAATATCACTAGCTCTTGCTTCTGTGTAGCAGGGGTCCACAAACTACGGCCCTTGGGCCAAATCCAGCCTGATACATGTTTTTGTAAATAAAGTTTTATTGGCACACAAACTTGCTCGTTCATTTACATATTGTCCTTGGCTGCTTTTGCACTGCAATGGCAGTAGCTACGACAGAGACGCTGTGGTCTGCAAAGCCGAAAATACTTACTATCTGCCCCTTTACAGAAAAAGTTGCTGACCTCTGATCTTGGGTCTATCAGTACTCCTCTAAGTCATTTCCGTGTATCGACTCGTTTAATCTTTACAATCATTCTCTGAGGTAGATGTTAGCATTATCTCCGTTTTACAAATGAGGAAATGAGACAAAACGGTTAAGTGACCTGCCCAAGGTCACACAGCTAGTGTCTGAACGGAGAAGTGTTAGCTTTATTATTATTACATTTACACCACTACCACCATCAGATGAGAAGTAGAATTGATTCTGATTAAGAGCATGTTCTCCTGGGATGAACGGCCTTGGTTTCAAATCCTGCCTCTGCCACTTCTCAGCTCTGTGACCTCAAGCAAGTCAATCAAACTCCCTGAGCTTCTCAAGCTCCATCTGTAAAATGGAGTCTGTCATCCTTCACAGAACTCTTCTTGTGAGGAGGAAGTGAGTTCAGAAACATAGCAAAGAACCAGGCACAGAGTAAGTGCTGAAAAAACATTGTATGTATTATTAGCTATATTTTTTACAGATAGGAAATGATGCTAAAAGAGTTGCTTGTCCAAGTTCAAGTAAGTAGTGGAGGCAAGAAATGAAGCAGGTCTGATTCCGGAAGTCGCTGACACCTCAGGGCTCTAACGTTATAGGTCAGTCGTCTCAGACACCACTCCACCCACCCAGCTCAGCATACTCTGGTCAACCTGGTTTCCTTCCGGCTTCCTGGTGGGCATAGTGTCTAGCCCAGGATCAGCAGAGGGTCCAGCCCGGGCATGGTGGAGGGGCCCGCCTGGTAGTCTGGCCTGGTTTGGTGTGCCCAGCACCCACGCCTCCCTGTCCTTTCCCCCAGAGAATGGAAACCGCTACGAGGGCTCCTGGCAGAGAGGCATGAAGAACGGCCCGGGACGTTTCTTCCACCTGAACCACGGTCAGCTGTTTGAAGGCTTCTGGGTGGACAACGTGGCCAAGTGTGGCACGATGATTGACTTTGGCCGTGATGAGGCCCCTGAGCCCACCCAGTTCCCCATTCCTAAGGTGGGCAGCTCCCACGAGGGCCCTGTGGCCACACCCAGAGAGAGACTGAAAACAGCACCCCAGCCACACCCAGCCCAGCTGGCCCAGCCCAGTCCAGCCAGGGAACAGACAAGGTTTTGTTTTCAGTCAGGGCATCCCCAGGGAGGCAGGCAGCACCCCATGAGGCTGGCAGCACCCCCAAAGTAAGCAGAACCCCTCAAGGCTGGCAGCACCCCCAAGGCTGGCAGCCTGGGCTTTCCGTGCTCCCCAAACCAACCCCTGCTGTTTCCCTCCAGGTCAAAATTCTCGACCCCGATGGTGTGCTGGAAGCAGCTTTGGCCATGTTCAAGAAGACAGAGGAGGAAGAAGAGGAATGACGCCAGGTGAGGGGGCAGGCACGCCTGCCAGCCTCTGATGTGGTGGGGTAGCTCCTAGGGTCTCCTTTGGCCAAGGAGCTCAGCGGCAGGACCAGAGAGGGTGGGTTTCTTAACTCTTACAGTCTAGCTGGTCCTTTTTGGTTCCTCTGCTTCAAAACTCATTTCCCAGACCAGTTCATTCCCGTCCTGCCCAAATCCTCCCATTTGCCTCCTGGGCTGAATGCTGGATTGGAGCCAGGTGGTCTGCTTGCCCCCGTATGCCCTTGAGTGAGGCGGTTTGTCCCGGCCTTCACTTGCACACCTGTCCAGTGGGGCCTCCAGCCCTAAACCTTCCTGGGGTGGGTATAAATGAGGTTTGAGGAGAGGGCACTGCCACAGTCTTGGAAACGCCAGCTCCCACCACCCCCTTGCCGCTGCAGAGAACACCAGAGCTTGGAAGAAATTCAAGCCCACATCACCCAACTGCTCAGACCGGTGCGGCTCCTGGAGGAGCCAGTGGTGACTCTGGGCGCAGCCTGGCACCCTCAAAGGGCACGCACTCCTTCCAGCACTGGATTGTTCTTCACCCACAGGGGCCAGTGCTTCTCTCCCCGGCTGGCCTCGGGGACCCTCTCATTACAGCCTTCATTCTAGGACCCCATCTCTGAGTGTACGAGAATAAAGGAGAATCTGGTGGCATTAGCCTGGGGCCTGTGGTTGTGGATGGGGGCGTGGGGGGGAGCCTCCGGCGTGATTCCAGGTAGAGAAAAGGGAAGACGTCCCCATGGGCTGCATGGGTTCACCTTGGGGGAGAAAGGGGAGGTGTCTCCAGGTCTCTGACCTCTGAGATACTCCAGAGGAGAAAGAGCCTGCTTCTGGTCACACTGGTCACTAAGATTTGGGGTTAAAACCTGACCTGGATTCTCAACCTGACAGAGACTCTCAATTTTGGAACCCCACGGGAGCTTTAAAAACTACGGATGCCCAGGTCCCACACTCAGAGATTCTCATCTGGGGTGAGGCCCAGGCCTTCATCGAGTTCCCCAGGTGATTCTAATGTGCAGCCAGAACCCCTGACTGACTGGCTGTGTGACCCTAAGCAAGTGACCTCAGTTGCCCCATCTGTAAAATGGGACTTAGGAGATTTCACAAGGGGGTTTTGAGGATTTGTTAACAGATATAACGACTAACATGTATTGAGGTTACTGTGAAGCAGGTATCTGGGAATGCCTTTGCATAATTCTAATTCTAATCTAGACAGCGTTCCTCCGAGATAAGAGGGACTCTCACGTAACGGGTAGTCTGCAGTCAGACTCTGGGTGTGAGTGCCAGCGGTGATTTATTAGTTGTATGTCCTTGGGTATGTCACCCAGACTCTAATACGGGACAGTAACGGTACTTACCACCCAGGGTTATTGCGGTTACTGTGAGGATGAAATAAGGCGTGGCTCTAATCCGAGGGTGATTTTGTCCCCCTCCCTCCCTGGGACATGGCAATGTCTGGAGACATTTTTGGTTGTCACAACTGGCAGGGAAGAACGCTGGCACCTAGTGGGTAGAGGTTGGGGATCCAACGCACTACAGTGTAAACAGTCTACGAAACAATTATTCAGCCCAAGGTCAAGAGTGTAACCCTGAAATACCGTGATGGTGATGTTCAGAAAGCCCTCAGCAAGTACCTGCCTGGCACGTAGCAGAGGGCTCAATAAACGCTGACACTATCGAGGTTCTCTCTGCCTTCTAAGTCACGGTGGGGCGGCCTGACCAAAGACATGGTTCTGTCTGTAGCTCTGCTACTAGGAAGCTGAGCTGGCCGCCCTGGGGTGCAGAATTAACCAGATATAGAGCACTCACTTGGTGCCAGGCCCTGTGCTGACAGTTTTACGTGTGTCCTCTCCCATGACCCCTCAACAACCTATGAGGTATCCTGCTATATTAGTGCCATTTTAGAGGAGGAAACCAAGGTTCAGGGAGGTTCACAAGTCACCCAGCTAGAAAGCGACTGTCCTTAAACTTAGGTCTATCTGCTTTTAATGTGCAGAACAGTGGCAGTGTGTAAAGAAGGCTACCATTTTTCAGACAAAGTAGGGGGTGTGTGTGCTTGTTTATGTATAAAATCACTCTAGATGGGAACACAATAAACTGGCAACAATAGTTGTCTCTGGGAACCTGGGAATGGGAGCGAGAACAACTTTTCACTGTTGTATTTGGAACCGTGTGAATGTACTATCTATTCAAAACATAAATGAAACGGAAACTAAATTGAGACTGTGTTCTTAGCTACCAGTGTTTCTCTAAGTTGCCTGGGTTTGAGAGTACCTTGAGTGCTTGTTAAAAATACAGATTCCAGAGACACACCCAGACCAATTTGAATTGGAACTTCCAAGGGAAGGGCTTGGAAATCTGCATTTTAGAAGCCAATCTGGTGATTCTTGAGCTCAGCCAAGTTTAGGAAAGAAAACCTATGGTTACCGTCACAGTCCAGAAATTATTCCAGCTGGACCCCAAGTCTCTGCAGAAGCAGGGAGGTGCTATCTCAGGGGAAGGCATGGAAGATGCCCAGGTCTTCTCTGGGGAGCAGTGGAGGATTTCACACAGGGCCCTCTGCCCTGTCCTACTCAGTCGTCACAGGGCTGTCCAGGGATCGGGAGGGACGATGGAGGTAAGCTGCTATGATAGGAAAAAGGAGGGCCCCCTTCCCCACTCAGCCCACGAAGCTACTATTGGCTATGTCCAAGTCTGCACAGGACAAGAGCTTAAGGCCACACCTTCCCCCAACCAACTTTCACTTCAGCCGGAGCACTTTGCTTTTATAAAACCACTTTCTATATTGGGTTTCTGGGACAGACAGAGCTCTCAAACTCAAAGGCCTATGAGGGCAAGGCAAGTAACATAAATGAAGCTGGCCTGGTATGAGACAAGAGGGAGTGGTGGGGACTGTGGCAAACACATCTCCTGGGGAAGAGGATGGCTACAACTCATTGCTGTTCTGCAAGAAGGTGAGCCCAGTGCTGTTGCTGCTGGATCTTCCAATTTCTCAAGCAAACCCAGAATCAACCCATGTCAGATTTTGATGAGTGCCTGGGCTCTGAGCCAGAATTTCCAGGTTTGAATTCTGGCCAATTACTTAACCTCTTTGGGCATCAGTTTTGTCATCTGCAAAATGGAGACAAACATTCCTGCCAAAATGCACAACCTGATATGCCTTACAGAGAAAATACCTGTGTTAGGTAAGCTTCATTCAGGCACAAGTGACAGTGCCGTTGGTGGTGAGTTCCCTGTTAATGAGTCAACAATATATATTAAGTAAGGTGTCTTTAAACAGAAACATACATAAAACAAGGTCATGTACGGATCGGTTGATAAAAATGTTGTCAACAGAGGCTCGCAGGAACCTAACCCCATATTTCCCTTAGGAGCAGCGGTTCAATATCCACTAATTCAGTGTTCACAGTGACTTTATAGAACAGAACTACCGTGAATAACAAGAAATGACCGTATATATATATTTCAGTTACTTTTCATGCAACTTTTGCATAAGTCTGAAATTTCTCGAAATAAAATGTTGAAAAAAAAAAATCTGCTCAGAGGCTCACCTGATTGGGGCAGCAGGAGAAATAATACCAGGCAGTCCAGACCCAACAAATACAGACACAAGAGGAGGTGTCCCTTATGAGTACGTTTATGTGTTCACACACACACACGCGCGCGTACACACTCGACGGGGAGGGGGGCCCAAGATGGAAAGGACAGGAGGCGTCCAGGTGGCACTGGCGTGGGGGAGGAGGAGGGACAAAGGGAGTGTTTGTCCCAGCTCTGGCTCCCACTGGGGGCCTCCTAGCAGGAGGCAAACCTGGAGCTGGAAAACCGGAAGTGCTTATTCTCATAGAGGAAAGTTTCAAAGTGCAGTAAGTTCTCTTAAAAAAAAGCCTCTTCCCTCCACTCTCTGCCCCCTGATGAAAACTCAGCCCCCTGTGCAGGCTGTCCTTGAGGCTGGGGCAGGACAAGGTCATGGGGAAGGGCGTAAGGCCAAAGCTTTGAGGTGCCCAGACTGAGGGCTTAGGCATAGTGGCTGCCAGGTGTCAGCGGGTGGTCCCCTCTGTGGTCCAGCTGGTCCTGCAAGCGCGCGAACTCAGCCAGCTCGTTGAGCTCCTGGAACTGTCGGTCCGTCTTATGGCTGACCAGTGAGCGGTAGAAGTGGACAGCAAAGACAATAAAGACCAGGCCGAAGGGCACCATGATGGTGGTAGAGGCGATGGCGGCGGCCTGGCCCGGGGTGATGCCACTGCTGCTGACATTGGCGGCCGCGCCGTCGTCTGGGGGCTTGCTGGTGGGCTGCGGCTGGCCCGGCTGCCTCTTGAGGGGCAAGAACTTGACCCAGCAGAGCAGCACAACCTCGGCCAGGAACAGCAGCGTGCCGATGACAGTGGAGAAGGCCCAGGCCAGCTCGATGTGGCGGTGCATGCGCTCGTGGGGCGACTCCTTCACTGAGTTGAGGTTGTGCACGTTGCTCACGGCCTCGATGTTGGGCAGGATGCAGGTGCTGATCATGAGCGCAAACAGGTGCACGGCCACCAGTACCGTGGTGCAGGCACTGAAGGCAATGAGCAGCCCCGGCGGGTAGTCGTGGTCAGCGTCCAGCTGCACCTCCACCATCGCCACCTGGGAGAAGGGGAGAGGCGGGCTGAGTGCCAGGACGGTCACAGCCCACAGAGCCGCACTCCAATCCTGGCTCTCCTTTCATCAAGCTCTGGGACCCTGGGTAAGTCACTTGGCTTCTCTGAGCCTCAGTTTCCATATCTATATAATGGGGCAATATGACCCACCCACTTAGGGTTGAGAAGTGGCAGAAAGTACTGGTGAACAAAGCAGGCTTGGAGCCCAGTCTGCCTGGATTTTAATCCCAGTTCTGCTACTCACTAGCTGCGTGTCCTTGGCAAAGTCACTGAACCTCTCTGAGCCGCAGCTTTCTTCTTTGTAAAATAGCAATATACTAGTTCATAGGATAATTTTAACAATTAAATGAGAGCTCCTGGGGCCGGTGTGGCTTAGCAGTTAAGTGCGCGCACTCCGCTGCTGGCGGCCCGGGTTTGGATCCCGGGCGTGCACCGCTTCTCCGGCCATGCTGAGGTCGCGTCCCACATACAGCAACTAGAAGGATGTGCAACTATGACATATAACTATCTACTGGGGCTTGGGGGAAAAAAAAAGGAGGAGGATTGGCAATAGATGTTAGCTCAGAGCCGGTCTTCCTCAGCAAAAAGAGGAGGATTAGCATGGATGTTAGCTCAGGGCTGATCTTCCTCACAAAAAAAAAGAAAAAAATGAGAGCTCCTGGTACATGGTAAACACCTCCTAAATAGGAACCACTGCAATTACCACCCAGCCAGGCATTAAAAACTAACCACCACAAATGGTTAAAATGGTAAGTTTTATGTATATTTGATGATGATAAAAAAAGTTTGCATAAAACAAGCGCAACCACCAACCCCCTTCCCTGTTGGCCCCATACTCCCATTCCCAAGCAGAGACTTCTCCTCATGCCCTGCTCTGGGGACAAGGAGAGGGGTTGGGGGGAGAGAGGAAGGCCCTCCCAGGTCATGCCCAGGCCCTTTCTGAGAACACAGTGCACCAACCAACAAGGAACCAGGAGAGGCTTCCCAGAAGAGATGGGCTCTAGCCAGTGCCACGGCGGGGTTGGCAAGCCCAGCTCTGGGCTCAGGGCCCCAGGACTGACGCACTAGCTGCTCCCCAGTTCCTGGAGACTTGTGGATCCAGGGTCACCAGGGGCATGCTCCGGGCCCACCACCCGCTGCTTCTCACCTGGGGCTTGCAAAATACCCCCATGTGAAGGAGCCAGCTCATCAGATCTGGGCCGGGAGCAGCGGGTGGTGGGCACACTGCCAGAATCTGCCTGTCGGGGCGGGAGGGACCGGGGCAGCAAGTGCCCACGGCAATACCATTCAGGACAGTGACCCTTCATAAAGTGTTTGCTCTGTACGTGCCAGGCTCCGAGGCGGAAGTCAGATGATGAAATGTACCCATTAGCCCCACACCAGCCTGCCCTTGATCTCTCCTTACTCTCTCTCCTCTCCTGGGGAGAGGAGTGGGCTCTTTCCTTCCCCACCAGCTCTCCTTCTGCCTGTGATGCCTGGCCCTGTTTGCTTTCATTTCTTGTACCTCTGCACCCATCCTAGGGCCTGGAAAGGCAGTGTGGGGCAGTGGTTAGGAGCACAGGCTCTGGAGCCAGGCTGCCTGGCCTGGAACCCTGACTCCTCTGCTATTAGGCTGTGTGACTCTGGCAAGCTCCTTCAACTTTCTGGGCCTCAGTTTCCTCATCTATAAAATGGGGATAATGGTACATGACAGAGGGTTGTTGTGAGGATTGAGCTCATCTACATAAAACTTAGTGCCTGGCACAGAGTGAACCTTCAGTAAAACTAAGCTTTATTATTATTATTATTCAGTTTAGAAACCTCATCCCCAATCCCACTGCCTCTATATGGAATCCTCTGGGGTTTCTACTCTGCTGCTGGAGGGACACGCTTGGGCTGAGAGAACACAAGGGCCAAACTGGTGGGCCTGAGTCTGGCTCTGAACCACCCCTGCTTCCCTGTGACCTTAGACAAGACCTTCCCCTCTTATCTGTAGTAAAAGGAGGGGACATGGCAAGATTAAGGTCACAGTGTAGAGCTGATGTGGGGTCCAAGACCTCTGCGAATCTGGTGAAAATAATGGACACTCTCCTTAGAACACCCAGGTATATATATTCATAGGACTTTTCCGACAATCTCAAGAGGATCCACAGACTTTTGCCTAAGAATTCCCACAATTGACGATTGTGTAACTTTTCCGCCCTGGAGTTTACAAAACGTTTTAAGCTCATATAAATCTGGGGCTGTGCCATTAGGATTTCGACCTTTTTTAAGATCACTGGTGGCCTAAAGCCAACCCTGAGAATTCTTAGTACACTTGGGTGAGGCACACGGGGCATCAGGGCAGGCCACAGGGCACGGAAAGTTAAGGCCACATCCTGAGGGCCCCTGGTCTCTGTCCCCAGGCCTGCCCACACTGGAGAAGGGGGGCACCCCCCCAGCGGTGCGTGCCTCCTGCCGCCTCCCCACCCCCAGCACTTCCTCTTCCTGTTTTGGCCTGCTGCCCCGGAACCTGAAATCAGAGAAGGGCCAAGCAGGAGAGCCTGCTGCTTGGCTGCCCCTAGTCCACGGGCTATTTATTCACTCACCGGAAATGTCCGGACCTGCCAGGTGCATCAGGCCCCGAGCTGGGTGCTGGGGGTGTGTGCAGGAGGTACACATACAGGCAATGCTCCCCCTCTGTTCCCTCACCTGGCATCTCCCCCTCTGTATGTCCATTAAGAGCGAATTGGCTCCTCCACTTACAAAGCTGGTAACCTTGGACAAGTATTTCAACCTCTCTGTGCCAGTTTCCACATCTATAAAACAGGGGCCTACTTCTTGTGGTTGATATAAAGATTCAATGAATTAATGAATATAAAGCCCTTAAAACAAGACCTGGCAAGTAATAAGCTTAATAATGTGCCAGCAATTATTAGTAACATCATTATTCTTTTTTTTTTTTTTGTGAGGAAGACCAGCCCTGAGCTAACATCCATGCCCACCTTCCTCTACTTTATATGGGACGCCGCCACAGCATGGCCTGACAAGCAGTGCGTCAGTGCGTGCCCGGGATCCTGCAAACCCAGGGCCGCTGGAGTGGAGCGCGTGCACTTAACTGCTGCGCCACCGGGCCAGCCCCTATTATTATTCTTCAAATGAAGAAACTGAGGCTCAGAGAGGTGAGGTTGGCGGGGTTAAAGGTTACACTGCTGTTGAGTGGGGGATCTGAACTCAAGTCCACTTGGCTCTAAAGCCTGTGTGCAAAGTGGGTAACAGTGTTCCCCTCACATGGTTGCTACTACAGACCAAATGTCTGTGTCCTCCCAAAATTAATACGCTGAAATCCTAACCCTAATGTGATGGTGTGAGGTGGGGCCTTTGGGAGGTGCTTAGGTCATGAAGGTGGAACCCTCATGATGGGACTAGTGCCCTTATAAAAGAGACCCCAGAGGGCCAGCCCCGTGGCTGAGCGGTTAAGTGCGCATGCTCTGCTACTGGCCGCCTGGGGTTCGGATCCCGGGCGCGCACCGACGCACCGCTTCTCCGGCCATGCTGAGGCCATGACCCACATACAGCAACTAGAAGGATGTGCAACTATGACATACAACTATCTACTGGGGCTTTGGGGAAACAAAGAAAAAAAGGAGGAGGATTGGCAATAGATGTTAGCTCAGAGCCGGTCTTCCTCAGCAAAAAGAGGAGGATTAGCATGGATGTTAGCTCAGGGCTGATCTTCCTCACAAAAAAAAAAAAAAAAAAAAAAAGAGAGAGAGAGACCCCAGAAAGCTCCCTCGCCAC
The DNA here is from genome assembly GCF_020826845.1 of Diceros bicornis minor. Taxonomy (NCBI): domain Eukaryota; kingdom Metazoa; phylum Chordata; class Mammalia; order Perissodactyla; family Rhinocerotidae; genus Diceros; species Diceros bicornis. The sequence continues at coordinate 8,309,900 of NC_080774.1, forward strand.
AGCCAGTAAACAGCGTCTATGAACCAGGAGGTCCGCCCCTTGATCTTCCAGCCTCCAGAAACTGTGAGAAATAAATGTCTGTTGTTTATAAGCCACCCAGTCTGTGGTATTTTGTTATAGCAGCCCAGATGGACTAAGACAGTTGCTGAGGAGATTAAATGAGGTCTTGACACGTAAGTGTTTAAACACAGGGTTGGCCCACAGGAGGCACTCAATAAATCTCAGCGAAAAAGAAAAACATGGGGCTTGAAGTAGAAGACAAATAGCCCCTAGATGCCCTCAGCTCAGGCTGGAGAGAGCTGACCCCATGTGCCCATGTTCTACCCCATGTGCCCATGTTCTACCCCTTGGGATGGGTGAGGGTCTTGGAGCCCCATTCTGGGCCTCATTTACTCCATTCTGAGGCTGCCCCAGTTCCAAACCCTGGGCACAAGGAGAATGTGAGTCCCAAACCACACCTGGCCTGATGGCCACCTCAGCAGGACCAAGACCACCATTTTACACACCATTTGTCACACCCACAGGCTCCAGGGCCAGAAATCGCAGCTGTCAACATACACCTGGCCTGGGGACACCAGAACCGGCCAGGCTTCCCTGAGCTCTTGGGCTGGGCGGCTCAGCCTGTGACGCTGGGACCCCCAAGGGTGAGGAAGGGGCCTGCTGCCATGCTCTGGAAGAAACCCCCTCACCCTCGCCAGACCCTACAATTCCTGGAACTGACCACACAGGCTGGCTGTAGGACCAACTTCAGCACCACGGGGCTTTGTAAAGGAATGATTCAGAGAGAGAAGAAAGGAACGGATGGCACACATCATGGATACTGATGAAAACTGTTCACAGGAATAAAAGCCACTGCTTTTCCAGAACGCTTCCTGCTTGGGAAATCTCCCCCCGGGTTTGGAGAGTAAAGTTGGGGGCCTCACGGAATCTGGCAGGCGACTCCCAGGGCCCCAGCTGAGTCCCAGAGAGATCAGATCAGATTGCAAGCAGCTTCGCAAGGTAAATATAGCCAGAGAGCTGGGCCCGTTAACCCAAAATAAAATCAACAGCTCCCAGCAGGCCATGGGCCTGTTTGAACCTGGCCACACAGGTCCTAAAGGGGTAGGAAAGGCAAAAGACCACCAGCCTCACCTCACACTGGTCCATGGACCCCCCAGAGGGGACTCGGGGACACCGATTTTCAAGCATGAGCCAAGAAGAGGGTTGTGTGATTCTGCAAAGGGTGGGGCCTGGCTGGCTTTGCCACGCCCAAATGCCAACCACCTCTCCTCACTCCTGCTGGGCTCTATGGAGACCTCGGCCACCTGGTGCCTGCCTGGAAGTCCAGACCCTTCTGAGGCAGCCCTCCCATGCCCAGCCTGACCCCAGCACCTACAGCTGGGAGACACAACTCTCCTTTCCCAAGCCTGGGCTTCTCTTGCTCACTCTTTAGGGGGGTGGATGGCTGCAGCATGGAACACAAGGGCCACCAAGCCGCAATCACCCAGGGTCACGCAGGGCCATCTGAGCCTACAGCCCATCTCAAATGCAAACTATCTATTAAGAGAGGATTGAAGCCTAGTCCAGCGGTTTACAAACTCTTTGACCACTACAGTCCAGTACTCTAAACGTTTCTATAAATAGATACACGCACATGTATAACAGAAACAAAAGTTTCCCCAAACAACATTTATCCTTAAAGCCCACTAATAACAGCCTATTCTTACAACACTCCATGCGTGCTGCTATGTTTTATTTCATTCCATTCTTGTTTCATTTAAAAAAAAAATGCTGGTTGTGACTCACTAAATTTATGTCATAAGCCACTAAGTTGAACCTGCAGATGGGGCGGGGGACGACAGGCCTAGACTTTCTCTCCATCTGGCTAATTCTGACTTTTTCAAGTTTTGCCTGGAGGATCCTGTGGTTCTGCTGGAGAGAAAGGAGGAAGTAAGAAAGCAAAATTCCTGCCCCAGGGAGGATGAGAGACACTAAACATTTAGGCAAATAAGTATTTTCAGACTGTGATAAGCGTCCTTCAGTTATGCTCCCCCCCACCTCACTTACCACACAAACGTGTTCTAAAGACATAATTACATGTCTATTTCCTCCAATCTACGTCCCTTTGTTTCTCCAGCATCTCGCGCTGGACCTTGTCCCACTAGGGGCCTCAGTAAAAGATTGTTGAAGGAATAAATGAAGGTAAGACCTGACCATACAGGGGTATTTCGGCCCAGGGTCTCTATAAAGTGTCTGACAGACAGTCCTATGTGATCCATTGGAAATCGGAAGACCATATTAGAGCTTCTACTGACCTTCATTTATTATTTAGCTCATCCTTTCAACTTTGCCATATTGTATTTTTATGTATGTTTTAATACACATGTTTTATTAGAACACATAGCATACATAATATGTATGTATAATATACATACATATGTACACATATACACATGATATGTATACATAAGCATACAAATACTGAGGCTAGCACTAACAATTTTTTGGGAGGGGTATGCACTCAAAAGTTTGGAGACCACCATTTATTTATTTATTTTTTAAAGGCATCTTTCTTCTTCTTCTTTTTTTATAATTTTATTTATTTATTTTTTCCCCCCAAAGCCCCAGTAGACAGCTGTATGTCATAGTTGCACATCCTTCTAGTTGCTGTATGTGGGACACGGCCTCAGCATGGCTGGAGAAGCGGTGCGTCGGTGCACGCCCGGGATCCGAACCCGGGCTGCCAGCAGCGGAGCGCACGCACTTAACCGCTAAGCCACGGGGCCGGCCCTGGAGACCACCATTTAGACCGGGGGTTGGCAAACTGGCCTGCAGAGTGTAGCTTTTGTAAATAAAGTTTTATGGGTACACAGCCACACCCATTCATTTACCTATCCTCTGTGGCTGTGTTTGAGCTAAAACGGCAGAATTGAGTAGTTACCACCGAGACCTTGTGGCCTGCAAAGCCGAAAATATTTACTATCTGAGGGGGGCCGGCCCCATGGCTTAGAGGATAAGTGTGCTCGCTCCGCTACTGGCGGCCGGGGTTCGGATCCCGGGCGCGCACCGACGCACCGCTTCTCCGGCCATGCTGAGGCCGCGTCCCACATACAGCAACTAGAAGGATGTGCAACTATGACATACAACTATCTGCTGGGGCTTTGGGGAGAAAGAGGGAAAAAAAAAATTTACTATCCGGCCCTTCATAGAAAAAGTTGACCAATTCCTGGGTTAGGCCAATGCTCCCAAAGACGGCTGTCACATCAGTCCCGGGAGAGCCTCCTCTGAAGAAAACGGTGTGTGGTCCTATCAGTTTGAGGGGTCCCTGCTGGGGAGCACATTAAAGGCCCCTAGAAGGCCCATCAGAGAGAAACCTGCTGGCTTCTATTTAACATTCTCAGTTTTATTTCTCCGAGGGATCTCTCCCTCTCCCCAGCACAGATTACCACAGTGCCACGTTGGGAAGCCCTGGCATTCTCCTTCATCAGCCCTGGACCCAGCAACCAGCAGAGGTCAACACAGATCCCAGCGGAAAATTCTAGAAATGCACCACAGGCACTTGTGAAATTGTTTTTTTTGTTTTTTGGGTTTTTTTTTTGTGAGGAAGATTAGCCCTGAGCTAACATCTGTTGCCAATCCTCCTCTTTTTGCTGAGGAAGATTGTCCCTGAGCTAACATCTGTGCCCATCTTCCTCAATTTTATGTGCGACACCTGCCACAGCATGGCTTGATAAGCGGTGCACAGGTCCGTGGCCCGGATCCGAACCCGCGAACCCTGGGCCACGGAAGCGGAGCACGTAAACTTAACCACTACGCCACTGGGCCAGCCCCATGCACTTGTGAAGTTTTACAAGTGGCTTCTCAGCTAGGCAGGGAGTGCCCTCCCCTTGGGGCATTCAGCAAAATTCCGTTTATACACAGCCCAGAGTGCAGAAGCGCACACATGGAAGACTTCAAAGGCCCAGTTACCGACCAGCTAAAGGGACAGGTGAGAGGGTGGCTGAGTAGAAAAGGCTCCAAGTCACACCGGCTGGGGTTTGAATTCTACTAGCTCAGTGATCTTAACCTCTAGGAGCCTTAGATTTTTCTAACTATAGTACATACCTTTAAGAGCTTTCTGAGGGTTAAAAAGAATGAAAGAAAAGGGTCCAGGCTCATGGTTGGTGTTGGGTAACATCATCATCATTATTCTAAAATTCAACACGTAACTCCTCTGCTCCAAAACCTTCGATGGCTCCCCACTGCCAATAGAAGAGTTCAAACTTCCTGAACAGCCATTCAAGGCCCTGCACCATCTTGGCCGACTATATTCATCCTTCTCTACTACTCCCTACACACCCTCAATTCCAGCCACATCAGCCCCTCTGCCTTTCCCCGAGACCCTATCATCTCTGTAACTTTGTCCCGGACACTTCCTCTGACCAGAGGGCTCTTCCCCAAGCCCTAGCTGGAATCATTCTTCTCAATCAGTTAACCCTTATACAAGCAGTCCGAACACCATGGGAACAAAGGTGAGCGAGTTTCCTGGGTACCTGGGCCAGGGATATTCTAAGTGCTTTGCAAATACTAAATCAATGAATCCTCACACCAACCCTATGAGGCTGGCACTACTACTAGCCCCATTTTACAGATGAGGAAACTGAGGCCCAGAGACGTTCAGTGACTTCCCCAGGGTCTCACAGTTGTAAATGGCAGAGCCAGATCTGAACGCAGGTTGTGTGGCTCCAGACCATTCTTACTTAGCTCTACCCTATTGGAGCCTCCCCGCTCCACCCCACCCAACTCTCTCTGATGCTTCCTCTCCCGCAGCAATGGGGCTACACCAGTCATAGGGCTCAGCAGCTCACCAGCCCGCTAACCTCGGGGACGTCCTTCATCCAGGGCGAGCACCTACCCTCACCACGTTGTGTGAAAATCGTGAGATGGGGCAAGAGCACTCTGCACAGTAGCGGGTCTACTCCAGGACCCCAATCCAGAACAGCAACGACTACTGTTACTGATTAGCACTGTGAGTAGTAACAGTAATTTCTTACTCATTTCCATGCCCCCTGAACTCCGAACATGTCACAGAGGCTCAATGTCTTACGATTCGAGCTCTTCCTTCTAACTCATTTTCACAGAAATTCCAAGCAACTTCTGAACCCGCTCTGGAACCTGGGAAAAAAAGGGTGCTAGCGGGCAGAGAACTTGAGGAGGCAGATAATCCAAAAATAATTGATCCCAGGTCGTGGAAGGCATTTTGTTTACGGCAGCAGGCTGACCTTCCCAATTATCTTCTGCTTAGGCTAACGTTACAGCCTGCCCTCCCCAGCAAACCAAGGTTGCCATGTGTACTCGCCAGAGTCTTGCAGGGCACAGGGTCAGGCTGAGGTGGGCTGCCTTTCACTGAGAGGTAAACTGAGGCACAGACAGCCTAAATCATAGCCCATGAGGGCACCCTCAGCTCAAGGGTGCAGGATGCTATCAGGCGCTACATCCAGGGCCCCTGGTTTTATATCTTTCATTGGAGTCGATGCTGAGCCCAGCCAAGGCCTATTGTTTCTAGAAATGCTGTCAGGAGCAGGAATCTTGGCTGCAGAGTAGAGGGTCCAGCTAAGGTATACACCATCAGATCTTGGAAATTCCTGAACCTTTCGTGGGCCCAATCTGGCCTCCTCATGAATCCTCATTCAAGTCCATGAGGGAGCAGGATCTGTGCCCCTTTCATACCCGTGAGAAAACCGGCCCCAAAGTCTGAGATCCCACAGCTAGACCCTTACCCACGATGGGGGGCGTCTCTCGGTTCCCTCCAGGGTCTTGGGAGATTTTTCCTCCATCTCACCTGGTGAGCAGGTGAGCCTCCCATCCTTGCCAACTCTCCCACCCCTGGAGATGAAAGGTCACATCAGTTCCTCTGGTTTTCCAGGTCTCTAGGAAGGAAGCTCTCTGGGGGCAGGAAGTTGTTTGTGCTGACTCACAGGCCAAGGGAGAGTAGTCCAGGAAACTTGCTCACTCTGTTTCCATGGCGTTGGGCTGTGTGGCACCCCTTCCTCTCTGAGGCTCACTCACAAGGCTAGGTGTCTGCGGTGGGGGTGAAGCACGGACAAACCTGCCCTGCTGAGCCCCACTCTCTACCCCAACGCCATCTCTCCCATAGATTTCCAGACTCATGTCAAACACAGTTACCCTCTTGTAACTGCTTTACTAGAATGGAGGCTGTCATGGGTTCAGCCCTTCCCTGCTGGCAGAACTTTGGGGATTCCATCAGTCGAGCCAAGAAGCCTTCTCCACCCCAGCCGAGGAAAATGTCCCCAAGAGACAGTCTGGGTGAGCCAAGGCCCACCCCAAGTCACTGGCTGCCCCTGCCTCTTGACTTCCCCACACTGTTTTTAGCAAGAGGAAGAGGGAGGTGACATTTGATTAAAAGGCCCAGCTTCTTTGGGAGGAAGACGGGACTCAAGAAGGCAGGATGTTCACTTCTCCTGGAGTGGGAAGGGGCCTGGGCAGCTATGAATTTAAGATCCCAAGAAAAAGGGGAACAGGCATCACACCTGCTGAGCACTGCTGGGAAGAGCTAACAATTGGCGGTGTCACTCCCTTCCTCTCCCTTCCCCCAAACCATAAAATTTTATTTTGTTTAAAAGAAACTTTTCTGCTCCATTTCTCATTCCCTAGAAGGCCTGGTCCTACCATGGCTCTGGCTGGATATCAATCAGAGCTCCATACACCACAAATGGCACAAGTGCCTGAGTTCTGGGTGCCAGCAGAGCCTCGTTCAAAACACGCTCCAGCAGACTAGCTGCGTGGCCTCGAGAAAGTCCCATGACAAGAATCACCTCGAAGGGTGGCTGAGGAGTTAGTATGGAGTTAAGGAACCTACACAGGGTGCTTGGTAAATGTCAGCTATTCTTAGAGATTCTTCAGACACAAGGCAGAGACGGGTTGCATAGGATCTGGGACTAAGAGAACAGAATTCCATCATATTGATCTAAACTAAAAACTAGACTGCCCCTCCCTCGCATGTGCATACACACACACTCTCTCATCTCCTCTCAAGGGCTCCCTCAATTTTTTTTTTTTTTTGGTGAGGAAGATTAGCCCTGAAGTAACATCTGTTGCCAATCCTCCTCTTCTTGCTGAGGACGATTGGTCCTGGGCTAACATCCCTGCCTATCTTCCTCTACTTTATATGTGGGATGCCTGCCACAGCATGGCTTGATAAGCAGGGCATAGATCCGCTCCCGGGATCCGAACCTGCGAACCCTGGGCTGCCGAAGTGCAGCCGGTAAATTTAACCACTACACCACTGGGCCGGCCCCTAGGGCTCCCTCAATTTAATATATATATATTTTTAAAGATTTATTTATTTATTTTCCCCCCAAAGCCCCAGTAGATAGTTGTATGTCATAGCTGCACATCCTTCTAGTTGCTGTATGTGGGACGCGGCCCAAGCATGGCCGGAGAAGCGGTGCGTTGGTGCGCGCCCGGGATCCGAACCCGGGCCACCAGCATCGGAAAGCGCGCACTTAACCGCTAAGCCACGGGGCCGGCCCTCAATTTAATCTTAAAGTCAGAGAAACTTCTGAGTAGCAGCTTTCCTTTACCGATTCAGAAATCAAGGCCCAGAGAGGCATCTGCGTGAGGTCACACAGGCAGCAAGTGGCAGAGCTGGGAGAGCTCTTCTCCACCCCCAATCACCTGGCCTTTCCACTGTGGCTGGTGTGCTCTGCACTCGCTTAGGGTTTCGAAAAAGTTCAGGCTCCACTGCATGAGCCCACTTGTTTGTAGAACACAGGGAGAGTACCAGACACACTCCCTTCCCAAGACAACACGAAGGGCGCGGCCACTCCCTCCCTCAAGGCCAAGGGCTTAGCTCACTCACTGGGAAGGCAGGAGTGCTCTAGGCTAGAGACTTTGGGGGGGGGTGACCCCACTCACAAGGGCTGATGTCACCGAAAGTGATAATAATGAATTGTTATGTAGGGCCCAGCCCCAAGACTCCAAGATTCCAGGCCTAAAGGCATCCCTAAGGCCACTTCTCTGCCCAACCTGCAGCCTCACCCAACGCGCCCCTCAGGAGGCTCATTTCTACTCCAGCCCAGGCCAGCACGAGAGGAAACTACGCCAATCTCCTAAATCAAGACAGAGCCCATTCAACGGGAACATGTCCCACCCTCCTCCCCCACACCCAGTGACTCAGTGGCAAGTTTCTGGAGAAGAAACTGAGGGTGAGGAGTGGTTGTCAACCCCCCAGGCTGAGGCTCTCGGAAAATACGGTGGGAGAAAGGGTGTCAGGAAATCCCCTTTACAGGTGATATCAGAACATGGCCAACACCTTCTGGCCTCAAGTGTGGGGGCACAAGACAGACAGCTCAGGGGTGCTTCTCCTCCCCACCTCCTGAACACCTGCTCCCAAGGAGATCAGACCCTTTGTGTCCTTCCTTTCCCCCTGAATATATGTGGGACGGTCTTCTTGCAGATTTACTTTGACGATCCTGCTGTGTTTTTCCCTCCTTGCTGCATGGAGCTTGCTCATCTGAAGGCACCTGAGCCCCCCATCCCTGGACATTTGTATGGTTTGACACTCCCTCAAGTCTCCCACATCGGGTGTCACTTGTCGCTCACGTCCAGCACTTCTGGCCCTCTCCAGCGTCCACGACAGCCTTCTCCCAGCTCTTCCCCTCACCCCAGCCCGCCTGCTCCCCTGTGGGCCCCGTCGGGGCTGCGGGCGGGAGCGACCAGGACAGGAGAGGGGGCAGGGCAGGGCGGCCCGAGCTCACCATAGCGAAGCCGGAGAGCAGAGCCGAGGTCCGGCTGGAGGCTTTGAGCTTGGCGCGGCTCAAGTAGAGCTTGCGCCAGGACAGCGCCTGCATCGAGTGCTCGTTGAGGCTCATCACCTCGGAGTAACTCTGGCCGATCCAGTCCGGGTAGGTGACGGCAGGAGGCGGTGGCGGTGGGGGCGGCGGCGGCTGCGACGACCCCGGGGGCTCCCCGTCCCCGCTGCGGCGCCGGCTCCGGCGGCTGCCGCTGTTGCTGCTGCCGCCGTTTAGGGGAAGCTGGGGGCTGTTGCTGCTCGGGGGCGGGGCGGGCTCCGGATGCATGGAGCACGTTGCAGAGGCGCGGGCCGGCCCGGGCGCCTGCGAAGGCAGCGGCCCCCACCCCACGCCGCACCTCCGCCTCCGCCTGAGGCAGCGACCGCCTGCCCTTCGCGCGGGCCTGGCCTCACCCGGCCGGCAGGCGAGGACAACGAAGAGATGGTCGAAGACGCTGCAGCTCCAGCCTGCAGGCCCGCCTCGCCGCTTGCAAAAGTCCGGGGAAGCAGCAACGCGAGCCTGCGCGCAAGCTAGCGTCCCGGATCCCCGGGCCCGGTCCCTCGGCGCGCGCCGCGATTGGCTGCCGCCCCAGGCTGATTTGCATGCGTCCCCGCCCACCCGACGCCCCGCCCAGGGGAGGTGGGCGGTGCTGGCGCGAGTCACGTGACTCGTCTCCTCCGACAGCACCGCCCACAATCCCCGCGCGCCGCAAGCGCCTGCGCCCCTTCCTGGAAGCGGCTCAGCGCCCTGTGCGTCGCCGCGCTGCCACTGCCGGGACCTCCCATCTCCGCAGCTGCTCTGATGGCCGTGCTCCCGGAGCTCGGACTCCTGAGGCGGACCGCTTGAGGTCACCTCTGGGCGCCTCCTGCCGCCCGTGTTCCCCTTGGAACAAGGTGGCTCAAGTTCTGCAGGAAAAAGAACAGGCTGAGGTCTAGAGTTCATTTAGTCTGCTTATTGAGCATCTACTGAGTGCCAGCACTGTTCTAGGCGCTGAGGGTAGGGTGGTGAACAAGATGGACAAAATCCTCTGCCCTCATGAAGCTTACATTCTAGGGGGGCAACACACAAACACCGAAGAGTAAATTATAATAGTTTAGGTGATAAATGTATAGAAAAAACAAAGCAGAGAAAAGGAGGTGAGTGATGCTGAGGCTGCAATCTTAATTTTAGAATGCTCTGGACAGGGATTTTCGGTCTGTTTTGTTAAATTCGCTCATTTACGGTTCACCAGCTTCTGACGCATAGTAGGCTGGCTGGCACCAGATAAATATTTTTCTGAATGAGTGAATGAATGCTCAAACCCATTCAGCGAGTGTTTACTGAGCACCTGTTAAGAGCGAGGCTGAGAAATTCCAGAAAATGGTAACCTTTATGCAATGTTATATTTTAGTGGGCAGAACAGGCAATAAGCAAACAAATAAAGTTTACACCTTTCTGACTTGGTCACATTTGAGCTGAGACCTGAACCGGCAATGCGAAGAGCCAGGGATCTGCTTTCCAGGGGTGAAGGGAACGGCAGATGGAAAGACTCTGAAGCAGCAATATCTGGCTGTTGGAGCATTAGGAAGCCAATTTAGCTGCAGAATTGTGGAGGGCAGAGGTGAGGTGGGGGTAGAGTACTGGGTAGGAGCTGTCCCCTAGGATGTGAGCTCCAGGAAGGCAGGGACGTTACCGTCTGTTTCACAACTCTACCCCCAGCATCTAGAATATCACTCGGCACGAATGCGGAACTCACTAAATATCTGTTGAATGAATAAGTGTGGGAGAGACAGAAATGAGTGAAGCTCATAATTACCCCAAGAGTCAAGTCACAAGCATGTGGCATTCCAGGTCCGCGATGTGAGATTTAACTCTTGTCACCACTAGAGAGCGCCCCTCCTCTCACCCACATTACGGGGAAAAAACTGAAGGCCCCTTCCTCCCAAAAGAGTCTCTGGGATTCCCACAGAGGCCTTTCTTTGTGTTTTTATGAAGACTAGGGAACTTGGAATTTGAAATCTCACCTCACTGGGCTTGCTTCTTTGGTGGCACTTGTAACTCCTTCCGCTTACCATCCGTGTCTCAGCTCAAATATCACCTCCAAAGGGAGACCTTCCCTTTCTGTCTAAAGTAGCGCCCATTTCATGTTCTATCACCTCACCCTGTTTTATTTCCTTTATAGTTCTGATTACTACAGTATCTGAAATCACCTAGGTTTTTTATGTATTGACCTGTTTGTCCGTGTCTTGAGAGCAAAGTTCATGTCTGTTTAAATCACCTCGCTGTCACCCAGGGCCTTTCACAGGGTCTGGCCCACAGGAGACTCCCAATAGAATCATGTTGAATGAATAAGATAATGAAATGTCTTTGGTTCCGAGAAATCCCAGCTCAGAATTGGGTACACACAACATTTGAAGGGTAATGGGGCCTGGGGGAGGCCAGCAGGTCTGGAAGGGGAAGAGGCTGAAAGCTATAAGGAGAGATTTGCTGATTTAGAAGGAACAATAGGATCTGGGCGTGGCAACTCGGCAGGAGGCTTTGGGGCGGGGGTGGGGCCAGGTTTCCTTTCTCCAGCTCCCACGTCATGCCCTCCCCCTCTCCTTCTGATTCTCTGGGGTGTAAGTCCCACCATCAGCACTGCGCAGCAAAAGTAAAAATGCTCTCCAGACTTGACGGAGAGCATCTGGGTCAGGGCAATCCCTGCTTCCCGCCCCAGAGTTCTAGAGTCCTGCAGGGCCGGGGGGTGGTAACTTTCCCCCACCCTTGTTAGAGCCAGCCGGGACCGTTAGATGCACGAGTCTCATCCCAAACGCCTATTGAACAGATGAAGAAACTGAGCCCCCAGAGACAAAGCACCTTGCCAAAGGGCACCAAACAAGCCAGCGGAGAATCAGGAGTGGAGCCCCGGCTGCCCATCCCCGCAGCGCCTCCAAGCACCTTGTGTGGCTCCCCCTAGTGGCCAGGAAGGTGTGCTCTCAGCCTTTTGGGATATATATCCGAAAAAGCCAAATAGAATTTTTCAATCAACTCTGCGCATGAGAGTACAGAGATCCACCCGAGAGGGTTGCTGAAACCGGCCCCACCACCGTGGCCAGTGGGCATAGCCCAGGGCTGACCAAAGATGACATGAGCTGCCTTGGGAGATGGTAGCAATCTCCCCATCACGTGGGGTGAAAAAAATACTTGAGTAGTACTTACCACTGATGGGCACTATTCTAAGCCCTTTATTCTTTTTTTTTTTTTTTAAGGTTTTATTTATTTATTTATTTTCCCCTCAAAGCCCCAGTAGATAGTTGTATGTCATAGTTGCACATCCTTCTAGTTGCTGTATGTGGGATGCGGCCTCAGCATGGCCGGACAAGCGGTGCATCGGTGCGCGCCCAGGATCCGAACCTGGGCTGCTGGCAGCGGAGTGCGCGCACTTAACCGCTAAGCCACGGGGTCGGCCCTCTAAGCCCTTTATTCTTAAATACTCTATATATTTATTATAAGTAGTATATATTATAAAAATATAATATAATTTTAATGCAAAATATTAAAATGTAATTAATATATTGGATTGTATTTAATTATATATCAATATTATATATTGTATTAAATATATTAAATTATTTCATTGTTTATTATATTGAATATATTATTATTATTTTTTTTTGGTGAGGAAGATTGTCCCTGAGCTAACATCTGTGCCCATCTTCCTCTATTTTGTATATGGGATGCCGCCACAGCACGGCTTAATGAGCAGCTTGTAGGTCCATGCCCGGGATCTGGGCCTGCGAACCCAGGGCCACTGAAGCAGAGCCTGCGAACTTAACCACTATGCTGCCACTGGGCTGGCCCCCTGAATGTATTATACTGAACTCAAGAATTCCTTAGAACAACCCATGGTATCAATATCACCATCTTACAGATGAGAAAAATGTGCAGAGTCAGTAAGGAGTAGTACTGGCCATTAAACCCACTTGGTGGGTCTCCAGAGACTGGGGGCTTACCCATGACCAAAGTTACCCCTGTCCCTTACCTCTGCCCTTGCATCAGAATGAATCTCCAGAGGTATTTTCTTAAAATGCAAATTACTAAAAGCCACTCAAGCAGTTTAGTTTTAGCAAATTCTTTGGGTAAAGTTTGAGAACCACTGAACTAGATGAGCTTTAGTTTTTAAGTACTTTTAGTCCTTTAGTTAAGGTTGGCTGTCCCCTTGGCTACTCAGTTGCAGTGTGACCTTAGGCAAATTACTGAGCCCCCAATCCTCTTAGCAAAAATGGAGATATTACAAATACCTATTCATGGACCTTGAATTTGGACACCCAGTCACCTCCCACAGGCAGATTTTTAGGAGCAGGAAATATGATGCCCAGCTGAAGAGGAACGCCCTTGCCCCTTTCTGCCCAATAAGGCCTCAAAGAATTCCCCACTTTCATTTAAATTTAAAAAGAGAGTACTTGTCAGAGCCCATCATGGTCGCTCGCCTCTGTTTACTTCCCTCCCCCAGCTATGCCTCCCCCTTTCACTGGTCTAAGGCTTGAAACCCCTAAATTAATAATAATAAAAAGAGCCACCATTTCGTGAGCTTGTGCCTTCACAGAACAGTGCTAGTATACTTCTGGTGATGGGAAGCTCACTCTTTCCAGAAGCCATGCATTTCTGTACCACTTATTTCTAACAGTTCAAAAGTTGTCCTTCTTTGGAACTGGTATAGGCATCCCTGTGACTCCCTCTCTCTGTGTCACATAGAATGTATGAAATCCCTCTGCTGCCCAGCCCTGGTGCCAACTCCACAAGACATCTGGAAGGCAGCTTTAGTGAGTGATCCAGATGGCTTTCAGAGTCAAAGAATTGTGTGAAGGAAGCTGGAAACAGAGTTATGTACTGTCAGGGGACTGGTTGCAAAATTCAGAATTAGTATTTGTGGACTCTGGTGTTGATCTCCAAATGATTCCCTGGGCCTGGAGCTCAGACACCATGTCCAGAGGAGCCCCTGCTCTGCCTCCCTGCTCCCCAGTTCCTGGGCTTGTAGGCTCCCTCTCCCCTCCGCCGCCCGCCCTGGTCGGAAGCCACTGCTGGGTCCATGTGTTTGTGCCTTTGCCTTTTATGGTTTAGTGCTTTTTGTGTCCTGGCTAAGAAATCATTGCCAACCCCAAGGTCATGAAGATATTCACCTATGTTTTAAAACTTTAAAACATAGATTTTTAAAAAGATTTAGAGTTTTTGCTTGTATGTTTAGGAGTATGATCCATCTCAACTGATTTTTGAGTGAAGTGAGGTTTCCCCATTGAAATGCATGAACACTTTTGTCAAAAAATCAAGTGACTCTACACATGAGGGTCTGTTTCTGGCCTCTCTATTCTATTCCATTGCTCTTTTTGTCTGTTCTCATGCCAATTCACACTGTCTTGATGACTCTAGCTTTAAAATAAGTCTTGAAGTCAAGTAAATTAAGTCTTTCAACTTTGTTCTCCTTTTTTGAAATTGATCTGGCTATATGAGGTGCTTTACATCTCTCAATATATTTTGGAGTAAAATGGGATAAATTTTATCAATGTGTACATGATTTGGGAATCATTGCATCTCTTAAAGGACCAGGGTGTCAGCAAGATTAAACATCTTCCTGGAAGATCTAGCATCCTCCATTAGCAAAAGAGGACCAGCTAGTCTATACTGTAAAGACCGAGCACCTGAGTCAGGGAGGACTGTTGGGGGTTGAATTGTTTCCCCGCAAGAAGATATGCTGGAGTCATAACTCCCAGGACCTCAGAATGTGACTTTATTTGGAGATAGGGTCTTTAAAGAAGTCATCAAGTTAAAATGAGGTCATTATGGTGGGCCCTAATCCAATATGACTGGTGTCCTTATAAAACGGGGAAATTTGGATACACAGACATGCCCAGAGGGAAGATGACATGCAGAGACACAGGGAGAAGATGGTCATCTACAAGCCAAGGAATGCCTGAGGCTACAGAAGTTAGGAGAGAGGCCTGAAACAGATCCTTCCATAGAGCCTTCGGAGGGAACATGGCCCTTCTGCCACCTTGATTTCCGACTTCTGGCCTCCAGAACTGTGAGACTATAAATTTCTGTTGTTCTCAGTCACCCAGTTTGTGGTAGTTTGTTACAGCAGCCCTAGGAAACTAATGTAAGTACCCTGGGGTGAGATGAGGTGGGGTCGTTAGCCAGCCAAGGAAGTTGAGTTCTAATGAGTTTATCGAGGGGCTGCAATTGTGTTCAAGATGTTAACAGAGATTAGAAAATGACACAGACTTTGGAGCTAGGACACCTGGATTTGTATCCCAGCTTTGTCAAATTATAACTGTGCTGCTTTGGGCAAGCAACCCAACCTCTCTGAGCCATCTGTCAAATGGGAATAGTAATGGACTTGGCAGAAAGGGTTGTTATGAGTGTTCCAGGAAAGAACATTTGTCTGGCAATTAGCACAATGCTCAGTAAATGGTGGTTACTATTTTCCCTCCTGTGGGATGTGCTGTGCTCAATGAAAGGGGATTGTCTCATTCCAAATCCAATGAATTGGCTAAACTGTGAGTATTAATCGAAAGGCAGAATGTCAGTGAGAATCCAACTAGGAAAAACAGATACCAGAATAGGGGAATTTATAGAGAATTGCTTCATAGGGAGTGGAAGGACTACGGAAGAAGGCAAATAGAGGGTGAAGCATCTACAGATTAACACCAGCAGGAGGGCCAGTGCCACTCCTGGGGTTGGAGGGTCAGAGGGAGGAGGTGGTGTTTCTGGTACCCAAGAAGACCGAAGTCACCAGATAGAAGCTGGACCCACAGCGGGCCTGTCTGGTGGGAGATAGAGTCACAGGAAATGCAGCTGCAGCGGGAGGCAGAGAGAGGGGGAGAAATACCCTGGCTTCTCCCTTCCTCCCACCCACCGGTCTCCTAATATTGCCTCCCACTGGTTGATCTATGCAGGAAGCCAGTTTATTGGCAGCCGGCAGGGGTTGGCCTCCCTGTGATACAGAGCAAAGCAG
Organism: Diceros bicornis minor; assembly: GCF_020826845.1. Lineage (NCBI taxonomy): Eukaryota > Metazoa > Chordata > Mammalia > Perissodactyla > Rhinocerotidae > Diceros > Diceros bicornis. The sequence continues at coordinate 8,325,641 of NC_080774.1, forward strand.
AGGAAGGGCAAGGAATGGATTTGAGGGCAAACAAGCCCAGGCCCAACACTGAGGAGTAAGAGTTACATTTAATCTCTCTGAGCAGGCCGGTGCCGTTGCTTAGTCGTTAAGTGCTCGCGCTCCGCTGCTGGCAGCCCGGGTTCGGATCCCGGGTGTGCACTGACGCACCACTTCTCCGGCCATGCTGAGGCCGCGTCCCACATACAGCAACTGGAAGGATGTGCAGCTATGACATACAACTACCTACTGGGGCTTTGGGGGAAAATAAATAAATAAAATTATAAAAAAAAATCTCTCTGAGCCTCAGATTCCCCATCTAGAAAACGGGGACAATGATGTCTATGAGTATGTGTTCATAGAATAGTTGAGTGCGTAAAACAGGATAACACATGTAAATAGTTTAACCCAGTGCCTGGCACATAGTAGGGAGAACCCTGTAAGTGTGAATGAATGATCTAGTTAGCTGTTTTCTACTCAGGGGAGGAAAGGAGAGAAGAGGACAGAGGCCTGGGAATAAACTCAAGGTACAGGAGCAGCACTGGGTGCTAGTGATATTTTTATCTCCCAAACGTGCCCATCTGTCCTCTTTCCATTCTAAGTTGGTGACTCTGTCAGTCTCCTTTTAGAAATCCTGAGTCAGGGATGATCACACCGAGTTCAGGGTAGTTTGGAGTTTGGTCTCCATGCTCCTTCAAAAGGATTTCAAATCCACTTGAGTTTTAGTTGGTGCCTCCACTTCCACTGCTGCCAAACTTTCCTTGCCTCTCCCAGCCTGGGGCTGAGCCGTTTCCAGGATCTCTCTTTGTATAATTAAAAAGAAAAATAGAACAGCCGATGTTGCCAAACATGTATTTAAAGTGACACCCTGGGTTCAGGGAGTGAATAATAAAAACGTTTAAGGTTTAGATTAAAAGTCTCCATGCTCAGCTGTCTCCTGACCCTGGAATTTCTCCTCAGCCCAGCTGCCTTTAATCCCCTGCCTTGGCTTGTAAAAGTCTTTTAGACTGAGGGCATTTATTTCCCAAAGAACTGTTGCAGCCTAATCACATAAAAATGCCCAGCATCCCAGGAACAGCCTGTCAAGTGCAATGTAGGTCTGTGAGGCCCTGGGAAGGTGGGGAAATTGGGGTGCTGATGCGTCCTTGCTTTCCTTCACTGTGCCCTTCTCCTACCACATCTAATCCATCAGAAAACCCAATTGACTGTAGCTCTTAACATTTTCTTATAGTCTGAGCTCTTCTTTCCAGCGTGACCTCTTCCATCTTATCCAGGCTGCCATCATCACTTACCCAGAAGTCTGCAGTAACCTACTCCTTGGTGTCTCTGCTTCTACTCTTGATCCTCCTAAAGCCATTCTGTATCGACAACCAGAAAAATCTTTCTAAAACGTAAATCTGATCCTGTCCCTTCTCTGGTTATATTATTTTCCCATTGCTGCTGTAACAAATTACTACAAATTTAGTGACTTAAACAATACAAATGTATTCTCTTACACTTCTTGAGGTCAGAAGTCCAAAATGAATCTTTTTTTTTTTTTAATTAGGAAGACCGGCCCTGAGCTAACATCCATGCCAATCCTCCTCTTTTTGCTGAGGAAGACCGGCCCTAAGCTAACATCTATTGTCAATCCTCCTCCTTTTTTTTTTTTCCCCTTTTTCTCCCCCGAAGCCCCATTAGATAGTTGTATGTCATAGTTGCACATCCTTCTAGTTGCTGTATGTGGGACGTCGCCTCAGCATGGCCGGAGAAGCGGTGTGTCGGTGTGCGCCCGGGATCCGAATCCAGGCTGCCAGTAGCGGAGCACGTGCACATAACTGCTAAGCCACAGGGCCAGCCCCCAAAATGGATCTTAAGGGGCTAAGATTAAGGTAATAGCAGGGCTGGTTCCTCTGGAAGCTCTGAGGGGAGATCCATTTCCTCACCTCTTTCAGCTTCTAGTGGCTGCCTGTATTCCTTGGCTTGTGGCCCCGTCCTCCTTCATCAAAGCCCGTCAGTCTAGTCTCTGCTTCCATCATCACATCTCCTTCTTTCTCTGACCCTCCTGTGTACTTCTTTTTTTTTTTTTGAAAACCTTTTATTGAAGTGCAACGTTTATACAGAAAACATACAAATCAAAGTGTTAGAGCATTGATTTTTCACAAAGTGAAGACACCCATGTAACTAGCAGCCAGGTCAAAGAACAGAACCCGAGAATCTTCCTCATGCCCAGTTTCAGTCATGGGTAAATGCTATTCTGATTTCAGTAACCATATATTGGTTTTCCCATATTTGAACTTTGTACAAATGGATTCATTTCCTGTGTACTTCTTATAAGGACCCTTGTAATTACATTGGGCACATTTGGATAATTCTGGATTCTTCCCTTTTAGACTTTAGCTCAAATGTCACCTTCTCAGAGAGGTCTGTCTCTGATTAATCCTTCTCACTCACCACTCCCTGCAGTCTTTCACATCATTTGGGTTTACTTAATGTCAGCATAAGCATTTATTGTTACCTGTTTTTTTTTTTAATTTGTTTACTAATGTATTTTTTCTCTCCCCCACTAGAATGTGAGCAAATGAGAGAGAAAAACCCCTCCGTGCCATGTTCACTGCTATATCCCCAGTGACTCGTACACAGAAGATCCTTGATAAATGCTTGTTGGATGGATAGATGGATGATGGTCTGGATGTCCAATCTGGTCTCTGGGCTTCAGTGACCAGGATTCAGGCTCACGATGGAGGTAGGTCAGAGAGCAGGAGGGTGCAACAAATGAGTACTTCCTGTGTGCCAGGCCCTGTGCTAGTCCTTCCTTCATGTAATTCAACATTTATTGACGACCTACTGTTATTTATTCATGTGTTATTTATTCAATTCAAGGAGCATTTATTGAGTGTCCACTGAATGCTAGGCAATGTATTTATCAAGCATCTACTGTATACCAGCTGTTCCAAATTAGCGCCTGGGTACACAGTACTTCAATAAATGCCTGAATGAATGAACACCCTCAAGGAGCCCCCAGTCTTCCTGCTAAAATGGCCTGTAAATAAATAACTCTAACGCACAATGATAAGGCTATAATGTGGGTGTGTTCAGAGTGCAGAGGGGCCCCTTATCACCTTGTACTACCAGGTACCTTTCCCAGAGTCTTATCGTCTCACCTGGGAACCAGCTCTTTGAAGGTCGGGTAGGCTCGCCCCTCACTCACCTGCCTGTCCATCCCCTGGGCACCCGGGAAGGACCTTGCCTGCAGCGTGATCAGTCAGAGCCTGTGGTCTGATTCCCTCTGCCTCTCCTACTGGCAGTTGTTGCTTCGTTCGTACACCAGGCAAGAGGGCAGCAGCTTGGTCCCAGCACAGGTGCTGCTGGCGGTGAGCCGGGAGCCTCCGACAAGCTGCCCGACCTCCCATTTGGCCTGACTTTTCCTGCTATAAATGAATGACTTGATTGTCCCTCCTTGGTATAACCCCTTTCCTGGACTTCTATATAATCCATTCTTGTAAAAATTCGGGCGATGCAAAGAGATTGTTAAAGACTCAAATCCTCACCATAGTCACAAGGCTTTGTCTGATCTGACACTTTCCTTCCTTCTTCCTCCTCCTCCTCTTTCTTCTCCTTTTTTGTAAATTGTGGTAAAATATACATAACATAAAATTTGCTATTTTAACTGTTTTAAGGTGTACAGCTCTGTGGCCTGACGTACATCCACACTGTTAGGCAACCATCACCACCATCCTTCCCTTGTTTTTTTTTTTTTTTTTTGTGAGGAAGATTGGCCCTGAGCTAACATCTGTTGCCAATCTTCCTCTTTTTGCTTGATGAAGATTGTCCCTGAGCTAAGATCTGTGCCAATCTTCCTCTGTTTTGTATATGGGACACTGCCACAGCATGGCTTGATGAGCAGTGTGTAGGTCTGTGCCCTGCATCCGAACCGTGAACCCCGGGCCACTGAAGCAAAGCACGTGAACTTAACCACTATGCCGCTGGACTGGCCTTCCCCTCCGCCCTTCTTTTTTAATAATAAAAAAAAATGGATTTATCTGCTCATTATCCTTTTTTGGGGTCTTATATTTAATGATCAGTTCATTTAGAACATTTATAAAGATAACTTTAATAATGTACCAATTAGGGGGCCGGCCTGGTGGTGTAGTGGTTAAGTTCCCATGCTCTGCTTCGGCGGCCCAGGGTTCGCAGGTTCGGATCCCAGGTGCGGACCTACGCACCACACATCAAGCCATGCTGTGGCGGCGTCCCATATAGAAAATAGAGGAAGATGGGCATAGATGTTAGCTCAGGGCTAGTCTTCCTCAGCAAAAAGAGGAGGATTGGCAACAGATGTTAGCTCAGGGCTAATCTTCCTCACCAAAAAAATAAATAAATAAATAATAACAACAGTAATAATGTACCGATTATTTTGGTAAGAAATGGCTAATATAGAGTTTGTCACAGTAAAACTTAGTCATTAAATTACTTTTTGGAGTTATTTATTGTCATGCAAAGTAATAAAGATTGTGCCACCATGAGCAAGTATAAAAATAGAGACAAATGTTTGCAGTTCTAAGCTTTAAAAATAAGAAATAGGGTCGGCCCTGTGGCTTAGCGATTGAGTGCGCGCACTCTGCTGCTGGCGGCCCGCGTTCGGATCCCTGGGGCGCACCGACACACTGCTTCTCCGGCCATGCTGAGGCCGCGTCCCACGTACAGCAACTAAGAAGGATGTGCAGCTATGACATACAACTATCTACTGGGGTTTTGGGGGAAAAATAAATAAATAAAAATTATTTTAAAAAAAAATAAATAAATAAATAAAAATAGGAAATAAACACACACACATATATATCATATATATAATATATGGTTTAAAAAATAATAATATATTATTATCACTATCAATTTACAAAACAAAACTTTACCAGTCTCATAGTAGCATTATTCACAATAGCCAAAAGGTGGAAACAACCCAAATATCCATCAACAGGTGAGTGGATACACAAAGTGTGCCATATATATACCATGGAATATTATTTAGCCTAAAAAAGGAAGAAATTTCTGACACATGCTACAATATGGATGAACCTTGAAAATATTATGCTGATGAAATAAGCCAGACACAAAAGGACAAATATGGTTTGATTCCACTCATATGAAATAGCTAGAATAGTTAAATTCACAGAGATGGAAAATAGATTGGTGGTTGCCAGGGGCTGGGTGGAGGGGGAATTGTGGGGAGTTATTTTTTTAATGGGCACAGAGTTTCTGTTTGAGATTGTTATGGACTGAATGTGTCCCCCCAAAATTAAAAATTGAAGTCCTAACCTCCAATGTGATGCTATTTGGAGGTGGAGCCTTTGGGAGGTAATTAGGTTTAGATTAGGTCATGAGAGTGAGACCCTCATAATGGGATTAGTGCCCTTTAAGAAGAGGAAAAGAGAGATCTCTCTCTCCATGCACACGCACCGAGGAAAGGCCACGTGAGCACACACGGAGAAGGTGGCTGTCTACAAACCAAGAAGTGGGCCCTTACTAGGAATTGAATCTGCTGGCACCTTGATCTTGGACTTCCAGGCTCCAGAACTGTGAGAAATAAATGTCTGTTGTTTAAGCCCCCCAGTCTATGGTATTTTGTTATCATAGCCCGAGCTGAGTAAGGGATGATGAAAAAGATCTAGGATGGTGGTGATGGTTGCACAACAATGTGAATGAACTTAATGCCAGTGAACTGTCCACTTAAAAATGGTCAAAATCGGGCCGGCCCGGTGGCGGAAGCGGTTAGGTGCGCGCGCTCCGCTGTGGCGGCCCGGGGTTCGCTGGTTCGGATCCCGGGCGCGCACCGACGCACTGCTTGGCAGGCCATGCTGTGGCGGCGTCCCATATAAAGTGGAGGAAGATGGGCACAGATGTTAGCCCAGGGCCGTCTTCCTCAGCAAAAAAAGAGGAGGATTGGCGGATGTTAGCACAGGGCTGAAAAAAAATGGTCAAAATCATAAATCCTATGTTATATATATCTTGCCACAATTTAAAAAAAAACAGTGCTCACTTCAGCAGTACATATAATAAAATTGGAACGACACAGAGAGGATTAGCTTGGCTCCTGAGCAAGGATGACACGCAAATTTGTGAAAGGTTCCATATTTAAAAAAAAAAAAAAACAGCAGCAACAACAAAACCCCCAACATTACCAGCATCTTTCTTCAAAATTCTCTGTGGCCTCATCCCACTCTCTTCCTCATAATCCCCCCAGAAGTACCTACTGCCTTAGTTTTGGATTTCTCCCTTACTGTTCCATTGCTTTTCTATATATATAACTGTTTACTTTGGCCTGTTTTTGAACTTTATATTAAACTTTACTGTGTGCCTACTTCTGCGACTTGCCTTTCAGCTCAACATTTTTTGGTCAGAGTCATCCATGTAGATGCAGGGAGCTATGGGTCATTCTTTTTCACTGCTATATAGTATTGCGACTTACAAAGTACATATCGTGGGCCCCTTCAGATCCTCTCAGCCTCCCCTTCTCAGGCTATCTTCCTTGGCCACTTGTTCCATCCTGACCATTACTTGATGACCAATTTCTGTGTGGGCTCTGACCAACTGGCCTGCGACTGAGGCTTCTGTGTGGCAGAGGTGTGCAACACTGAGGGACCTCCCAGGTGCTCACATGTGGGTAATCCTGAGGTAGAAGGGAGTTTATACCCTGTGGGGCAGACCTTTGACCAGGAGCCAGTAGATAATTTTTCTCCCTTCTTCCTCCCCTTAGAACTGTCCTAAGGTGCCATTGCAAATATGGCCTCTCCTCGGTACCCTCACATTGACTAAACCTCTGTCCCTGGCTCACTCCCCCTTTTCCTCACTCTTGCTTCCCTGGGACTGTACTCACAATAAATCAGTACTGCACAAATTTTTGATTGAGACTCTGCTTTCTGAGGAAGCCAAGAAAGACATATTCTGCAATTTGTCTGCTCTGCTGTTAATGAAGATTTGAGTTGTTTCAAGTTTTCGGAGACTGCAGAGACTATGGCTAGAGCTAACATCCTTGTTCATGCTTCCTGGTGCACTTGTGTCTGTTTCTCTAGAATGTTCCTAGCAGTGGAACTGCTGGATCATAAGTTACATACACCTTCAGCTTTACCAAATATTGCCCAATTAGTTCTCAAAGTGCCTGCTTATCTTTCAAGTTTATTTCACCTCTACCCGCCCCTTGAGCTCCCTACATTCGGATTATAGGGGCCTTCTTTCAGTTCCCTTAGCACACGTGCTCCCCCATACCAAGGCCTTCGCAGCTGCAATTTTTTCTGCTGAGAACACTTCCCCCAAACCCAGCCTGGCTAAGACCTCCTCTTTCCTCAGAGCTCAGCTCTATGCCTCACTCCCCTGGAACAGCTCCCTGACTTACTCCTCAACCCCAGACCAGGTCAACCCCTCCACGCCTGCCCATAGCAGAGATCTCAGAGCCCCATTTACCTCTCCGTGGTGATACACTTATCAGTTGCAATGTTCCATCTCTCTGTGCAACTACTGGTACAAAGTCTGTCAACTCCGCCAAGTTTCACTAGGCTGAAAGCAGTAACTGCCCTGTTTGTTTAAGCTTACCGCCATATCTCCAGCCCCCAACATCTGTGTCTGGCACATAGTAGGTAATTGATTTTACCATTCTAATAGCTGTTCTATGTTCTCACTCATATTCAAGTACAGCATGTAAATTTTCCAGCATGTTTTAACATTAATTATCATCTACTGGTGGCAAGATCATGACAATGTAAACACGATCCCTTTCCTTGAGAAACTCACTGAAAAAGGTCAATAAATATTAATTGAACTCACTGGACCTTGACATATTTTAAGCGCTTAGCAACTGTTTGACTCAGAAGTCACCTCTAGTCTGAGTATTACTATTACTATAATGAGTAATGATAGTCATTGCTTACTGAGCCCTTACTATGTACTAGGCACTCTACTAAGTGCTTTACGTTTACCATCTCCTCCTATCCTCACACTGTCCCAGGGAGGTACTATTATTACCTCCATTTTACAGCAGCAGCAGAAAGGTGAAGTCACTTGCTCCAGGTTGCACAGCTTGTAAATGGTGCAGACGGGATTTCTCAGCCAGAGCTCCTAACCTCATATCCTGATGCTAAATTTCCCCTGCCCCAGTTACACTGCTTTCAATTAGATTCCAGAGATTGAGTTCTTAATCACAATGGTAAATCAATGATATTTACCATTATTTGGCACTTATCAAATACTAATCACTTTACATTCATCCATTCATTTATTCAACAAATATGTACTGAGAACCTACCATGTGCCAAACTCTGTTGAGGGGCTAGGGGTACAGAGGTGGACAAAACAGAATAAAATCCCTGCTTTCAGGATCTGACATCCTTGTGGGAGGAGAAAAAAATAAACAAAACAAATAAGTAAAATATATAATATAATAGATGGTGATCAGTGAAAATGAAAGCAGAAAAGGGAAATATGGAGAGTGATGACTGGGGTTTCAGTGATCTCATTTCATCCTCCCAACAATCTGTCTTTTTTTCCCTTGGTACAAATAATAATGAGATTCAGAGAGGTGAAGTCACTTCCCCACAGGCACACAGCTCATAGGCTGAGAAGTCAGGACTCTGGAAGGACTGAGGACCCCATCCTGCCAATCACTCTTTGCTGTGTGCCTAGCCTACGGAGTGCCTAGAGTTGTGGTGAAGACAAAAGGAGCATCAAACTTCTTTCCAAGAGCTTAACATCTGGCAGGGAGGTAAGTTGACCCAGATGAGCAGAGGACTCACAAAGCTGTACTGATGTGTTAGTGTAGTGCCCAGGGCAGACATTACGCGTGATCGCCTGTGGGAGATGCGGATGCTGAGGCTGGAGTCAAGGCTCAGGCTGACGAATCGATTGCAGAGATCAGGAGCATGCCGCCTAGGTCGTTCTGGGACCGTTGGTCACTCCGAGGCCCACCAGTCCCTGCCCTGCCCCCACAGCCCGCGCTGCACCCCGCCCCCTTCCACCCTTTGGGTCTCCAGCCTCCAGGCATCAAATAGGGAGACTGAAAGAGGCTGGCGATGGAGCCCCTACCCTGCCTTGGGGAAGCCCCACTCACTTGCAAATAGTGGCCTCCCGTTCCCCCGACTCCGCATCACTAGCTTGAGGGGGCCTCCCAGACAGGGGGGTCTGGGGCGATGACGCGGAGTGCACCTTTGCAGGCCTCTGCCGAGGGCGATGACAGCTGGTCCCCTGCTCCCAGGTGGCCTCAGAAACCGCAGACGCAGTCTACTCCAGCTCCAGAGCCCGGGCTTTGGAGCTAGAAACGTGTAGAGCACCACCTCCCCCAGGCACACCATCTGTCTGTTGCACTTATCAGGGCTTCTTAGAACCTTTGCATCTTCTTCAAAGAGGTACATTTTAAAGTTTGTTTTTCAGGCTGATAATAGACATATTTTGGTGCTTGAGGAATTCATTCAACATTTGTTGAGCATATTTTACAGAGCCAGGCCCTAGGGGCTGAGGATAAGCAGCGAACAAGCCCAAGGTCAGTCTTTCCAGAGACTTTTCCTTTTAATGAGAGAGACAGACATTAGACTATTAACACATGAGTATTTTACTATAATTCTGAGAAGTGTTCTGAATGAGAAAGGGTTTTGTGCTAGGTTTGGACAAACTCACCTGCTCTCAAGGGGTGGTCTTGGAGATTTCTCTCTTGAGGCTGGGAATAAGAACCGTCTTCCTCATTTCAGAACATCCTAGCCTCCCCAGGGCAAAAGGCCTGTCCTCTGCCGTGAATAGTTGCTGCGGAGTGAAGAGGAGGGTTTCCTATAAAGGCCACTCTATGTGTGAATCTAGGAGGCACTCAACAAATAACTGGTGAATTAATGAATATCATTCCAAGGAGGTTTAAAAAGCCACTGACTCCATCTGCAAAGGGTGTTATAATACGGCTAGCCAGGAAAAGAGAAAATCTCAGCACTGTTATTCCTAGATTTCTGGAAGGGTGATGAATTTGGGGACTAGGGGAGGCACAGTTGGGGCGCTGGCCTTCCATTCTACACATGCTCTTAGAGCAGGTGCCGCCCTGTGCTAGGTAGGATACACATCAGTGAATGAGACAGCAGGGTCCCTGCCCTCCCAAGGCTCACAGTCTGGTGAGAGCAGAGGCAACAATGAGAGAATGTGATCAGCATTATGAGGGGGGCAGGAAAGAGAAGATATTTAAGTGATTCCAGGAGGATAAGTAAGAGTTATGGAGAGGAGGGGGGCTGGCGCTGAGGGTGCTCTGGGTGAAGGGATCAGCATATGCAAAGGCCTGGAGGAGAGAAAGCAGGTTTATTCAAAGAACTCAAAACAGTTCAGCCGTTCAGGCTTTGAAGGAGACTGGTTGGGGAGAGAAAGGATGTTGGAGAGAAAAGCAGGGCTGTTCCACCCATCTCAGGCAGCCTTCCCCTTCAGTCTTCCCTTGGGGGAAAACTAAGTTTCCCCAGTCCACAGCTAGTTAGGGTTACGAAGTCCAGGAGGTCAACTTTGTTTTAATGAAGACACACCATTTACCGACCACCCTGTTATAGAACATTGGCTCAGTCAATCCTCATATAACTCTTAGACGTTTGATATTATGACCCCCATTTTACAGATGGGATAACTGAGGCTCAGTTTGGGCACCTTGTCCAATGTCACGTAGCTCACCGTATTTGGGGATTTAGAATGTTCCTTTATGTAAATGCTTCTGTTCTAGCCGTTTCTTTCACATGAGGTAATGCATGTAAAAGCTTTTTTGTATTAGAGCCATGTAAACATAAGGCATGATTATTCGTTTTGCTGGAATTTTGGCTCCATCCAGTCCAGCCTGCAGCATTCAGGGAGCCCAGGAAGGGGCAATAGGGAAAGCCAAAAGGCCCAATGGCCTCTCTTAAAATTCTCCCGTGTCTATTCTGGTTCTCTCTCTGGGGCACCTCCAGATATTATCTTCTGCCAAATAGTTTGCCTCTCAGAAGTTGCAAGATGTGGGAGGTTCAAAAAAAATCAGCAGCCTCAACAGCTACAAAAACCCCTGCAGCAGCCTGAACACAAAGAGTCTGAATTTTGAACAAAGGGCAGGGTGAGACCCGAAAGTAAATGCTGACACGTCCTCTCTCCAGCTGTGAACTGGGCGTCTGAGGGCTGCTGCAAAGGTCATCTGTGTCTACATCTTTGGGCAGGAAATGCAATTCAATCCTCCCGGTGACTGATGGCTCTGCAAGATTCATGGAATAGTCTCCAACACTGGTCTCTGTTCTGACAGCAAAAAAAGTGAAGCCACCTTCTCTCCTCCCCTCTCCTCTTACCAAGGTCAGCTGATTCCCCATTTTAAAAGTTCAAAACTTTTCTCCAAGAAATTTGTCCCCTGGTGTTCCTTTGAGGGGCGAAACTCTGCCTTCTGGGCTGAGATCCAAAGGTGGCACTTGAAGGTCTGGGGACCTTTCTAGGCTCTTCGTCTATCCCTACTTCATCTTTCAAAATAACATTAATATAAGGGCATGATCATCCCTGAAAGGGTTAACTGCCAGCCCTGCTGTCTGGCCCTCGGGGCTTGGCAACCAATGAGAATGTAGCATGATGAAGTAATGCTTGGTTTTTGGTTTCCATTGGCTCACACGCTTGTCGATCAATCCAAAGATGCAAGTTTTGAAAGTATCTTTGAACTTTTATGACTCTCTTCCTGGCGTTAACCCCTTAATTAACTCACCTGTTATTTCCAAGTTTCCTTCCAATCCTCGCACGGGAAGAGGATATTAGAAAATGCAGAACTCTAGATATAAATTGAAGTCTTCCCCACATGACCGAAGCCTGTGTCAGGCTGTTATGTAATTCTGCTCTTTCTTGCCCCAGTACTTCAATCTGCAAGGGACTGAGGAGGGGAAAAAAAAAGGAAGGTCTTCGGAAACTCGAACCACTTTAACAAAAAGAGGTGGTCTCTTGTCCTCCAAAGTATTTTTTTAATTGCAAAAATAATACAAAATATGGCAAAACTCTAGGGTTTGGCAAAGCTAGACAGTGGATACACAAGTCCTTGCTATATTTATTTGTCATGTTTATTTTCTATGCCTTTATGTTTGAAATATTTGATAAATTATAAAGGGCACAATGGTTGTTAAAAATGCAAATAATATGCAAATACAGTCTCTATATAACCCCCTCAAAATTTTCTCCCCTCCTCAGAAGTGATCAGACAATAATTTGCTGCTCCATGCAAGCTTTTTTGGGGCATATCTATACAACATAGTATAGATAGTTTAAACATATATGGTTTAATATAAATGGGATCATAACATACACATTATTCTGTGACCTTTTGTGTTTCTTAAGCAATCTTGAACTTTTCCTGTCTCACAACATTCAGATTTACCTCATCCTTAAATACTATTTTAGAATGAGGCAATTCTACAGACAGTATATGGAAAGATCTCCAAGTTCATATTAAGTGAAAAAAGAAGGGATAGAACAGTGTGTATATTTGTGTGACACAATAAAAGAAAACATACGTCGATGTTTGCAAATGCATAACTGTGTCTGGGAGGATATCCAAGAGACTTGCTGACAAGTTTTCTAGGGATGGCAGTGTGGAAGAGAGAAACTGGGTGGGTGGGAATGGGGGAGAAAGACTTAAAGCGATTTTAAAACAATTTTAAAATTGTGGAATATTTCATCAATACGATAGAATTTATTAAATATTTAAGTACACTTTAAAGAATTGCACTCAGGTGCCCACCATCTAGATCCAGAAACAGAAAATTACCTGTACCTCTCGCTGTGCACCTTCCCTGCCCCAGAGCCGAGTCTTTTCTTGTATTTTGTGTTAATCACTCTTGTTTTTATTTACCATTTATGTATCTATACCTAAACAATATTTATTTGATTTAGATTTGCCTGATTTTGAACCTTAAAAGCTCAAAAAAGATGACTCAAATGAAATTCATGTTTGAGTGGGTAACATGTACATAGTACAGAATTTAAAAGGCACCACAGCATACAAAATAAAATTAAGTTTATAAGGTCCCAAATCAGGCAACACAAATGCACACATGTGGTAAGAATTTCACCCCGTCCCAAAGAATAGATTTTCTTCTCTTATCTCCATTTTTTTTTTTTTTGTATTTCTTTCCAAAGAAAGAAAATTCTGTGTATACAGAAGAATATAGTAGACATAGATATATCCCCTTTGGTTTACATAAGTGGACATCATTCCACACCAGTATATATAGAGCTATCTTATTCTTTTTAGTGATTTGATAATAGCATTTCATTGGGCAGACAAATTGTCCAAGAATTATTTAATCAGTTTCCCAAGTTTTAGATTGATTTTCAATCTTTCTCTATTGCAAATTGAGCTACAATGGATTGCATCTTTGTGTTTGAGTTGATCAGTAGGATGGATATATGTCAGGAAATGGTTATCCATTTCTAAGACTTTCTGCTCTATCACCAATGATCTGTCCTTGAGAAGTTTATTTGTCAGATATGGGCAGGTGGGAGAATCTATACCCAACGGGCATCCCCAGGTGCCTACAGTGCTGTGCTCTTGGCAGGTACTCAGAGTGTGCGGTTTAAGGGCTAACAGTTCAGATGCTCGCATGTACCAGATAGCCCCTTCTAGGAAGCCTTTGCAGATATCCCTGGCCCTCTTCCCCCACCTCATCATTCCAATACTCTATTTTCTCTGGGACTCTTCCTTCATTCCACAAATGTTTCCAGAAGGTTGATGATGGGGACTCAGTGCCAAATCAGACTGTGAGGTATGTATAGCCTGGCAGGTGAGTTAAGACAAATTCTGGAAAACAATCTAAGGTTGTGCTGTCCAATAAGAGACACATTAGCTACACATAGCTATTTAAATTTTATTAAAATTAAATATAATTTAACATTCAGTTCCTTAATCCCACTACCCACATTTCAGTTGCTCAATAGGCACATGTGTGTAGGGGCTACTACTGTACTGGAGAGTGAAGACATAGAACATTTCCATCACGTTCTGTGGGACAGCCCTGCAGGTAGGCATAGTGGTCAAGCCTGCAGGCTCTAGATTCCTACAAGCCCTGGGTTCAAATCCTGTCTTTGTCATTTCACAGCTGTAAAATTTGGGCAAGTAACTTGACCTCTCTTTGAGCCTCAGCTATGAAAGTGGGGAATTACAGACCCTCTCGCATAGTACTTTGACGAGGATTCAGAGAGATAGCAAATGTGAGTGGCTTTGCTCAAAGACATGGTAAGGTCTCAAAAATCAGGAGCTATTATAATTATATGTGAATCACACAACAGCTTCAGTTTCTAACAGTTCGAAAAGGATTCTGGATTCTGAGGGTTCCTTCCAGAATCAGCCCTTCCTAACTCCCTTGGGAAGCCGTCTGTCCACTCCCTGCCCAGCCTGGAGTACGTATACAGTCGGAGCTGGTTCTTGTATCCTCTAGGTCTTAGAGCACAGAGCTGCTCAGTCAACCTTTGATGAATTAAGAAATGAATGAATGGGGCCAACACAGCCAGGATTTGACTGGGCCCTTTGTAAGAATGAGGAGGAGGGTCCAGGAAGTCATTATTATTATACTTCAAATACAACTGGCCTGGTCTTTTTTTCCTGCAAGAAAAAATACCTGTCTTGGAGAAGCACCTTAAGCTTCCCTCCTCTCTCTCATCTACGTCCACTCCTCTGGGACAATTAGCCACCACTGGGAGCTCAAGGGTCTTGGCCCTTCCCCCTTTGGCCCAAAATAACCTCCACCCCCACTTTGAGCAAATGCCTGAAATTCTTTCAACAGGAGGACAAAGCCTTTCATCTGCCAATTACTGATAAAGGGAAAATGCAAATATCGCTGAGGAAGGTGATCCATCAAGGGCCCAACATTTATTGAGTGACCACTTAGGACCAGGCGGCAGGGTAGGCATTCTGGGGGAGTCAAGGGGGAATAAACCCCTGGCTGGCCCATTCTTCTCCCTGGTCTGTGGTTTCCTCCCGGTTTGTAAAGGGAGGGATTAAATTAGGTGACTACTCAACCCCTTCCCACTCTGACAGGCCAGGAACTCCCCATCGGGGTGATATATGGACTTAACTGTTTTTACACTAAGGTGCCTGCCATTGGATTTTTTCCTGACACCAGGTTTTGGGGACACCATGAGGCCACATGGGGAAAAAGAAGGGTCTCTGGGAGGAAAGGAGAATTAAGACCAAGCGTGCTATTTCACAGTTTTGCTTTATTCCACTTGACTCATTTTTCAAGATGCTCCAGCCCACAGGCCCTCCTTTGAACATGTTCATTTCAATATGTGGGAGCAGTGAAGATGGTCAATATCCAAAAAGCATGTGATGCCAGAAGCAGGCTCCAGTTTGAGCCCTAGCAACCCCACTTACAAGCTGTGTGATCTTGAGTGAGTGGCTTTGCCTTTCTGAGTCCCAGTTTCCTCATTTGCAAAATGAGTAATAACAAGACTATTTCCCTTAAAGGGTTCTTGTGAGAAAGAGAGAAGCAAGTAAAATGGTCCCTGGCTCTTGACAGAGGCTGAAGGCAAAACCATTCTCACTTCCACTGAGCCAATGCGGGCAATTTCAGTTTGGAAACAAAATTTTGATGTTTGCCTGCCTCATCCCTAGTTAAAAATTTTTCACAGCTAGTGGACTTGGATTAAAACAAACTTCAAAGAGTAGTCGTTGGGGGGGTGGTGGTGGAAAAGAATACAGAAAGACAGGACAGGAAACTTGAAGGTAAGTTAGGGGGAAGCTGTCTCTTAGGGTGACCAACATGGAGCTGATGTTTCACATCCGATCTCTGATGGGGAAGCCACTTCCTCCCCACATATCTGATCGCTGTGTTGATATGGGGACTATATGAGGGCAGAGCAATCATCCAGATTCATAACTTCTCCGGGCCTCAGTTTCCCCATCTGCAAAATGACCTGCTCCAACTATCCCACAGGGTTAATGGCAGAAATAAAATTACAAGTATAGGAATTATTTTGGCAAAGTCTACTTTGAGCATCTACCATTATCCTTTATATAGCCCTGCTGCCATGTCATCTCATCATGATCTTAACCCCCAAGATCAGGCCTACTTGGGCTGGAGGCATGTTTAAGGCCAGCTTTTCTCACAACCAAAGTCGACTTGGCTGTTGTTCAGGATGGTATTACAGGACAAGCCGTTTAGGATTCCAGTTTTGGGGTGGTCACAGCGAGCTAGATATGTGGACATGGAAGCACACCCAGATCTAATGATACTTCATATATGTATAGAAGGTGCCGATACCTGCGCCAGGAAGCTCTATAGGATTAACCAAGGGCGCCCAAAGTTCCCCATGCCCCATCCCAGAGCGCCTTGCACCTTTCCACCGACGTTTCTCCTATAAACGGCCAATAGGGGCTTACCCTTCGCCTGTTTGCCAGCTGCGTTAGGAGGCGCCAGATCCGATTCTCTCGGTATTTCACTCCTGAGCATCTATTTCCTCCTCTTGGCGAGCGCAAGGACCTTTAAAAAATGTCCAATTTCTGTTCCAGGGCTCGTCGCCTAGTAAAGGACTCCACAGACGCGGGCAGAATGAATGAATGAAAGGCAACGTCTTCCGGTCAGCTTGGGTCTGAAAAGGCTCTGGTCTGGCTATATTTCCTGTACCTGTGTGTGTGTTGTGTGGGTCCATATCTTTGAGTCCCGAAGTTTAAAAGCCATGCAGTCCGTACAGGTATGGAGCTGCGCTAATTTCTTCCTGAATCCCCAAATGCCTTCTCCAATGGCAGGTTCGCATATGGGGGTCTGGAGAGGATCGCCCCCAGCCCCCCCCAAAAGACATGCAGTAGAAAAGCAAAAAAAAAAAAAAAAGGAATTATATATACAAAATGTTTTGCATTTGGGACGGCCACGTAGGTAATGGGGTGGGGTGGATGAAGGAAGAGGAAGCCGGGTAGCCCGTGGGGGCCTGGGGCAAATGGGGGCAGGGATTAAGGTGGGGGGTCGTTTTTGGGGGTGCCAGGCCCCGGGGGCTTTCACGCCAGCAAGCTCGGCTTGCATTTCCGCGCCTCCCGCTGAGGCCAGCCGTGCAAATCTGCACCTCCCTCCTCAACCCCTCCTCCTTCCCTCCCTCCCTGCCCCGCCATCTCCGGGATGCGCCCGCCGCCTGCAACTCAGCCCTCCAAAAGTCAGCTCTGCACACAACTCCCGGGCGGCGGCGGCGCCTGCGTGCAGAGGCGCACTCGTGACCCAACAACAAAACAGCGATGCCAGGGCGCTAACGGCGCCCGGTGCCTCCCGGGCGCCCTCCCCGCCCCACACCTCTTCGGGCCGCCGCCCCCGCCCCCCCCATCCCGGGCTGAGTGCCCCCCCCACCTAGCCGGGCCGCGGGCTCAGAGCGCGATCGGCAACAATGTTTACGTTCCGGGGATTATGACGTCGACGCCTCCCCCCCCACAACTGCTGAAAATGGTTTCCTAGGACTTTGCAAACGGATCTGCTTAAGTGTTGGTGCAAAACTTTGTAGATCTCGGCTCTGGCTTGCTTTATTTATTTATTTTTGGTTTGTTTTCTTTGGTCTTCTCTCCTTCCCCCCTCCGCCAAAATGCAG